>NW_005371454.1:529081-549945 GCF_000412655.1 Myotis brandtii | reverse complement strand
AGCTGAGAGGCCGGCAAGTTAGGCGGGGAACGTTGGAGTCCGCAGTCACTGGAGCAAGCAGGCCTCCCTGCTCGCTTCAGTGCCTGGCTGCCGGCCGCCATCTTGGCTGACAGTTAATTTGCATATACTCACTGATTAGCCAATGGGAAGGGTAGCAGTCGTACGCTAATTACCATGTTTCTCTTTTATTAGTGTAGATAGTGAGTATAGCCAGTAGAATATTTGAATGTCAAATTCTTATTTAGAAGTATAAGACTTCGCCCTGCTGGTGTGGCTCAGTGGTTAAGCATTGGCCTATCAACCAGGAGGTCACAGTTCAATTCTCTGTCAGGGCCCATGCCTTACTGCAGGCTTGATCCCCAGTGAGAGGTGTGCAGGAGGCAGACGATCAATGATTCTCTCTCATCATTGATGCTTCTATCTTTCTCTTCCTCTCCATTCCTCTCTAAAATCAATAAAAATGTATTTAAAAATAAAAAATAAAAGCATGAGACTTCCAGTTTGAATGTATTACCATAAATCAATGTGAAATCTTCATTACAGTATTCTGAGAACTAGAATGTTGACAACCACCTATTTGGGGTGATCTAATCTTCATCTGGTCTATGGACATAGTGATGATCAGAATCAGAATAAACTAAATAAACACAATTAAATAGTCAATAAAAACAATCTTTGGCCTCCATTTTTATGAAATTGCTCTCATCAATTATTTTTGTTTCATATACTAAAAGGTATGTTTCAGAAAGTTAATTATGGGAAAGGTCTTAAAGGTCTAAAGTACAGATACATTCCGTTTTAGGTCCTAATACAACAAATAAAAACTAATATTTATTGAAGACTTATTTCATAAGTTATTCATATTTTAGCCATTGTATTTAATTATACCCTTAAACTAGGTATAAAATTGTATCTCCCTTTTCAGTTAGGTTAAGTGACTTGACGAAGATTACACAGTAGCACGTCTCATATTAACTGTTTAAATGAAGATCCTCAATGTCTTAAAATACAGACAGGTTCTAAGTAACTATAAAACAAGTGAGTAAGTGAATTAACTCAATGAAATGTTTAATTTTCTGCTTGTCATTAACTAGAGTTTATAATTTTTAAAATAGACTTTATTTTTTAAAGTAGCTTTGGATTCACAACAAAATTGAGAAGAAAGTACAGAAAGTTTCCATATATCCCCTTGTTCACATATGTGTACAACCTTCTCAAGTATCAACATCCTGCACCAGAGTGGTACTTTTGTTACAATTGATGAACTTACATTGACACATCATTATTACCCAAAGTGCTTAGTTTACATTAGGATTCACTAGTGGTGTTGTACATGCTATGTGTTTGGACAGATGTATAATGACATGCATTCACTATTGTGGTATCATACAGAATAGTTTCACTGTCCTAAAAATCCTTTGTACTCTGCCTATTCATTCCTCCCTTTGACTAAACCCTCTTAACCACTGGTCTTTTTACTGTCTCTATAGCTATGTCTTTTCCAGAATGTCATATACTTGCAATTATGCAGTAGGTATCCTGTTTGTATTGGCTTCTTTCACTTAGTAACATACATTAAAGGTTCTTCTATGCCTTTTCATGATTTTATAGTTCATTTGTTTTTATTGCTGAATAATGTTCCATTGTCTGGATGTAACACAGTATATCCACTCACAGATGTTCTAATTTTAAACATATAAATTAAGCAGAGGAGTGAGGGTCTAAGTAACTCTTGAGTAAGTATAGACCATTGGCTCAAGTATACATCATTCATGCAACTCTTCAGGGTTAGTCCTGCATGGTTATGCTCCAGATCTTTAAAAACTCTACCCATTATTTGAGCTCATGAATATAAATATATACTTGCTTGAACCAGGATTCATCAAACAATGAATTCATTTCTGACAGCAGTTTCAAAGGAAATGTTGTGAAAGAATATAGTTGTACTTCAAGGCAGCAACCCTAAGATATCATACTATGTCTGTATAAATCTTAGTTTTTCCTCAGTTATCTAGTAATCAACCACATAAAAATAAAAATCTCGAAGTATATACAAATACATAACACTCCTGCATTAATTAATCATATTATCAAGATTGCTCTTGGTTTATTGAGCACCAAAGGAAACATATCTGGCAGTTATCAAATCACTTTAATGACTAAATGTGACAGATTAGAAAATTCAAGCCTTAAAATTTATTTTAACAATTGATGTCTTTTTACATTTCTTATTTATTATTTATTTGTTTGCTTATTTTTATTGTTGAAAGTATTACAGATGGTCTCCCTTTTTCCCCAATGACCCCCTCCACCCCGCACCCACCACCACTGAGGCCTTCACCGCATTATTTTCTGTGTCCAGGGGTTACACATATATGTATGTAAGTTCTTTGGTTAATCTCTCCCACCCATCTCCTTAACCCACTTCCCTCTGATATTAATCAGTCTGTTCCATGTTTCTATGTCTCTGAATCTGTCATTTGTATATCTTCTTTCAAAAAATGTCTATTCATTTCTGAATTAGGTTATTTTTTATTATTTAGCTTTAGAAGTCATTTTATATATTATGGATATTAATCCATTACTATATATATAATTTGCAAATATTTTTTCTCATTTAATGATTTGTCTTTTCATTCTGTTGATAGTGCCCTTTGACACAGAAAAGGTTTTAATTTTTATGAAATCCAAAGTACCTATTTTTTTTTGTCTCTGTTTTTGTTATATATCAAATAAATCATTGCCAAATCCAGTGCTTAGCTTCCCTCCTATGTTTTCTTCTCAGAGTTTTATCCTTTTTATTTTTTGAATCCATTTTTACTTAATTCTTATACATGATGTAAAGTAAAGGTCCATTCTTTTGCATGTGGATATTCTATTTTCCTAACATTATTTGTTAAAAAGAATGTCTTTTCCCCATTGAATGCTCTTGGTACTATTATCAAAAGTATTTGACTATAAATTTGAGGGTTTATATCTATGTTCTTTATTATATTTCACTAGAGGCTTGGTGCAAGAAATTCGTACACTCAGGGGGGTCCCTCATCCTGGCCTGCGTGCTTTCGCAGTCTGGGAGCTTTTAGGGAATGTCTGACTGCCAGCTTAGGCCTGTTCCCCAGGGTACATCCGTAGCACTGCCACGGAGGTGGGAGAGGCTACCACCACCACCACTGCGCTTGCTAGCCGTGAGCCTTGCTTCTGGCTAAGTGGCGCTCCCCCTGTAGGAACACACTGACCACCAGGGGACAGCTCCTGCGTTGAGTGTCTGCCCCCTGGTGGTCAGTGTGCGTCATAGCGACTGGTCGTTCCGCTGTTCAGTCAATTATATAGGATGTCATCTGCAAATGGAGATGGTTTTATTTTTGTCCTTCCATTTTGATGCCCCTTCTTTCTTTTTCTTTGCCTTTTTACTCTGGCCTTTTAATATTTTTTTTCATCTAATTAATAATGGTGAAAAAACTCACTCAGAATTTTAAGTTAAAGATTCTTAAATATTTTAAGAAAAATATATGTACCATAGATGGACTTTCATATATGAAACAAACGTAAACCTTAAATTCAAAAATTTTGTAGTTTTTATGAAAATTTATTTCAGTACCAAGCATTTATAATCCGACAGGCAACTTAAGAAACAGGAACAAGGTGGGGTTCAGTGCGTTCCCAGCAGCATGGGTGGGCAAGGGGCAGGTGGGAGGCTGTGCACAGAAGAGGCACTGATACCAGAAGGCCAGCCACAGAGAAGAGCAGCAGGCGCAGCCTGTCCCAACATTTCTGGGTCTCCGCAGATGTGAATCTGATGGAGCAGCCAGGGAAGGTGAGCAGCCTCTGCAGCAGCAGCAGCAGTAGGGGAGGCTCATCTGTTTGGGCCATGAGGAAGCTGAGTCACAGGTCCTCCTAAGGAAAGGAGAATGGACTATGTGGTGGAGGAGAGGTTGTGACCTTTCATTCCCTGGCAATAGATTGGTCTCTGGAGGTCACTGTAACATTATAGTGGATGAAACATCTGCTCCAGTGTTGCTGGAAGATATCAACACCGATGGAATAGTAATTAACAAGCTGGAGGGAGTTAAGAAGCAGACTTACTTGTCCTTAACAGGTGGGAATGTCGTCTACTTGGTTGGTGTACAAGAAGAATGATCCAGAACACAACGTGGCATACCTCTAGGAATCTTTAAATGAAAAACGAGGCATGACACATGTCTCCTTTGACGCTAATAAAGAAAACATGTTCCACATAAACAAAGATACCTCAGGTGCAGGGCGAGGTGACTATCCCTAGGTTCTGCCATTGTCACCCACCACTCATGCATGCTTTGAGGAACCCCAGGCATCAGCATCAATGTTGGAACTCTTCCCCTAGGCCTCTACCTCTTCCATAGAGCCCACTACAGGGCAAGCACTGCCATCCAGCTCTGCCTGCAGGGGTGAGGCACTTTTCTGGAAAGGGTGTGGTCCATTGTGACAAGTGATGAAACCTCCAAGGATCCCTTCATCTGTCCCAGACAGAGAGGGAGCATTCTTTCCTCCATCAGAACTGCATGATAGGGAGGGTCTGAGGCCCATTAAGAAGAAAATGAGAGGAGACAAGGAGCCTGACCTGACCTGAACATGCATTTGTTGGTCACAGACCAGTTTAGGGACACCCACAGTATCCTACAGGGTGAAGCCAGACAAGAAGGAAGAAGACGCTCACATGCATCATCTGCCAGGACCTGGGGCACAACTGTGTGAGCCTGCAGCCCTGAATGCACACCTTCTGCTCAGCCTGCTACTCGAGCTGGATGGAGCACTCTACGTGCAGCAGTCGGTGGAGCGGATCTGTAAAAACCACATCCTCAACAACCTGGTGGAGGCGTACCTTCTCCAGTACCCAGACAATAGCCGCAGTGAGGAAGATGTGCGGAGCATGGCCACCAGGAGCAAGATCACGCAGGACATGCTGCAGCTCAAAGTCAGGAGGTCTTTCTCAGACAAGGAGGGCACTTTCGGAGGAGCTGTCAGATGTAGACAGCCAATCTTGGGATGTCAGCCAGCCTTGGTCCTGTGCTGACAGTGCCCCAGTACTGAAGACAGGGGGCGGGGGGGGGTAGCGGGGACCCTTCCCAGTGAGCAGGGAGCTCCGCAGGCCTCTGGGGACACATCATCAAAGCCTGCCAGTCTCACAACAGCCCAGGATTATGTGTGTGCCCTGCAAGGAAGCCATGCCATATGCACCTGCTGCTCCCAGCACACGCCCAACTGGAAGATGCAATGGAAGCATGAACAGGACCCCCGCATCACCCACCAGCAGTGTACCCTCTGCCTGCAGCCCTTCTGCCACTGTACTGGGGCTGTGACTGAACTGGCTGCCTGGGTCGCCTGGCCCTCTTCTGTGCTCAACGTGGGCTTCAGGTGGCTTCACAGGATGCTGAGCAACAACAACTAGGAGTCCGACATCCTGAAGAATTACCTGATGGCCAGTGTTTTAACCTGTTGACTGAAAGCCTGGTGGCCCTTCAGAGGCTTGGGAGTATGAGGGTCAATGACAGTGTGTTTCAGGAAATATCAAATATGAACATTTTAAGGGCATTTTACAGATCCCCTCAGGGCAAGCTGGGGTTCTCTGCATCGGGCACTCTGCCGTGATTTTTCTTCTGTGGAAGAGACCCTCCCAGTGAAGCCCCAGCAGCGGCCTGCGGGGCCTGGCACATGACCTTCCTCTGAACTCTGGGCCACCAGAAGCGCATCAGTCAGCACAGCCATAAGCTTTCAACTCCTGAGATCGTGCCAAGCAGGTTTGCTTTCCCACACTCTGATTAAAACGGATGCCTCTCTTCAAGAGACGTTTCATGGGCCCTGATGGCGTGGCTCAGTGGTTGAGCGTGGACCTATGAACCAGGAGGTCACAATTCAATTCCCGGTCAGGGCACTTGCTCAGAGGCTGAGGGTTTGATCCCCAGTGTGAGGCATGCAGGAGGCAACCGATCAATAATTCTCTCTCATCATTGATGTTTCTATCTCTCTCTTCCTCTCCCTTCCTCTCTGAAATCAATAAAACATCATAAAAAAATAAAAAAAGAAAGTTTCATGGGAGAAAAAGGAAAGTGTGTCAGAAACATTCTGTTATTTAAGGAAAGGGAGCAAGGTCACACCTATAGGCTGTGTAGTGCCCCCCTGGGGAAAGCCATAGCTCTTAGATACTTTAAAAAAATAGGTTTGGTGCTTATCTTCTAACTTAAATACCACGAACTATGGCACAAATAATATAATTTATAGTTTACAAATTGACTAAAATTGGAGATAGTATGGCATTTGAAAGAATAAACATATGTTTCTATTTATTTAAAAAAATCAGCTATCTCAAACTGCTAACCTTGGACACCTGACATTAAGAGCTCAGCGCTGCTCCCAGGACTGGGTAGGTTAGGTTGCCACCACCCCTATCCTGCCGGAAGCACAGTGTTGGTCCTTGCTGCTCCTCTATCACCATAGCTGCAGGCCCCATCCAGCTGTTCCCACGTTCTTTATTCCTTCCTTGGGGCAGTGGCCATGGGTGGCCAAGGTACCAGGCGCAGGTCAGCTCTGGTGATACCCCAATCCTCGGGGAGCAGCGCTTTCCCTCCATGAGCAGGAGGAACCTTTGATTCACTAGTCCTTGCCCTTACCTCCTGTGTTGGGTTTGTCCTGTCATCTGGAATACTTGAAATGTGGTTCTGTGTAAAAGAAAAAAATGTGCTTTTAATCTTTTGTTGAAATCACCTGTTGTGTTTGTTTGCAAAATTGTAATTTCTTTGCTTCTTCTCAGGAATATGATTTTCAACTGTTGTCTTGCTCTTGATACAGACCCTGAGAAGTCGCGCCCTGTTTGTGGAAGAAGGCCTCCTTCCTGCATTCCTAATAAACAAGCTGTGTCTGTTTCTCTCTCCTGAAAAAAAAAATAAAAGGAAAAGAAACAGGAACAAAGTAATATGCTGGTTTGCCATTGCTATGA
This sequence comes from Myotis brandtii, assembly GCF_000412655.1. Lineage (NCBI taxonomy): Eukaryota > Metazoa > Chordata > Mammalia > Chiroptera > Vespertilionidae > Myotis > Myotis brandtii. The sequence goes on along the minus strand of NW_005371454.1, from coordinate 542,975 downwards.
TAACCTGCAGAGGCAGATAAAACCCTCACAGAAATTTTAATTCAGATGTCTGAGAATGAGGACACCACATACACACACACCAAGAGGGTATAAAAAAGGTTTATTACTTACATAACTGAGGGTTCTGGAGAGAGCAGGCAGGACTAGCCTCTCAAGCAGTTCTGAAATGGCTTGAGATCAAGGAAAGACGTTATCTGGGTGTTTATTTTGGCTAGGGGTTGGGTGGGGCCCGGATAACAGATCCTATAGAGGAGGGGTTTGCATGGTTTGAATCTCTTGCGTTTGCCAAAGAAGGGAGAACCCAGGTTTTCTTGTCAGCTTTCCCAGATGCGAGACACACTTAGGAGAAGAAAAGATGAGTCATAAAAACTGTCAGTAGTCACAGATCAAAAAAATGGGGTCATTGGAACTGATTCTAGTGTTATACTTTTAACAAAAATACTGCTATGAATATTCTTGTATGCCTTTAAAAACAACAACAACAAAAAACACATGTATATGTTTCTGATGATTATATACTTAGAAGTGGAGTAGCTGGGTCATAGGGTATGTTTATGTTCCATTTTTTTATTTTATTGATTTCAGAGAGAAGAAAGGAGAGGGAAGGAGAAAGAGACAGAAACATCAATAATGAGAATCATCAATCGGCTGCCTCTGGCTCACCCCTTACTGAGGATCTAGCCCACAACCCAGCATGTGCCCTAACCTGGAATCAAACAGTGACCTCCTGGTTCATAGGTTGATGATCAACCACTGAGCCACACCAGCTGGGCTAGGTTCCATTTTAGTAGACACTGATAAGAAATTGTCCAAAGAGGTTGTACAAATTTACGCTCACATCCACAGTCAAATTGAGTCCTGGATGCTCTACATGTTCATCAATACTTGGTATTTTCTTTCTTTTTAAGTTATTCACTCTATTTTGTTTATGAATATTAATATCTACTAAGGTATTTATCATATATTTATAGCCCCAAACATTATTATTATTATTAGTCATTATTCCTACCCACACCAGCATTATATTAAAGGCAAATTTTAAAAGAGATATCATTGTATTGCAAATATCAAGGCACTATGACTTTATATCAAGGCACTATAAATAGAAAATGAACAAATACTGACCATAGAGATAACTTCAGTAACTAATTTCTGTGCTTCTTAGAGTTTTCTTGTCAAATTTCTCAAATATTCACACTCATGATTAGGTTCTAATAGGCACACTACTTTGAATTATTCCTCCTTGGGGCTATTTAAATGCAAATGTCATTACCTCTGATTTGAGCAAATCTCAAAGCTCTGAAGTCAGACCGGGCTCATCTGGCTATTCAAAGGCAGCCCAAGCCAGTGCATCTGCCAAAGGGCAGGATTGCATATGGCTCTTGTGCTTCCAGTGTCTGTATTTAGCTTGTGCCAGGTGCCTTTAGGACAAAGGCCTGCAGTGTGGAACTTCTTGCATATCAGCTTCTATTTGGTTGATTCAAGTTAAGCCAGTGGTTCTCAACCTTCCTAATGCCGCGACCCTTTAATACAGTTCCTCATGTTGTGGTGACCCCCAATTTCATTGTTACAAATTGAACATAATTAAAGCATAGTGATTAATCACAAAAACAATATGTAATACATATATATATGTGTATTATATATGTGTGTGTTTTCCGATGGTCTTAGGCAACCCCTGTGAAAGGGTCATTCGACCCCCAAACGGGTCACGACCCACAGGTTGAGAACTGCTAAGTTAAGCAAAGCTATTCACTTGTAAACTAACATTTCATCCATTCTTCCATGAACCTATTGATCTGTTCTTAACCAAAAAAAGATACACTTCAAATGACAAAATCTAAATGGAGCAAAACCAATCGAGCTCTAAAATCTGCAACCAGACTTGTTAAACATAATCAGTTTTAGAAATGAAACATTTAACCACTTTTAATAATCTGAAGCAGGAACTTCTTTGACACCAGAGCAAAAAAGAGCCCTTCTGGAAAAAGTCCAATCACCATGTTTCAAGATGCTAAATATCTGGTTGGCAACAAAGAAACCCAGCCTTAGTTTTTGGGTCACATTCTTTATGATCTCTCTTCTCTTGCCTACATGGGCACCTGGATTATCTGAAGATCCATTACCATATGGCTGATGGAAGGCCTAAGTGCTCAGTGTTTTCATTGTAGCCCAGAATAATAAAGCTAGACATTTTGGAGTATTTCCTAAGGTTGTCAAACATTGTAAATGTTAAATCTTAAAAGTGTTGTGTACATGAATAACAGTTCTTAAATATTTTCTATTCATTATGTGATACTAAACTCTTGGAAGACTTATTTTTAAGTATAAAATATCACAATGCCTTTATGTAAATGCTGGCTGCAGCTAAAAATATGTTCCAATTTTAACAAGACAAAGAGAAGGTAGTGGTATTTAGGCACTTTTCAAGAAAGAATTAGAAAATAAGGCCAATGATTCTGATGGAAAGAAGTGATACTTGTTAGGGTCACTGAAGGAGGAATGCACAAGGCCAAAAGGGGTAAAGAATTATAAATTTACTAGAGTCCCAGTGCATGAAAATTCATGCACTGGAGGGGGGGTCCCTTAGCCCAGCCTGCCCCCTCTCACAGTCCGGGAGCCCTCAGGGGCCGGAGCCGACCTCTGCTGCTGCCACTGCCAGCAGTGCAAGCCTCAGCTGGCTCTGGTTACCTGAGCCTCAGGCGGCCCTGGGCAGCTGGGCAGCCACCATCTGAGGCTTGCCTGCACCTCAGGCTGGCCCTGGGAGGCTGGGAAGTTGCCATCCGAGGCTTGCCTGCACCTCGGGCCAGTCCTAGGCAGCTGGGAAGCTGCCATCCGAGGCTTGCCTCTGCCTTGGGCCAGCCCTGGGTGGCTGGGGAACTGAGGGGACTGGGGGTCTCCAGAGGCAGGCATGCAGAGCGGCCGGGCCTGCCTAGGGGCGGGCCCAGCCTTGCTGTGCGCCTGCTGCTCCAGCGGGGCTGAGGGGACTGGGTGCTGCCATCTTGTGGCTGTGGGCACTGCCATCTTTGAGGGCAAGGCAGTCAATTAACATATTCCCTCCTTATTGGCTGTGGGTGCCACCATCTTTGCGACATTGTGAGGGTCAATTAGCATATTTCCTCTTTATTAGATAGGATTGTTACATTTGCTAGAAGAAGGGCTGAGACCAAAATGGCAACAGCAGGGCAGAGTAGGGGGAGCAGGATATTTATGCCTCTTGTAAAGGTCAGTCAGGTTAACCGCTGGAACCAGGTGCAGGTGGGGGCCAGGTGTAGGCGGTCCACTGGAAACTGGGCGAGGCGGTTTACTAGAAGCCGAAGGCCATTAATCATGAGACCTATAATGAGAATGACAGAACACTCACCAGAAGGGGTGACAGCCCCAAGCAGGGCATAATGGAGCACATGAATGTGCCTAACAGTACTATCTAATGACCAAGATTGCCTTAACATTCCCTTCAGCCTGATTAAACTTTAGACAGGTTTCTTCCTGATGATAGGCCCCTGACCTCCCTTTCTTAGAGTATTTGCTTCAGAAAACTATAAATTATAAATTATTTTCTTGCTCCTTTGAAATGTATGTAAATCTTCTTCCAGTCTCACTCCAGTTTTACAACCCCAAAAATATCTTGCTCAAGGACCTGAGAAGCATTTTTTGAAATGTAAATACCAAAAATGATAGGATGAGATCACCCCTAGCTCCCAGTCTCTGTGGAAAGGTAGGAGCTTAACTTCAATAGGGGTCAATTAGCAAACACAGATGGCCTAATCATAGTGAAGAATATTTACAAACTCAGGAATAACTCAAGTGTGTTCCACACATCCCATTGATTAATCTCCTCCCTAATATCCTCTAGTACTTTTCTACTAGCTCTTTCCAGTGTTGAAAAACTCTCCCACCTTTTATTTCAGCAAGTTTGAGTTCAATCTCTCTCCCTTATTGCAATAGCCTAACTAAAGACTTCATTGCCTGTTTAACTTTGGTGCAATTTTGGCTTCAACACTACATAATGATGAAGATGATAGCTTAATTCTAAAATTGTCATCTCATCTCACTTCCTCAGTAATTATTTACTGAAGAGGTGCAGAAAAACATAACCTTACCTTGACATGTATAATATGCTAGACCAGTGATGGCGAACCTTTTGAGCTCCGCGTGTCAGCATTTTGAAAAACCTTAACTTTGGTGCCGTGTCACATATAGAAATTTTTTGATATTTGCAACCATAGTAAAACAAAGATTTATATTTTTGATATTTATTTTATATATTTAAATGTCATTTAACAAAGAAAAATCAACCAAAAAAATGAGTTCGCGTGTCACCTCTGACATGCGTGTCATAGGTTCGCCATCACTGTGCTAGACAATGTGTTACCCACATTATTTCATTTATTCCTCCAAATTAGGGTAACCAAATGTCCCCATTTGCTCAGGACTAAAGGATTTCCCAGGACATGGGACTCTCTGTTCTAAAATCAGGAAAGTCCCAGGCAAACCAAGATAGTTGGTTACATTACTCCCAATGTGGCATTGCATTATGCATTACCACCTGATTTGGGGAGGTTTGGAATATTAAGTAGCCTGGTGATACAGTCTGGTTTCATCATCTGAATCTTATGCTCTTAAGGTCTAGTCCAGGGGTGGGCAAACTTTTTGACTCGAGGGCCACAATGGGTTCTTAAACTGGACCGGAGGGCCGGAACAAAAGCATGGATGGAGTGTTTGGGTGAACTAATATAAATTCAAAGTAAACATCATTACATAAAAGGGTACGGTCTTTTTTTTTAGTTTTATTCATTTCAAATGGGCCAGATCTGGCCCGCAGGCCGTAGTTTGCCCACGGCTGGTCTAGTCCAAGCTCTGAGCATTTAATATGTTTGAAACATTGTTGATGATGACACTGGAATTATAAATACATGAGTAACATATCTTGCCATCAAGGAGGTTACATGATGAAATGGCAAGTGTTACAAGATCCCACATAATATAGGTTGAAATGAGGATGCAATCATTTCCCTGTGAAATACTGGAACTACTTCAGAAAAAAATGGTATTTAGACCTGATATGAACAAATGTTATAATAAGGAGTCTTTTGGAAAGCTCCAGATAAATCCTAAAACCTGTTGGCAATAGTATGTTGTGGAAATAAGTGAAGACCACCCCAATGAAAATAAACAGAGACTATTTATTTAGAGCGTACAAGGAGGCATTTGGCAGAGACTCAAAAGCAGGTAGGAGAGCTGAAAAGCTTTGCAGTTTACAAAAAGAAAGGTTACAGGTGTGTTCTGATTAGAACTTGTTGGCATGGGGAAACTGGAGGCAGGCCAAGGGGGTGAGTCATCTTATGTTCTTGTTTGGGGAGCATATTTAACTTTCTCTGCTTGGCCCCTTTTGTTTCACATGTAAGATAATAATTACACTTGGATTAGCTATTAGCCCATAATCTCTAACCCAGGCAAGAAACTGACAATTTTTGAATAAAGTTTCTACTCTTGTAAATAAAAGCTGGCATATAATGTGGGAAATATCTGGATGTTTTTAGGCATTGAAACTAAGAAGAGAATAAAGGACACAGACAAATTCCTTTTTTTTTTTGGTCTTTGACACTTATTTTCCTGAAGAATATATATGTTCATGATTTTACAAATGGTAGTTCACTCTGGATCAGAATATTAAGACTGCAGAAGTTAAAATAAATGAAATTGACATAATCATCCAGTTTGAAGCACACAGTGATATGAATGATAGAGTGATATCACTCTATTGATGACAATAACCTAAAGCTAGAAAGACACTATATTGTATATTGCCCTGAGAGTATGAATTTTGAGAGATACTCCTATCAGGACAGCATCAGTGCAATTTCAAATTCATAAAAACAAAAGGTGTACCATGAAAGGCAGCAGCAGTATCCAAGGAATTTGTGTAGAAAGGAGGCAGAATATGGGGTGAGGAGTTACAGAAGATGAAGATTTCAGTATCATGTAAATAACACTATGTCATAAGGTGGCAATAGAGGCAAAGCATGACTCATGAATAGGTTCCATGTACAGGAGAGCATGACAAATAAGAGAATAGACCAAGTTCAGTAAAATAATAGAAGCAAATATGTCAGTGGTTCTCAACCTTCTGGCCCTTTAAATACAGTTCCTCATGTTGTGACCCAACCATAAAATTATTTTCGTTGCTACTTCATAACTGTAATGTTGCTACTGTTATGAATCGTAATGTAAATATCTGATATGCAGGATGGTCTTAGGCTACCATTGTGAAAAGGTTGTTCGACCACCAAAGAGGTCGCGACCCACAGGTTGAGAACCACTGAAATATGTAATTGCAACCAAAGTGTAGTTAAACAATAAAAAGATATTATTTCACAATTTTTTATGTGATGTTAACCCATTCTTCAACATATATATGGAAAACATATAGAACTTTTAACACAAAAGCATTCATGCTGTTATATGTTAAGTTCTCCCCTGACACTGGAGTTATAAGAATTCCCCTGTAATAACTTGAAGACCTCAGGAAATTGGGAGTGGATGTGGATAAGACTTGAAAGCATGATAGAGAGAATAAGCATATGAACAAAGTATGCTCAATCTTTTGTAAGAAGGTCCTCTGGGGAAATGCCTTTTTGGTTAACTAGAAACATAATATGGTCATCATGTTTGTTTCCAAATTAGTTTGTTTTGCTTTTAACTTTAGAGCTGAGTGTCTCTTCCTTCCACTCTGTAGAAACATGATGCCTATTGAGCTCTTCTCCCTCCATCATGAGTTTTAAGTACCAACATAGAAGAATGGATGATATTACCCAAAGCTTGGTCATTCTACCACATGCTATTTGGACTGTTGCTGAGTTCCTTAATAGCATTCTTTAATGAAATTTAGGAAAATTGATGAAAAACTTGAGTTAGGACTTAAAATAGCAAAGAAGTTTAAAATGATAATAAATTATATATTGGCTTTGTGCTGGGAGGGGCAAAGTGTAGTGTTATAAAGGCAAGGGGCAGCTTGGGTCAAGATAAAATTGCACAGAACAGAAAAGATAAATCCCTCATACATTGAAGTTAAAGTAGTCATGGAAAAATTGAATCCACAGATAATAGAATATGGGCAGGAATACTAAAGGTACAAAACAGCATAAAAAACATAATATTTTAAAATACTAAAAAAATATAGGTCTTATTCCAGAATAGTTATATTTTATATATATTACAACAAGTTAAAAATATATGGAACTGGAGGCAAGAAATATTCATTAATTTACTGGGATCCAATATTTATACTCAAAAGACTCATCAGGACTTTCACTTCTTAACCAAAATTTTATACCAATTTTGGACACACTTCCATACTATTGAAATAGCTATTCCAGATAAATTTAAATAAAATTTAACAATTTACTCAAATCACATAGCTAGTAATGGTAGAAATAAACTTAGATTAAAAAAAATTTTGTTAATCCTCACTTGAGAATATTTTTTCCATTGATCTTTAGAGAGAGTAGAAGGGAGGGAGGAGAGAGAGAGAGAAACATTGATGTGAGAGACATATCAATTGGTTGCCTCCTGCACACATCCCGACCAGGGCTGGGGATTGAACCTAAAATCCAGATGCATACCCTTGACCGGGAATCAAACTTCTGACCCTTCGGTGCCAGGGGAAGTGCTCTAACCACTGAGAAACACAGGTCAGGCTAAACTTAGAATTTGATATAATATGTGGCATATCAAATAACTAAAAAAGACCTTGTAAAAGTATTAACAGTTAGAAAAATGGCTTTTCTATTATAAACTACTAGGAAACTGAACAAATACATTAGAGAATTATTTCAGACATTGGTCTACAGATAGTGCAGGATTAAAATAGTGTAATGATGTGACTCCTTATGATGTTTGAAGCTTTTTGACACTCTAAAGTCTATAAAAACACACAAAGATTTTTCACCCTTTCTTACATTCTTTGAAATCTTGATTCAGGGAAGGTTTCTAAAAGAAGCATCTGCACCCTGAAAATACATTTGTCTAATAAAGATACTAATTTATTTTTACTTGGCAAAAGTCTTAAAGTGATTTGTACCCTTCCACCTTAAATAAACTAAATTTTGTCATTGAGGTAGATTTTAAAAACTATATTCATTTTATTAAAATTTATTATTTTGACAGTTTGTCAGAAGCACATTCTTTTTGTACAGCTTTGTTTTCATTTCTGGTAAATCATGTAAAATTGTCTTTCAAGAGTGATAAAAAGCCTCCCAATTTGTTGAACATAGTGCAATTTATTAAACTTATGTTTCCTTGATGTGTACTATTTAAGACATCAAATTCAAGAGCTTGTATCTTATCAGCAGTTTTACCCTGGGTACCTCATCTCCCCGGTCATTTAATGATGCTATCCCTGATAATGTAGTGATGCTTAACAAGCTGGAGACTATAGGTATCAGGTAGTAGAGTTCTGACACATATATGACAGAATTATTAGCTTTTCCTATTAAATATGTCTACCTTAAAGTGATTTATAGTGCAACAAATTAGAATCTAATAGTGAAATGCCTGAGCACCCAAGAGTTATAGCGATCAGTTATTGTATAGAACTGTGATGGAAGGTCTGTTCTATTTGAAAATTCTATCAAAGGATCTTTCACTTCCTACAGGAAGAAAAGGACCTGCTTCAAGAGTTCAGCCAACTTGAGTTTATGCATATAAATCATACATTTTCCTGCTATAATAAAACACTTTCAAATCTCTTGGAAAGATTTATCAAGATTAATCTCAATTAACAAAATTTTCTGACATATTCTTGAATTCTCCCTATGAAAATTTCTGATGATTGATTGCATGTTTAATAAACAATATACATTACAGCTGTCAGCTTCTTGCTAAAACTCGATTTCCCCTCTGGTAATTGTGTGAGGGAAGAGACGTGTTATTGCATTTCTTGTCAGTATTTCCTTGAAAGTTGTTTTATGCAAAGACAGTCAAACTCACGAGACTAAGTCATTCATGGGCCTGCAGCCAATATAAGTGCTTGGTGTACTGCTGAGTGCCTTTGCACACTTACCTCACTGAAGATGAAAACTCTACATGGTTGTTCACCCTCAAGACTCCGTAAGACAGACCGCCTGAAATCAGGTTTTTTGAAAACTGAGCTTATGTGTTTTATCTTCTTTGAGTAGTTCTCACTGTCCCTGTGCTCTAAGGACATATCTTTCACTTTGGGACAATGCTCCTTTAATAGTGGAGTTATACAAAAGAGTATAGACTTCCCTTCCTTCCAAAGACTTCTGTTATTCATATTGTAAAAGGGAGAGCACAGAGCAGTGATGGGGAACATCTGGCTTGTGGGCCACATAAGGCCTGCAAAGTCATTTGGTCTGGCCCTACCCAAGGCATTATGGGTGAGTTAATTAAATGTTTGACCACATTTAGCAGGTTAATTTTTAAGTTGATAATTTTGTATGCCCCATAAATGGTGTTATAAATAAGAAAATGGCCCTTGGTAGAAAAAAGGTTCACTACCCCTGGCATAGAGGTATCTGTACCTTGTTTAACTATGTAGCAGTAAAAATTACAATTCAAACTCAGCCCTATCATCTTAAAAAAAGAGAATGAATATTAATTAGTAAATTATTTAGAAATTATTTACTCAGTACCAGATGTGTATAGTCGATTATTCTAGAAACTAAAACTTCCAGTGAGAGTTCAGTCAAGGATGGGATATAACTAAAGGCACTTGAAAACAAGTGTATGTGTGTGTATGTGTTTAATATGGTTTAAACTTATGTGATTTAAATAACTTATAATGTCCTTTTATATACTCTCAGTTGGTAAAACTTTTCCAGTTCCAGCTCCTCCTGCCTTCCTGCCCCTGGCTCTTTTTCTTAATATCGAATCTTGGCAAAGCAGAAAGGTTAAGGTCCTTATGGCCAAAGCCTGTTCTCTTCTTTGATATGTGGGGCAGTGCCTTCTACTCATCTGACTATAGCTTACCCACTTTAACTAAAGTGGCTCATGTGGCTCAAGTCTACCTTACCTTAATCAAGTTTTGTTGGTTCTCCCTGGCTGATTTGACCTTATCAGAGACTCTACTAACTATATAACCATAAACATCAGATATGATACTCATACAGCATCTGTACTGACTTTGGAGTCAAGTCCTAGCCTCTACGTGAGGAATCACCTCTCACTTCATGAACCACACACAAGGCCAACTGGCACTCAATAAAATGTCCCAAATATACAGGGATTGAAGGTGGCTTGGAAAAGATAAACTTCGGAGCTCCATTCTGGTGACGGTTGATACACAACACCTTTTCTCATTAAATTACCCTGGAATATATCTAGAGCACCAAATTGGCAACAGCATCTTAAGATAAAGATCAATGAGACATTGAAATAAGATCAAAGTGTAATTTCATTAACTGCATTTCCAAGGGGGATGAAGTGAGAAACAAATATTTGTTTTAAATAGAAGAAGAAAGATGACCCTAAAATGGAATTAAACTAATCCCAGGGTACCAGGCTACAGTGACCAGAATAGTTTGTCTCTGTTTCCCTGCCACAGGAAAAGAAAATCTTGAACCAATCATAATCCTTTCCTCTCCCTTCTTCTTTTATCTGTCACCTATTCTGGGTTTAATCAAAATGTTTCAAATAAAAAATTTAATTAAGGTGATATCAGCAAAGTGGAGGCCCAGGAAGTCCCAATGCTTGTCTCCCCCACAAAAAATAAAAACTGAAAAATGATAAAAAAAAAACAGCTCTGGGAAAGTTCTGTATTATAATGGAGAAGCAGCAAAAACTACAGAGCTAAAAACCAAGGATGGCCACATAGTAAAGCATAGAAAGCATTTTACCTGTATCACCCCATCCCCAGTCCAGAGCAGCTTGGCACTAAGAGGGATCCCTCAGAGTGATTTCACTCCACCTGGAAAAGAAGAGCAGTAGAACCCCAGGGAACCTCACCACTATGGATAATTGCAGCCTTTACTACTACCACCATAGTCTTCACCAATGCTAAACCTAGCTGACTGAGCTGCCCAGAATCCCTGCTGCTACATTTCCTCCCAAGGCAGCAGTGGTCACTGTAGTGATCCTGCCTCAAGAGGCCCCATTGCTGCTGTGACCCTGCTCTCTGGGTGCTCTCTGGGATCAGGATTTTACAACACCTCACCATTTATGGAACCAGAGTGCCCACTGTCCCGTGCACCACACCCAGGTCCCAAGTCGTGGATTTGACTTGCCATCACCAGGGCTGGGCTGCTGCTACTCTATGCCCCACCTCTGAGTCCTAAACCATAACTTTGACTTTGATCACTGAGGCAGCACTGCTGCTGTTCCACATCCCATCCTTCGGGTTCTAAATTGTGGCTTTGCCCCAACTGCACTGGAACTTAACTGTTGCTATTCTGTAAATGTACCCTGAGGCCAGAGGCAAAACTTAGACCTACCATCCCCAGGGTGTGCTGCTATTGCAACCTGCCACCTAGGCCCAAGCTATTGCTGCACTCTGTTATCCCAGGGCCTGTGCCAATTCTGTGTCACCTCACCTTCACCCTAGGGTCTGCGTCACTGTGGAGATGTCTACAGGGGATTTGTACAGGCTGGCACATCAGAAACCAGTGCCACTGCCACAGCAAAGTGTGCCTGTGTCTCAGAACGCAGGTGCTGTGGTAGTTTTGCATGTGCCTGAACTCAGGCCCAGCTCCACTACTGCTCTGACTGCCAGTATACCACCATCAACTGCAAGACCTCCACAGTATTGGCCACAAAATCCCTCACAGTCTTTGCTGACATTGACCTCAGCTGATGGAGATGCATGTAGACTACACCATTGTGCTCTCCCAGAAACCAGAGATACTGCACCCAACCTAGCTTGTGCCCTTGGAGCCACCTTCAAGGGTAAGTTTTTCCCAACTGAAGCCAGTCTGAGAAGGTTTAAAGAGGTAACTGCTGCGCTCAAATGTGCAGACATTAACACAAAGCCATTAGAGACATGAAAAAACAAGGAAATATGACACCATCAAAAGGACACAAATAATTTTCCAGAAACAGACCCCCAAGAAATGGAGATGTGAGTTATCTAAAAATTATTCAAATAATTATTTTAAGGAAATTCAGTAAGACTCAAGAGAACACAAAAAAACTCAATGAACTCATCAAACAATGCATGAATAAAACAGGAGTTCAACAAAGCAATGTAAATCATAAAAAGAACCAAATAGAAATTCTGAAGCTAAAGAATAAAATGTATGAAATAAACAAACAAAAAACAACAAAATAGAGTAATTCAACAGTGGCCTCAATCAGCCAGAAGAAAATATCTGTGGAATTAAAAACAGATCTCTTGATATTATCCAGTTGGAGGAGAAAAAAGAAATAAAAATGAAAAAGAATGAAGAAAGCCTTTGTAAGTTATGAGACCCCATAAAGAAAACCTATATTTGTGTTAAGGAAGTCCCAGAAGGAGAAGGAAGGGAGAAAGGAACAGTAAACTTAGTTACAAAAATAATGGTTGAAAACGACCCAAATCTAGAGAGAAATATGGCTATCCATGACTCAACCCAAAGAAGTCTTCACCAGGACACATTATAATTAAACTCTCAAAAATAAAACAGAAAAAGAATTTTGAGAGCAGCAAGAGAGAAAAGATTTATCACATACAAGGTAACACCTATTAGGCCATCAGCAGGTTTTCAACAGAAGGCTTGCAGACCAGGAAAATGTAGGAATATATATTTAAACTACCAACTAAAAATAATTTACCAAGCAAAATTGTCCTTCAGAAATGAAGGGGAAAAAAGGAATTTCCAAGACAAAAACAAACAAACAAACAAACAAAAAAACAAACCTGAGGGAATTTATCACCATTATACATGCCTTATAAGAAATTCTAAAGGGAGTTGCTCAAGCTAAAATGAAAGGATACTAATCTATACTAATAATAGCCTAGGGCTGTCACAACCAGCCGAACGACCATAAGAGCAGGGGGTCCGCAGCAGGGGCAGGCCGCAGCAGACGTCTCTCTGCACACCTGTGCCCGGGGTCTGGTTCAAGTTTCTGATTGTGAGAGGGTGAGTGAGAATGACATAGGCTAAGGCAGTGGTCGGCAAACTCATTAGTCAACAGAGCCAAATATCAACAGTACAACGATTGAAATTTCTTTTGAGAGCCAAAGTTTTTAAACTTAAACTATATAGGTAGGTACATTGTTATTAACTTAATTAGGGTACTCCTAAGGCTTAGGAAGAGCCACAGTCAAGGGGCCCAAGAGCCGCATGTGGCTCGCGAGCCGCAGTTTGCGGACCACGGGTAAGGGACCAGCAGGGGGTTAGTGGGGGTGGAGTCGATCTTGGATGAGCAGGGAGGTGAGGCTGAGCAGAGGGCAGAGCCCTGCCCAGGAGGCCTGTGGTCTGGGTAAGGCAGCCATGGGAGGGATTAGTCCTGGGGATGACACAGGACTTTGGCGTTGTAGAAAGGATAACTTCAGCCATTGAAGATCAAACTGTACACCCCAAATGCTTTTTCTTGGATGGTCCAGATGGTAATGGAAAAACATATCTTTATAAAGTTTTAATACATTATATTAGAGGTCATGGTGGTACTGTTTTACCCATAGCGTCTACAGGAATTGCTGCAAATTTACTTCTCGGTGGAAGAACCTTCCATGCCCAATATAAATTACCAATTACATTAAATGAAACTTCAATTTCTAGACTCGATATAAAGAGTGAAGTTGCTAAAACCATTAAGAAGGCTAAACTTCTCATTATTTATGAATGCACCATAGCATCCAGTCATGCTATAAACGCCATAGACATATTACTAAGAGAAATTATGAATTTGAATGTTGCATTTGGTGGGAAAGTTCTCCTTCTTGGAGGGGATTTTC
>NW_005371454.1:526233-528993 GCF_000412655.1 Myotis brandtii | reverse complement strand
ACAAACGAGTTTAAAGTACTGTAGTGTTTGGGGATGTTTCAGAAAGTTGTCTCTTAAAACAAATATGAGATCAGAGGATTATGCTTATAGTGAATAGTTAGTAAAACTTGGAGATGGCAAACTTGACGACAGCAGTTTTCATTTAGGAATAGATATTATTGAAATCTCCCATGAAATGATTTGTAACGGATCTATTATTGTAGCTACTTTTGGAAACACTATATCTATAGATAATACTAAAAATACATCTAAACATGCGATTCTTTGTCCAAAAAATGAGCACATTCAAAAATTAAATGAAGAAATTTTGGATATACTCGATGGAGATTTTCACACATGTTTAAGTGATGATTTCATTGATTCCACAGATGATGCTGAAAAGGAAAACTTTCCCATAGAATTTCTTAATAGTATTACTCCTTTGGGGGTGCAATCATCATGCTACTGAGAAATCTTAATAGTAAATGGGGTCTTTGTAATGGTACTAGATGTATTATCAAAAGATTGTGACCTAAGATTATCTAAGCTAAAGTATTAACAGGATCTGCAGAAGGAGAGGTTGTTCTGATTCCAAGAATTGATCTGTCCCCATCTGACACTGGCCTCCCATTTAAATTAATTTGAAGACAGTTTCCCACGATGCCAGCATTTTCGATGACTATTAATAAATCACAAGGACAAACTCTAGACAGAGTAGGAATATTCCTACCTGAACCCTTTTTCATACATGGTCAGTTATATGTTGCTTTCTCTCGAGTTTGAAGAGCATGTGATGTTACAGTTAAAGTTGTAAATACTTCATCACAAGGGAAATTAGTCAAGCACTCTGAAAGTGTTTTCACTCTTAATGTGGTGTACAAGGAGATATTAGAATAAGTTTAATCAATTTATCAGTCATTGTTTGTATCAGTGTTGTTTTTACATCACGTTTTTGTTGTTATATCATGTTGTGATTGTTTATAAATAAATTTATATATTATTTTCATATACATTTTACTAATTTTCTTTCATCTCTGTCACTTCTATTATAAAGGGCAAATAGCAATATTAAAATATTTCCTCTAATTAATTCCATTTTAATGTGCACAAATTTTGTGCATGGGGCCATTAGTTAGTACCATAAAAACATATTAAGGTATACAATTCACTGGTAAAGGTAAACACATAGTTAAATTTAAAATACTGTAATACTGCAATGGTGGTGTTTAAATCACACTAAACTCCAACATATAAATCAGAAGAAAAAAGGTATTAAAAATAACTGTAGCTGTAATATTTTGTTAATGATTACACAGCATAAAAAGATGTAAATTACAACAACAACATAAAATGCCTGTGGGAAAAGTAAATGTGTAGACCTTTTCATGCAAATGAAGTTGTTCTCAGCTTAAAATAGACTGTTATAAGATATATTATGAAAGCTTCATGGTAATCACAAAGCAAAAACCTATAATAGATACATAAATGATGAAGAGAAAAGAATCAAAGGATAAAATCATCAGTTCACAAAGAGCAGGAGAGGAAGAAACGAACAAAGGAATTACAAAAAAAAGCAATTACCAAAATGGCAATAGTAATGCCTTACCTATCGATAACTCAGCTAAATGTAAACAGTTTAAATTCTCCCTTTGAAAAAACAGACAGTAACTGGCTGGATTTTTTTTAAAAAAAAAACGGGATGCAGTTAAATGCTGCCTATAAGAGACTCACTTAAGTTCTAAAGACACTCATAGACTGAAAATGAAAGTATGGAAAAGATATTCCATACAAAAGGGAAAAAAAGGAGAGCAGGGGCAGATATACTTATGTCAGGCAAAATAGACTATAGGTCAAAAGCTCTAACAAAAGATAAAGAAGATCATCTAATGCAGTTATATGCCACATAGTGACATTTTGGTCAGTAATGGACCACATATACAACAGTTGTCCCATAAGTTTGTAATAGATTATAAGCAAAAAGTTTGTGATGTTGAAAGAAAAGGCTCAACCCAACTAAGTGTTGAATTTACTGCTAGGTCTGGGTAATTCAAATAGATTTTATGCTCTCCAACTTCCCTGTGCCCATGCCTGGTTGGGCCCCAGAGTTAGTGAGGGAGTAAGAGGAGCAGGCTAGGGAGGAAGGAACACAGGAACCCACTGCCCCATCTGCCCACACCCACCCATGCACACACACTTGTGCACACACTAACTTCCCTCTGTTTACATTCTTTCTCTCCCAGTCCTCTCTCTCTCTTTTTCTCTCTCTCTCTCTCTCTCCCCTCCTTCCCTCCCTCCCTCCCTCCTTCTCTTCCACTGGCCCTTTTACTATTTCTCATATGAAGCTTTATCTCTCTGGGTCTCTTTCCATCTCAGATCTCCCTTTCTCTCACCTTCTTTTCATTCCCTCTCTCCCCTTCTCTTTCCTTTATCCTTATATCTACTTTCCCTCCAATGCCACCTCCCTCCACAACCATGTCCCCCAATACTGTTTTCCACAGTGGCTGCACCAGTCTGCATTCCCACCAGCAGTGTAATAGGGTTCCCTTTTCACCACATCCTTGCCAACACATGTCCTTTGTTGCTTTGCTGATGATAGTCATTCTGACAGGTGTGAGGTGATACCTCTTTGTCACTTTAATTTGCATCTCTCAGATGACAAGTGACTTTGAGCATTTTTTTCATATGTCTCTGGGACTTCTGTATGCCCACTTTGGAGAAGTGTCTATTTAGACCCTTTGCCAATTTTTAATTGAGTTGTTTGCCTTCCTTCTGTTAAATTCT
>NW_005371454.1:523725-525050 GCF_000412655.1 Myotis brandtii | reverse complement strand
AAAAATTGTAAATGGAAGATTATAAGAGAGGGTTTCGCCTGCCAGCAAAAGTTACTGGCATGCCATGTTTGGCACGCGTGCCAGGGGTTGCCCACCCCTGCCCTAGGAGATGTATTGGTAAACATTGTTACAAGAGATGTCTGAGATTTTGAAGCCTATTGCTTCTTCTAAGATTGGTATGGTTTCATTACACATTTAAATCTCCTATTGCTTTTTAATTTATTCTTGTGTATGGTATAAGTTGGTGGTCTAGTTTCATTTTTTTTCATGTACCTATCCAATTATCCCAACACCATTTATTGAAGAGACTGTTTTTACTCCATTGTATGCTCTTGCCTTCTTTTTCAAATATTAATTGATCATAATGGTTTGAGTCAATTTCTGCATTTTCTGTTCCATTGATCTATATGCCTGTTCTTGTGCCAATACCAGGCTGTTTTGATCACAGTGCCTTTGTAGTATAACTTGATATCTGGTATTGTGATTCCTCCAATGTTGTTCTTCTTTCTCAGGATTGCTGAGACTATTTGGGGTCTTGTTTGGTTCCATATACATTTTTGGAGTATCTGTTCTAAATCTGTGAAATATACTGTTGGTATTTTAATAGGGACTGCATTGAATCTATAGATTGTTTTGGATAGCATGGACATTTTATTTATGTTGATTCTACCAGTCCATGAACGTGGTATATTCTTCCACTATTTTATATCTTCCTCTATCAGTTTTTTCAACATCCTGTAGTTTTCTGAGTACATGACTTTTATGTCATTGGTTACGTTTATTCCTAGTTATCGGCGTATTCAAGTTTTCTGATTCTTCCTTATTGAGTTTTGGAATACTGTATTTTTCTAGAAAAATGTCCATTTTGTTCACATTGACCTGAACTTGAGTGACTTTTAAATTCACCAGGTTAGGAAAATTTTCTGTCACTATTTCTTCAAACAGTTTCTCTATTCCTCATTTTGATTCTTCTCCATCTGGTACCCTTATGATACAATTGTTGTTACATTTCATTTCTTGTTGTCCCGAAGCTCCTTTGGACTCTCAGCCTATTTTTTAATTTCTTTTCCATTTGATGCTCTGAATGGGTGGTTTTTTTCTATCTTATCTTCTAATTAACTGATTCCGTCCTCAGCTTCTTCTAGTTTACTGTTGAATCATTCCAGGGTATTCTTTATTTCAACTATGTCATTCCTTCTTTCAAAATGATGCATATTTAATTTTCAAGTCTCTTTTCAAGTTTGTCTACCTCTCTTTAAATCCCTTATAATTCTTTTTTTAATTAAATCTTTATTGTTCAGATTATTACAGTTGTTCCTCTTTTT
>NW_005371454.1:512788-521996 GCF_000412655.1 Myotis brandtii | reverse complement strand
GGGATTGACCTCCAGGCCAATTGGCTGTGAGAATCAGCTGTGTCTGCAGTGGGATAACTTCTGTACTGGAGACACCCCTCTGGGGCAAGACTTGCTTCAATGGTGCTTTGGTGCTCACTGAGTGCCACCCCTGGAAGCTGAGTGAGCTCCTCTCTTGATGTCACCCTTCCTACCTGTCTCCAGGTGTTTTCTGTCCTTCCTTGATATGTCTCCTCATCAGCTGGACCTCAGTTGGTAATTCCAGGTGATTCTTCTCCAATTTAGTTGTATTTCTAGTTTGGCCCTGGGACGAGGTGCACGACAGGTCTGCCTATTCATCTGCCATTTTCTTGAACTCCCAATGTTAAATTCTTATTGACTGTCACATTATGGTTGCATGGGTTGTTATAATTGGAGAAAAGTAGGTGAAGAGGTATCATATTTTATGTACTATTTTTCAACTGCCTAAAATTATTTCAAAATTAAAAATTAAAAAGGTAATGTGCAATTTATGAGATTTCAAAAAGAAACCAAACCTGAGAATTCTGATTTCAGCCTTACTCCTTTAGAGTAAATCATTATAATTTCTTTAAGCTTTTTTCAACTTAGACATATTATTCATCTATTTTTTCTGGTCTGTATTCTTTCCAGATATTTTTATCTCTTAATCTTTGGGGAGTTAGTATTCTGATTGACACAGGGCAAAGCATGCAATATTAGCATCAATATTCACTTCACTCTGACCCAGGCTGCCACTCTGGGAGCCTGTCTTGAAATACTAATGAGATGAATGTTGAAGGAAGAAATCTCAGAGTTCTAAAGTTCATATAAATGTAGACTACAGTAGAAAGGTTATAAGAACAATAAAAGTTAAGCCTGGAAAGAGCAGACCAAAGTGTTAAAAGTATGAATTATATAATTAGTTTATCAATTATTTATTTATTCATTTATTTATTATAATTTGTTTTTTCACAACTGAATAGCACATTTTTAAATTTAAAGTATAAAATAAGCTTTCTAAAACAACTAAAATTTTCATTTAATCCTCAACTACTTGAAAAATATATCAACATACTATTCTTTTTAAATAAAGTGAATTTACATAATTGATACTGAAGGAATCACTTTACCTTAAGCAACCCACAAAATTAAATATAAGAAAATTTCATGCTAGAATGTAGTATAGTCGAAAGAGTTCTAGTTTCTAATTGGTGCCATCTGTCCCTGAAAATTCCTGCAGGAGCTCTTCACATATTCACTTCATAGTCTATTGAAAGCAGCCTTGGATTTGTACAAAAGTGTGGCCCTCCTGTAATGCAATTAGCTGAATATTTTAAGTTCCTGGGAGCCTCAAAATAAATGGAAAAATGAGAAGGTGGCAGCCTGTAATTCAAAATTTATTTGAAAATGAGGAGAATTTATAGGCAAGAATCAGAGTTCTGAATAGGTAGGATAATTCCTGGCATGTCATGCATATGCTGATTTTCTTGATATCTTTCTTATGGCTAGTTATTTTTTAATTGGGGTAGAATATACTAGTATATACAGCAAAATGTGAAGTGTACAGCTCGACATGTTTTGGAGATTTACCCTATGTTACATATAGCAACACTTTTATGTTGCTTAGTAAAATTTCATTGAAGATATATACCCCCTTTATTTATTCATTTCACTTATGATTAGGTTTTAACTCAATCTTTTTTTGTAAATATATTTTTATTGATTTCAGACAGAAAAGGAGAGGGAGAGAGATAGAAACATCAATAATGAGAGAGAATCGTTGATTGGCTGCCTCCTGCACACTCCCTACTGGGGATCAAGCCCTCAACCTGGGCATGTGCCCCAACCAGGAATTGAACCGTGACCTCCTGGTTCAACCACTGAGCAACACCAGCTGGGCCAACTCAATCTTTTTAAGAAGCAATTGTAACTGAGCTAAGGCAATTTGGGTATACTCAAATATTAGGTTGCCTTGGTGGATATTGGTAATCTACAATAGTTAGTGACAGAAAAATGTCTCTATGTCTCTACTCCCAGGACCTCACCACCAATAGTATGCTATAATTCAGGGGTGGGGAAACTTTTTTCTGCCAAGGGCCATTTGGATATTTATAACATAGTTCCCAGGCCATACAAAATTATCAACTTAAAAGTTAGCTGCTATATTTGGTCAAACATTTACTTAACTCAGACCTAATGCCTTGGTGGAGCCAGACCAAATGATTTTGCAGATCATATACAGCCCATGGGCTAGACGTTACCCACCCCTGCTATAATTCAGAGTGTTCTGGATTAATAGACATTTGGTTTTGTCCAAAGCAGCCATGTAGACATTTGGTCTATGCCTAAAGGTCCTTAATATTTGGTCCTGTCCAAAAAGTCCATGGAGATACTTGGTCCATAATTCTTTAAATAATACAAACATTTAACTTTGTTAAATTTTTATTTATGTTGTTTTTTATTGTAATTCATGATGAAGTTTTGGCGGAACCAAATATCAAGGGTCTTTTGACCTGGACTAAATGACTCATTGGACATTATGGACAGGACCAAATGTCCTACAAGTGCAGTCTTCTACAGATACCATAGTTATGAGAAAGTAGTTACACTATTGTTCTTTTAGGCATTTCAGTAAACATTTTGTTGCAGATTTCTATGTAAGACTGACTTGAGACCATTCAGAATCCTCCAAAAGTGGCTACATATAAGAACCAGAGCTAATCATAGATCTTGGGCACCAGTTTAAGAGGTACAGCACCCTGGATTCTCAGGATGTCTTATCCAATTCCTGCAAAGGCAGAAACATAGGCAATATTTCTAGCCAATCCACATATGTTGACTTCACAATTAAAATCATTCTTTACATTATTCTAATTAACAAAACACCTGATGCTGATCAGAGATAAAGATAACGGAAGGGCACCAGCAGGGCTGAATTTATGAATACAGGCTCTGAAATAATAAATAAACTAGACCCAGTAGTGTATACTATTGATTAAGGGCTTTAAATGTTCACTAGTGAGCTCTAGGGTAGATAGTGGAATATAACACATACATAACACAAACCACATTTTAAATGTTTTAAAGTGAATTGCAGACAATATTAGACATTTTCTAATCATGCTTATGAATACCCAAGTCTAACTTGCCAAAAAAAGGATATAATCTCTACATTAAGGTGTTATCTCAGGGAGGCTGCTCTTCTTGACAGACTTGGGAATGTCTCTGGCTGTTTAATAGGTTAACTGTCCTAGCTTCCTAATCCTGGGCCATCTCTAAAATATTAAAGCGTGGGAGCTAGTGAACAAATCATTGTTGTTATACAGCACATTGTTCAATTAGAGCCCCTGGCAATTAACTCTGAAAACAATAGGAACATATGCTATATTCAGTGGCTTTAACAGAAATATTTATTTCACTGGATCTGCAATTGGATGGGATGAATCAAACAACTAAAAGTCTGACAATCTGAGTAGGCTGGGCTGACTCAGATCTACTCTATGTGTCTCATTGGAGACCCAAGTTGAAAGTGCACCACCTGGCCAAAGCTCTCCTCATGCTAATGCTTGAGGTGCAAGAGGGAAGAAGAAATGTGTGAGGCCTTGTAAGGTCTAGATTTAAAACTGATTCTCAGTCACTTCCACCCACATATCATAGAATAGAGCAAGTCAGCAGGTCAAGCTGAAAGTCAAGAGCAGGGAGGTGCATCTGCCCATGATGAGGTCATTGTAAGGCTACAGAGGTAGGGAGGGCTGCAGCACTTGAGCCTGTCACTCAGCTGTCACATTTTCCTCACAAACCAAACATACTGTTACCTCTCCCTGAATTAAATATTTCTCTTTTCATTGTACCTATTAAAACATTATTGACCAAGAGGGAAAGAGACTTTTATTTTTGATACAGATTTTTTTTCATTTTGTGCACAAGCCTTTTAAAAATATTAGGACCTACTGAAGATCTGTTTTATAAAATTGTATTCATTTTACAATCAAATATTGAGCACCTACTATATACACACCAAGTGAAGAAACACAAAGATGGATTAGATGTAGATAATTCCTCAATTATCTTGAGGGTTTGGGAGTTGAGGAGGGAAGTGGGGCAGGGGTAGCAGAAATTGAGCAGGGTGGTTAAAACCATCAGTTTGGGGCAGTGGTTCTCAACCTTCTGGCCTTTTAAATACAGTTCCTCATGTTGTGACCCAACCATAAAATTATTTTCGCTGCTACTTCATAACTGTAATGTTGCTACTGTTATGAATCGTAATGTAAATATCTGATATGCAGGATGGTCTTAGGCGACCCCTGTGAAAGAGTCGTTCGACTACCAAAGGGGTCGGGACTCACAGGTTTATAACCGCTGGTTTGGGGCTTAAGCATTCCTACATTGGAGTTTCAGCACCACCATTTCAGGCACAGTTTTAACTACTGACACAAAGACAAAACAAGACCTCATACCTTGTAGACACAGAATTAAAAATATGTAAGTAAGCCCTACACTTATAAGTGTTCAATTAGTAGCTAGCATAAAACTTCGGGTTACTTGGACCAGATTGGACACAACCTTCCACCTTCATTTCCTCCTCCATTCTGTTGTCTCACTAGTACTGTACTAATTGCTGTCCAGCAGCTGGCTTCAGAGACAACCTTCACAATAACAGGCTGTAAAAACCAACTACAGGGAGTTAAATCATTTTCAGGGATCTGTTCTGTCACGAAACCCATGTAAACAACTCTCAATCGCATTCCCTACAGAAACAATGAGCTGGAACAGATTCAAAAAACCTGGATAGAACACATGTCACCAACCTGACCCGGTGCCCTATGAGACAGCACGGTCCAGCTGGTTGTAGGACCACAGAACAAGGCAGCCCACTGGTGGGTACCAGGGTTGATTTTCTGACATGCAGCTGACTTTCTAGAATCTCATTGACTGAGGAAACACATCCTCAATATCAATCAATCAGGGGCCATGACAGCTCCAAGATGATAACGACAAATAAGCAAACACCTCATGTAATTTTAGGCTGCATTTACATAAGCATCCCTCCTTCTCTACACTGGAGTTTGGTCCCTAGGGACCCCTGGGAGTATTAGTCACCGACTTCCCACCCTGTAAAGGCAATAGGAGGCTGGAGCAAGGGAGACTGGAGACATTACTTACAAGGATGTTTGCATCATCAAGAATGATGGAGGAATTAGGATAGAAAACAGGATCCAGGTGGAAAAGTCTCAGTGATTGGACAGGATGAGGAGAGTGGATGATGGGATTCCTAGATAATGTCATAGATGACTGGTATGAGGTTCAAAGGAGCAGAGGTTTTAATGTAGTTTCTCAATTAAACCTAATATTTATTTCCTCCAAGATTCTATATCCAAATAATTTTAAAAATATGTGATTGAGAAATAGTTTGATAACTTGTCTTGTTCTAGAAATCTAATGTACAGCAATGGTGGTGTCCATTAACAATACTGTTTTGTATACTTGGAATCTGCTGATATGATAGCCCTTAAATCTTCTTAACACACACACACAATCACAACTGTGTAGAGGTAATGGGTATGTTAACTAGCTTGATTGCAGTGATCATTACATAATGTGTATGGATATCAAAACACCAAGGCTACATTTCAAATATGCACAATTTTTATGTCAACAATATCTCGATAAACTGTTAAAAATAAGTCTGGCCTATAAGAAAATGACTTTCAGAGAAACATCAAACAATGAATCTGAAAAGATGGGCTGGACACTGGAGGGCTTTCTGTGAAGTGTATATTCACAAATACATACCTGTGGCCAAGATTAAAAGGGGGGAAGTCGGAAATGACAACAGCATCAGTTAGGCTCTGCTGCTCTAAAGAGGAGTGGAGCCTGCTCCTGAAACTAAGGGCATTTGACTTGAGGGAAATTACTCTCCAAATGTTTGTGCACGTATCTGTAAGAAATGAATAACATTTCTATAGCAAGGGCTTCACATTCTATACTATCAGGTAAAATGTACTTTTCTAAGTGCATCCATTTAGCATTAGAGAGTCAAAGGGTCTAGCAAGGGACACACCAATTCTTCCTTCCTAAAGCTCAAGAATGGGGCTACTGCCTGTCATTATGACAAGTTCCATGGAAGTTACTATCCTACCCTGGCCCAAATGTGGACAAAGGTAAACAACAGGAAAGGGACTTCCACTACCATGTAAGAGCACGGCATCTCTCTTTTGACTTTTTTAAATGGACAAAAAAAGCATCCTTGTGATTTCTACCTGGTAAACCTGTTGGTTGTAACTAACTTGTGCAGCAAAGACTCATGAAACAAACTAAGCTGGGCTTTGTGAGGAGCAATAAATGCTTGCCATTACTTTGTACTCTGTTATTAGTTCCTCCAAACCCATGGAGTTCCCCTGAGGGCTACATTTGTAGGTGTCTTAGGAGCTGGTCCAGGCACATTCCATCGGACAAATACATATTACTTCTGCATTACCCACATCCTTTCCAGGCATGAAGAAGGGATACTCCATTCCTTGATTTCTACTGCGAATTACTTACCATGTTTGCTTTTATTTTTAAACTTGGTAGATGGTATCAATTGATTAGTTGAACTAATGGGCTGGAATTATCAATTTTAAATGACAATAGCATTTCAGGAAAAGTAACTGATTGTGCTAGAACTAGTCTTGCACGTAATTGGAAAGTGTACATTTAGAGAGTGTAAATTCAGCCCTTTCTTCATTTTCCTTCTTGTTTTCTCTTCTCAACTCTGAAGTTCCAAGTCCTGAGACTCCTAACAGCCTTCCAGAATAACGCTATGCTCTCAACTAGCAATGTTTTCCTTCACCTCCTCTCTCTTCCAAACTCTCACAGCATTTGTGCCTGTTTTTCACTCACTGTTATAGAGAAAACCTTCCTGATGCGGGAAATGCTTATTTTGCAACAGAAAAGGCTTTTCAACTAAAGGCTGGATTGTGGGATAAGGGGATGGGAGGGGAGGGGACATTTGTGAGATTGTACCTTTAAATCCGTGTTTCTCAAACAGCAGCGGGCATCAGGATCACCTGCAGGACTGGTTCACAACACAGATTTCTGGGCTCCTCCCCAGAGTTGCTGATCCAGTAGGTCTGAGTTGGGGCCTGAGAGTCTGTTTGTTACAAGCTCCCAGGTGATGCTGATGGGGCTGCGGGCCCAGGGCGCACACCTGAGAACCAATAGATTGTACCTTTAAATCCGTGTTTCTCAAACAGCAGCAGGCATCAGGATCACCTGCTGGACTGGTTCACAACACAGATTTCTGGGCTCCTCCCCAGAGTTGCTGATCCAGTAGGTCTGAGTTGGGGCCTGAGAGGCTGTTACAAGCTCCCAGGTGATGCTGATGGGGCTGCTGGCCCAGGGCGCACACCTGAGAACCAATACTTTAAGCCAAACAACGAAAGTGATTGCCTGGTTTGTCTTGGCATCCAAATGCCAGCGTGAGCAACACAGGCACATTCTACCCAAACCTCTTGCTCCAAATTTGGGGTTTTATTCTGCATTCACTGTGAGAGTCACAAGCTGCTATTGGGAGAAAAGTATATGATTTAGAAGAAGACTTGTATTTGTTTTCTGTTTTGCCACTCTCTGGAAATTTCTTTAAAGTCTATGGGCCTCACTTTTGTATTATAAAAAGTAGAATAATAAACCCTTGCTGGGGCTGAAAACACATGTGAAGATGCCTGGTAAATGATCAAGTGCTCTATAAACGGTATAATTGTCCGACAGTAAGTGATTTCTCCACGGTAGCTATTAAAAAGGAAATTATGGAAGACCAAATTCTGTTTTCAGAAAATTGAGCTACCTGTGTTCCCTGGGCCACCGACAAAACTAGTTTCCTAAAACTCTTCTGTCACAGGTAAAAAAAGAAATACTGTACTAAGCTTTGACATAAGGCTTTTTTATGCCCTGCAGAGCCACACACACAGTGCAGATCTGCGGCATCCTACATATTCCAAGAGCAATCCTAGTCCCTGTTGTGGAAAACCCATAAGAATAACAACGTGTGGGGTTTTTCTTAGCACCAATACGTTCAGAAAGCATCAGAATAGAGCTGCATGGGCATGATTCATTGACTATATCCCATTCCATTGTTTACCCTTCACCTTTCACATGACAGCTCATAATGAGAGAAAAACCTATCTCCTGTGATTACAACACACAGCGCAATGCATCCATTTGTTAGACCCAAATCTCATTGTTAAAACCTCAATACCTGCAGCCCCAGGGAATGTGCCACTCCCAAAGGACATCACCCCAGATCCAGAAACAGCTGGGAGGAGCCAGTGTAGTGTCCCCCTAACATTCTCACATCCTGAGCTAAGGCAGGGACAGGTGTGTCTGCAGGGGACCATTCTAACCCCTTGGAGTCATTCCTTGCTGGCGGCAGCCCTTGCAGAAGGCACACGAGCTGCACACCACAGGCTGGCCTTTTCTCAGCTCCTGGGTCCCTAACACTCAGGGCTTCCCTCTCCCTACAGAAGAGCGAGTGAACACACAGGCACTGAATAAAGGGACGCAATTCCATAGGGGCCCGTCAACAACGGAGGTGATGTCATGGTCCCACCACATTCCTGTTGACACCAATGAGGTTATACAATTCAGCTTGCATAGGGGAAGCTCGGAAACTAAGGAAGGAAGGAGGGAGAGCTGCGTGTATAGTCCCTACAGGTCACTGCATGTGCTCTTCCCACAGCGCCGCAGCCCGCCCCCTGGATTCCCACCGGCAGCTCTCTCAGGCTCGTCTCTCATCAGGTGGGCAGCCCAAAGCGTCTGGGGCCAGGAGCGGGTGTCCAAGACAGCGGTCCCCCGAGACAGCTCCATGGGGCCAGCAGAATTGCAGGGGCGTCTGGCTTTTAGAAGAACCAGCAGCATCTGTTTATTGGACAGTTGCATGTCCTCTCCTAATAGATGCAGCCCCGCTGCGTCCTTCGGTATTCCCACACTCCAGCCAGGTAGGGGCGGGGAGAAGTGTACAATGAGAGACAGAGCTACCGGGAGGAATGAACTATAAACCATTTATTAGTTAACGAAAAACTCATAAACAAGATCCCGCTTCGAGGTGGAAGTGGGATGAAAACCTTTGATGGCTGCTCGTCTGCACGGACGCACATCTCGCCTCCTTCGAGAGGGAGGAGAGCTGGGTCTGTCTGTCCAGGGGCAGCAGCGGTGGGAGTGAGAGGAGCATCGGGAGGGAACACGTGCGAAC
>NW_005371454.1:505490-512615 GCF_000412655.1 Myotis brandtii | reverse complement strand
GGCGGCGGCCTGGGCGGCGGGTCAGTAGAAGCAGGCGGTGTGCAGGAAGGGCTGTCCGCTGTGCTCCTCGAACTCCAGCAGCAGCTCGGCGAGGTCGCTGTCCATGTCGTCCAGGAGGCTGACGCACTGGCACAGCTCGCAGAGGAGGACGGCGCCCAGGCGCGCCTCGCGGTAGTTGTCCTGGATGTCCACGTTCACCACGTGCACCAGCTGCAGGGTCTCCTGCTCCCGCGCCGTCAGCTCCCGCACCACCTGGTCGTACACCCGCTCCTCGCAGGTGAGGATCAGGTCGAAGGGCTCCCGGCAGCTGGCGAACTGCTCGGGGCGCAGCTTGATGGCCCTGTTCCTCCGCAGCATGCGCAGCACGCCGTTCCGGGCGTACAGCTCCGGGTCTTTGCGGAGCAGGTCCTGGTAGATGGCGTCGTAGGTGGTGCTGTAATCGTACAGGTTGGGCTTGTCCGGCGCCGGCCCGGGGAGCCTCACGCAGGACCCTGTTCCGAAGGACCGGACCGCGAACCCCTTTTGGCTGAGGAGGTAGTGGGCCTCCATGCTGCGGTTCTGGTTGCTGGAACAGACCACCGCCACCCGCAGCTGCGCCGATGCCATGGCCGTTGGTCGTTGGTCGCACTGGCCTCTCCCAGCAGAGGCGCTCTCAGGCCGGCAAGATGGCAGCAGGGCCTCCCCTAGGGCGTAAGGTGACGTGACGTGAAGCCGTTGGAGGGACGTAAGGCTTGGGGTCATGTGCCGTGTCCCGTGCACAGTGTGGGGCCGTGTGCAGTGTCCCATGCACAGTGTGGGGCCGTGTGCAGTGTCCTTTGGACAGTGTGGGGCCGTGTGCAGTGTCCTGTGGACAGTGTGGGGCCGTGTGCAGTGTCCCGTGCACAGTGGGGGGCCGTTTGCAGTGTCCTGTGGACAGTGCGGGCCGTGTGCACAGTATCCGGAGGCCTCTTCTCACTGGCCCAGATCCCCAGCCATGGAATGAGAGAGGCCTACCTGCTTGGGCATCAGGCCCGTGCATGCGTGTTGCTGCTCTGGGTGTGTGAGGCCTAGGTTCGCCATCACTGGCCTAGGCCAATATCTTCACAGGGGACTGCCCACTGGCACCATGGCTTTTCTTTATGGACTCTTTCTTCTCCCTCCTGAAGTTCTCATGTATTTTAAAGTTTTCTTTACTCCTGTCACGACCACCCCACTCTCTGGTTGCAAATTCATTTGAGATGACAAGCCATTAAAAAGATGTGGGAGGAATCCAAGAGTAAGAGACATGAGGTCTTTACACCTTGAGTTCACGCATTAAGTTGATCATAGAAAAACAAAATGGAATAAGCATCACTAAGGGGGTCACTTAAAACAGAGTTGGGAGGCCACTGAGGAAGTGAGACCCATGCACATTTCCTCTTAGATCTTGAATTAATGTTAAATTAGTGTTAAGCTGACCTGTTCCTAAAGTCAGCGAAAGGCCAACACCAAACATCCTGGATCAAGGATTGCTACATGGATATACCTGGACCTTACTTCCTCCTCATCATGGTGACCAGACCATCTGCAGTCTTCACCCAGTCAGTTTCAAAAACCAGCATCCTCCATGTACAGGATGGATCTAACCAATGCCTGCTGACCTAGCCCAAGTCCTTCATTTACCTGGAGGACCAAAATGAGAATAGCCCTTTTGGTTTGGGCCTGTATAAACCCTGCCTTTCTTTGTTCCCTCTGGAGCACATTTTACCTCTTTACCTGAATCTGTGTCCTAGATTGCAATCTCTCCTTTGCTCAAATAAACACTTTTTATTCTTTACCAGTGGCCCGGTGCATGGACTTGTGCACATTGAATGGAAATTAATTAGAAGAAATACTTTAATATCACTATTCACCCTTTCTCTATAATAGAAGTGTCAACCAATTTCACGATCGACAATGACAGATCGAAACACACATGTGTGATTGGGGCCAGCAAGAGCTTTATATGTATCATGCATGTGCAAGCCAACGTTTATTTTTAAATTGCCAGTGTGTATCATATGTACTGGCTGGTCAGTCGAACAGTCGGTTGGACAGACGGTCGGTCACTTAGCCTCATATATAGATTGCAACCTAAACCTTGTTATTACTATTTTTTATTAGTTTGTGTGCATCTACTGTGTAAAGGCCACTCTTCTAGGTGCTGGGCATGCATCACTAAACAAAAGACAAAAAACACAATGCAGCCCTTCTCCCAGCAAAAACAAACAAAAAACTGTCTTCTCTGAGTTTATAGCCTAATCTACACTAATAAAAGAGAAACATGCAAATTAACCATCCTTCCACGATGTCCACAAGCCACACCCACCAGCCAATGAGGAGTGAGTATGCAAATTAACCCAACAAAGATGGCAGGTTAATTTGCATACACAGGCACTGGGAAGCTGGGGGCAGGGCAAGTACTTCCTCCGCATCGCCATGGCGACACTGGGGAAGTTCCAGCCCCATGGCTACTTACATGCGCCAGGGAGCCAGGGGCGGGGCGGGGGGGGGAGCTTCTTGCCCCGTGGCCACTTGTGTGCACACGGGTGCCAGGGAGCCAGGGAAGCTCCTGCCCAGCTGGCACACGCGCACAGGCACCAGGGAGCCAGGGTTGGGGAGATGCCAGGGAGCCGGGGGCGGGGCCTGAAGCTTCCCCAGCGTTGCCCCACTGGAGTGCAGAGGTCCTTGCTCATGGCTGCTTGCGCGTGTGCTGGCACCAAAAGCCCTGTGGCCCCAGGGCCAGGCATCCTCGGGAGCCAGGCCACTCTGAGGGTGATAGAGGGTGCATGTCGGGCTGAGGGGACTCCCTCCCCACCCCCCATGCACAAATTTTGTGCACCGGTCCCCTAGTGTATTTATAATTTGGAATTAAACCCAATTTTCAAATCCTTCTTTTACTCCAAAGTATAAGAGTGAAATGTGTTTATTTTCAAGAGGAATAAATTATAATTGAACCAGTATTTCTCCTAGTGTCTTCCAAGGATCACCTTCATCAGAATCCCTTAACATGCTAATCAAAACAAACACTAATGGGCTCCAGAGAAGGCCTACTCAATTAAGTTCTATGAGAGTGGGTGCAGGAACCTTAACATTCTTAGCATGAATATTTCCCAACCTTGAGAAGATCTGTCAAGCTGAGGGGATTAGGCTCAAATAGTGAAGAATCAGGTTATTTTGTGCAAAAGAAAGTTTGATATCGGCTGCCCAACCAAAGGGATAAACTTAAATGGTGGAGTTTCAGACATTAGCTGTAGCCCTGTTTCCTAAACTTCCCAATAAGATTCCTCAGGATCATTTGCTAATATTGGAGATTCTTAGGTCCATTTCACACAGATTCTGATTCAATGGGTCTAGGCTGGGGTCACAGGTATTGATTAGTAGCACAATTTAGGAAATACGGAGTTTTAGGATAAAATTGCAAATCAGAGACATCAGACTGATTCCACACTCAGGGAAAACTACCCAGGAGTGATATATTAGTCAGTTTATTTTTACCCAATTTAGTGAATTTTTTTTTCTAAGTTGGATTTGCCTTTTTGCTGCTCCATTTTCTTTCTCTGCTGGATTAGTCTTTAAAGCTCAGCTGTGTGAGCCCTGGGCATGAAGGAACAAGCTTTCATCACAAGACTCTTAAATATTTATACTTATTACCCTGGCTAATTCCCCACTAAATCATTAGATCTTCAAGGGGAGAGACTAATCTTGTCAACTCAGTACCCACCTAGGGTCTTCCCCAGCAGGTTTACAATACATATTTACTCAGTACTTGTCTGTTTAATAGTATTCTGAAGGATTGGAATGTGTTTGGATCTAATTTAAACCACATTTTGCAATCCTCCTCTATTCTTGCAGTCAATTTTTCTTCCTTCAGTAAATGAGGAAGCATGTGGAAGTTTCTTTGCAGAACACACTGTAACAACTATTGATTCTCCTGAATATCTCTGTTCTCTCCACTCCAAGGACAATAGCAGAATACAGCAATGTGGGCTGATTAATGGAGATCAGAGCTGCACCTGAAAGAAATTGCACTGATTTTTTTATTGTTGGCTTCAAGCTGGGTAACTTCACCACTGCTGTATCATTTTAATATTAAATAAAAGTGCACTATTTAAAGAAAATGTATTTATTTAGAAATTTTTGACATTTGAATAAAATCAAATAACCATCTTTTTCATTTTTATCAGTTTGGACATTGAGGTTTAAAATTTAAAAACAATTTGTGGGAAAGGTTTAGGATTAAAATGTTAAAATTTTAAAAGGAAACACAAAGAAATGTGGTTTGAAGATATCCTTTTTGAAAATCTTTCTGTATGTCTTTTCTGAGCAGAAAACCATGGCTGAACATAGTGAGCAAATAGGCAGCTCAGATAATAAGATAGGAGCAAAGACAGTTTGTAAAATGAGGAAAGTGGAAAGAGAACAAGCTTTTAGAGACCACTAAACCCAGGAGAGAATCCAGATTATTACACAGAATGGCTATGTGATCTTGGACAATTCACCAACCTCTTGAAAAATAGAAAAATGTCCCTAAAGGGTTTTTCTAAAAGGATTCATTAGGATAAATATGCACATGACTTGGCACTCCAAGTTTCTTCCCCCTTAATTGAGATGATGTCAGATAAATTTTTATAAAAGGAATAGTAAAGGACAGATATAATGAATTGTAAACTTGTCAATTGGGACAGAAAATATAGATAATATGGGCTATTAGCACTGATTTCAGCTAAACAAAGTAAATAAATACATAACTCAGTTGAAACTAATTCATCTAGCAAAGTTATGTGTTAAGTAAAAAATAAAAAACAGAAGAGATGAAACTAGCAAAATCACTTTCACACAAGAGATTTTTAAATATGCTCTTTGCTATTTCATTTTGAAACTTAATTTGCATCTATCATACTATTATGTCATTTTTTTAAGTAGATCGACATTGAGTAGTTATAAATTTTGAGTAGATATAAAGCAGAATTGCTTACATAGACTATGAGGAGTCCATTAATCACTCTGTGCCTTTGGGATATAGACTTCCTTACCTTTTCCATGCAAAACTTCATCAATATTCCCAACTACACAGTGTATTTAGATTCAGGGTTGGCAACAAAATATTGCTAAATCCCAGCCTTATGCCCAAAATCCAATTTGATAACTTGGTTTATGCTGGTAGATGAGGGCAATAAACACTTGAGGAGTTTCACGGAACCACACAGAAAATCTGTTTCAGTCTAATAATCTATTCCTGAATTTTTTACTTGGAAAAAAAATTGAGAACACAATTCTGCCCAGTTTTCTCCATTTTTGTCTTATCAGACAGTGATAACATGAAGCAAAGGGGGATGAGTACTTATTTGCAAAGATGAATACTTTCAGGTGCTATCGGATGCAGGCTTCTAAAAATTTACATAAATCCAGGGTGCTCATAACTTGAAGTTCTATAAATTTTTAGCTCTAGTTTTTCTTTGGTAACTGAGAAATATATTCCATCTTCATGTGTAAAATAGATTTTAAGCAAGATTAACTGAGTGATTATGAAGATCATCTTATGAAAAGAGGTCATTTCCTTCTGAAAGCAGCATGTACAAATATAAACTCAAAGCATCAGTAAAGAAAACAACAACTTAAAACACCCTACTTGTCATTTAAAAGTAAATCTTCCAGTAATTGGCCACATTAGAAATTACCTAGCTTGGATCTAACACATAGGAGTTAATTTAGATGAAAGACTGACACAAATAGATGCAAAAGTATCTCTTTATTCCAAATGTTATTTCTTTTATTTCTTTTTTTTGGCATTTGCAGATTTCTTGTTTTTAAAAAAATCATTATTGCCCTAACCAGTGTGGCTCAGTGGATAGAGCATTGGCCTGCGGACTGAAGGGTCCCAGGTTCAATTCCGGACAAGGGCATGTACCTTGGTTGCGGACACATCCCCAGTAGGGGGTGTGCAGGAGGCAACTGATCAATGTTTCTCTCTCATCGATGTTTCTGGCTCTCTGTCCCTCTCCCTTCCTCTCTGTAAACAATCAAGAAAATATATATATTAAAAAAATCATTGTTGGGAGTATTACAAATGTCTCACTTTTTCTCTCAATTGCCCCACTCAACCCAGTTCCAACTCTGCCTCAGGACTTCACCACCCTATTGTCTGTGTCCATCGGTAATGCATATCTAACCTAATAAAAGAGAAACATGCAAATTGACTGCACCTCTGCTATACCCAAGCCATGCCCACCAGACAATCAGAGCGACTATATGCAAATTAACCCAACCAAGATGGCAGCCAGCAGCCACAGAGCTGGAGCAGGCAAGAGGCTTGGTTGCCCCAACAATGGAGGAAGCCAAGCTTCCTGTCTACCCTGGCCGGCTGTGGCCTCCGCTCAAGGCAACAAAGTTTCAATTATAGAAGATAAATAAATCCCAGATACCTGCTTCCAGCCAGCCTCCACTGGGAGCTTGGGTGGCTGGGGGCCGTGGCCAGCCTTCAAACAGTCATCAGCCCCTCACCCAGGATGACCACACCCTCCTGGGTTGAGGGTCCCTGGGTTGAGGGGTCAGTCTGTAAACAGACATCAGCCCCTCATTCAGACTGGCCAGGCACCCCAGCAGGACCCCCTACCCTGAAGAGGGTGTGGCCAGCCAGAAAACAGCCCTCAGCCCCTCACCCAGGCTGGCCAGGCACCCCAGTGGGGACCCCTACCCTGAATGGGCTGTGGCCAGCCTGCAAATAACCAACAGCCCCTCACCCAGACTGGCCAGGCACCCCAGCAGGCCCCCCCACCTTGAAGGGGCTGTGGCAACAGCCATCAGCCCCTAACCCAGGCTGGCCAGGCACCCCAAAAGGACCCCCACCCTGGAGGGGGTGTGGCCAGTCTGAAAACGGCACTCAGCCCCTCACCCAGGATGGCCACGCACCCCAGTGGGACCCCCACCCTAACACAGGACACCCTTCAGGGCAAACCAGCTGGCCCCCACCCATGCACCAGGCCTCTATCCTATATAATAAAAGGGTAATATGCAAATTGAGCCTAACAGCAGAACGACTGGGAATGACTGGTCACTATGACACACACTGACCACCAGGGGGCAGACACTCAATTCAGGAGCTGCCCCCTGGTGGTCAGTGCGCTC
>NW_005371454.1:486431-503549 GCF_000412655.1 Myotis brandtii | reverse complement strand
CCCCCCCCCCAAGTGCACAAATTTTTGTGCACCGGGCCTCTAGTCCTATATAATAAAAGGCTAATATGCAAATCGACTGAACAGTGGAGCAACTGGTCGCTATGATGCACACTGACCACCAGGGGGCAGACGCTTAATGCAGGAGCTGCCCCCTGGTGGTCAGTTCACTCCCACAGGGGGAGCGCCTCTCAGCCAGAAGCCAGGTTGACAGCTGGCAAGTGCAGTGGTGGTGGTAAGAGCCTCTCCCACCTCCTTGGCAGCGTTAAGGATGTCCGACTGCCAGCAGCCATTATTCAGACATCCCCTGAGGGCTCTCGGACTGAGAGAGGGTGCCCGCTGGGCTGAGAGACCCCTCCCTGAGTTCATGAATTTTGTGCACCGGGCCTCTAGTATGCATATAAGATCTTTGGTTAATCTCTTCCTGCCCTCATCTCCCCTTCCCTCTGAGATTCATCAGCATGTTCCATGTTTCTATGCCTCTGGTTCTATTTTATTCATCAGTTAATTTTGTTCATTAGATTTCTTGTTCTTTTATTTTGATTTTTAGATACAATTTTGATAGATATGTATTTATTGCCATTTTATTGTTCATATGTGTTATCTTTTTCTCCTCCTCCTCCTCCTCCTCCTCCTCTTCCTCCTCCTTCTCCTTCTCCTTCTCCTTTTCCTTCTTCTCCTTCTCCTTCTTCTTCTTCTTAAAGAATACCCTTCAACATTTTATGTAACACTGGTTTGGCAATGATGAACTCCTTTAGCTTTTTCTTGTCCAGGAAGCTCTTTATCTGACCTTCAATTCTAAATGATAGCTTTGCTTGGTAAAGTAATCTTGGTTGTAGGTCCTTGTTATTTGTCACTTTGAATATTTCTTGCCACTCTCTTCTGTCCTGTGAAGTTTCTGTTGAGAAATCAGCTAACAGTTGTATGGGTGCTCCCTTGTAGGTAATTAACTTCTTTTCTCTTGCTGCTTTTAAGATTCTCTCTTTGTCTTTAACTCTTGGCATTTTTTAAAATATATGTTTTATTGATTTTTTACAGAGAGGAAGGGAGAGGGAAAGAGAGTTAGAAACATCCATGAGAGACAAACATTGATCAGTTGCCTCCTGCGCACCCCCTACTGGAGCTGTACCCACAACCAAGGTGCATGCCCTTGACCAGAATCAAATCTGGGACCCTTCCATCTGCAGGCCAACACTCTATCCACTGAGTCAAATCGGTTAGAGCAACTCTTGGCATTTTAATTATGATGTGTCTTGGTGTGGGCCTCCTTGGGTTCCTCTAATTTGGGACTCTCTGCACTTCCTGGATTGGAAATCTACTTCTTTCACCAGGTATGGGACATTTTCTGTCATTATTTCTTCAATTTGGTTTTCAATATCTTGCTTTCTCTCTTCTCCTTCTGACAACCCCATAATGCAAATATTGGTAAACTTGAAGTTGTCCCAGAGGCTCCTTACACTATCTTAATATTTTTGGATACTTTTTCTTATTGCTGTTCTGATTGGGTGTTTTTTGCTTTCTCATATTCCAAATGGTTGATTTGATTCTTGGCATCCTCTACTATACTGTTGATTCCCTGTAAATTATTCTTCATTTCAGTTAATGTATTCTTCGTTTCTGACTTGTCCTTTTTCATGTCTTTGAAATTCTCACTGAGATCCTTGAAAGTCTCACTAATTCCCTTGAAGCTCTCATTAAGTTCCTTGAGAATCGTTATAGCCATTGCTTTGAATTCTGTACCTAGTAGTTTGGGTGCTTCCATTTTATGAAGTTATTTTTCTGGAGATTTCTTCTGTTTTTTCATTTGTGACATATTCCTTTGTCTTACATTTTGACTGCGTCCCTGTGTTTGTTTCTATGTATTAGGTAGAGCTGCTATGTCTCCTGGAATTGGTAGAGTGGCCTTGTGTAGTAGGTGTCCTGTAGGGCCCAGTGGTTCAGCCTCCCCAGTCACCTGAGCTGGGCGCCCTAGGTGCACCCTGTGTGGACTGTGTGCAGTCTTGTAGTTGAGCCTTGATTGCTGTTGGCACCACTGGGAGGAATTACCTCCAGGCCAATTGGCTCTGAGGACCAGCTGTGACTACAGTGGAAGAGCTGCTATTCAGGAGACACCTCTATGGAACAGGGCTTGCTTCAGTGGGGCTTTGGTGCTCAATGAGTCTGCCCCTTTAGTGTGTCACCTGTGGATGTGTAGAGCTATAATCTGGCATGTTCTGAAGCTGTCCACTGGGTGCACTGACCCTGTGGCCCCCCTGAAGGTGCAAAGTCAGCCACTGTCTGTGCCCTATATGGGGCCACCAGGCACAAGCGACAGAGTGATTTACAGATGGCTGCTATGGGACCCCTTGCTCCTCATGGTATGTCTGCTCAGCCTAGATATCCCTCCTGATTAAAAACAATGCCATATGTGGGTGTCAAACCAGCCCGTTCTGTGCCTCCAGCCCTCCTACCAGTCTCAATATGTTTTCTTACTTACCTCTGTAGGTAAGATTTTCATTCAACCAGTTTCAGATGGTTCTGAGTGATGGTTGTTCTGCATTTTAGCTGCAATTTTGATGTAGTTGTGAGAGATGGCGAGTACTAGCATTTACCTACTCCACCATCTTATAAGCCCTCTTTTCTTTGTATTGAATTTATTGGGGTGACATTGTTATTAAAATTATATAGTTTTTAGGTGTCTGATTCTTTTTTAAAAATATGTTTTTATCGATTTTTTAAAATTTTATTATTTTGTTGTTAATCCCTTTTTGTTGTTGTTGATATTTAGAGATTAGAAGAAAGAGGGAGAGACACAGAAAGAGAAACATCCATGTGAGAGAGACACATCAATAGGTTTCCTCCCATACTCGCCTTGACCAGGGATGGGGATCAAGCCTGTAACTAAGATACATGCCCGTGACTGGAATCAAACCCAGGACTGTTCAGTTCACAGGCCAATGTTCTATCCACTGAGCCAAAATTGCTAGGGCATATGTTTTTATTGATTTTTAGGGAGAGAGGAAGGGAGAGGGACAGAGAGATATAAACATCAATGATGAGAGAGAAACATCATCAATCTACTTCCTCCTGCATGCTCCACATTGGGGATCAAGCCCTCAACACAGCCATGTGCCCTCACTGGGAATCAAACCAGTGACCTGTTGGTTCATGGGTCAACACTCAACTACTGAGCCACACCAGCTGAGCTCAGGTGTATAATTCTATAATGCATCATCTGTACATTGTATTGTGTGTTCACCACCCCAAGTCATATCTCTTTCCATCACCAATTATCCCCTTTTACACTATCCTGCTTCCCCACCCCCATTTCCCATTTTCCTCTGGTAATGGCAATTAAAAAAAAATACCTCATATGTGATTTATGACTTAGTAATGAAGCAGTATCCCTATCTGCCCTTTAAGTTATAAGGATAATGTTAAGCATGTCCTCACTGAGAATAGCAACAAATAAAATAAGGCAGAGAACTTTCAACTTAATCCATCCTTGATGTTATACTCTGCTAAAGTTAAAAATAAAGTATTTTCTTGCTTGTTAATACTTTATAATGATAAGCACAGAGATTTTAAGATTTGAAAATACTATCAGGAGCCAAGTGGCCTTTTTTGCCACTTTTTTTGTGTATGAATCCTCTCCTCTATAATTAAGTTAGAAAGTGAAAGGGTCTTAAACATGCTAATTGCTCCTATGGCAGAGGAAAATAATTAAGAATTCTAATCCTTGAACCAGAAATCAGAAAATAGGTAGGAGTCTTTTAATAAGCCACTGTTTCAAGGATGGAATACTTATTTCCAACTCTGAATGCCCTCTAACTCCAATTTTGTTGTATGTAATACCAAGGCAGATCTGGTTGTTGATTATAGTGGGGGCTGATTCCCTGGCTAGTTTGGAAAAGCTCTTCCCCCATTATGCTGCTGCCTCTAATACCTCCCTACACAGAAAATAAAAAAGGAAAAAAGTTCCGAGTAAATCCACGTTGCAATCAAGTAAAAAGTACCAATCACCCCAGATCCTTCACACATTAAAGCAAGTTAAGTTCCCTCCCTCCTCCAGAAAGTTGCCAGATAAGTGACTCCATGTGACCTACCCCAACTCCATCTTTGCTGTCAGAAAAAGTTCTGTTAAAAAAAAAGTTCCAGCCCTAGCCAGTTTAGCTCAATGGATAGAGTGTCAGCCTGCGAACTGAAGGGTCCTGGGATTGATTTTGGTCTAGGGCACATGCCTGGGTTGCAGGCTCGATCCCCAGTGGGGGCGTGCAGGAGGCAGCCAATCAATGATTCTCATCATTGATGTTTCCATCTCTCTCTCCCTCTTTCTTCCTCTCTGAAATCAATAAAAAATATTTTTAAAAATCCATACAACCACTGGACAATAAAATGATTATGCAGTAACATTATTTATTTTTTCCTCCTTTTCTTGTTCTTATCAGTGCAGAATGAGGAATTTGTAAAAATGATGGGCATTTAAAGTTTTGTGAGGGATTTTGTGAGGCTTGTGAAGTAATATGCAGGATTTAAGGTTTACTGTTTTTAGACAAGTGCTCCTGAAAGCCAGTGCCAGCTGTCACGTTCCATTCTATGGCCCAGCAAAGTTTAAAAAGTGTCTAATTACTGGAAGTTCATTTGGAACAATCTATGCTCATTCATGAATGACTGATGGCAGAGCCACCTCTTGCAAAACAATTTTCCATGGAACTCTTACATTTATGCATGTTATTTGAACAGAGTCACTGAGATATTTTGCCTTGGACTCTCATTTCAAGGATGTTTGTATAAGCAAACAGCTTTGGATGACAGACATAGTGTCTCATCTCTTGGTCTGTAGCCAGATTTGTTAGTTATCTACAAATGTAAAGATAATGTCTCTCTTGGAGCAAAGATTAGGCAAGTTTGTTGGCAGTTTTCTGTAAAGGATTCTATAAAGGTTCTTTAGCTGTGGAACAGATCTATTGTGTGTGCAGCATCCACTGTAGCCATTCCACATCAATCCAATGGGACTTGGGAAAGAAAGGAAACCAATGTAATCATAAGGATCATGCTGATTACTGTGCTGTGGGTAATAAGTCCTTTGTCTCTGGTACAGAACTAGTTTATCTTCTGCCAGCATTTATGCCAATGTGGGAGACTAACTTGTCAAATTGCAAGTAGGGTAAAATTTCATGCCATTCACTATTATTGACACTACTGTGCCCAAATATGTTCCCTGTGGCTTTTTCTTTACTCACTCTGCAATCTGTCTTTTTAATATAATTTCAAGGATATCCAGCACTGGTGAATGCTTCAGGGTAAACATTTCTCAATCTTGTTGCTCAATCAGTCTTAAGGTTAACTGGATGTGTTGTTCTTCCTGCAAGCATATTTTCCACATTGTCCATGAAATAATCATGAAATTTTGTCAGGATTTCTGATAAAATTAAGGTATGCTATGTCTATACATTCACCCTGATCTGTCCAGTCTTTAACACTAACCATACAGTTTGGAGAATGAATATATCTTATAACCTAATAGATCTTCTGTTAGCACTGTCTTCCTTTATAGCTATATGTATACTCAATGTACTCATGAACATGCACACACACACAAATGGAGAATTGTAACTATATTATTTTATTTTTTACTAATATAATTTATTTTTTATATTTTTTGAAATCTTTATTGTTGAGAGTATTATAGATGTCTCACTTCCCCCCCCCATTGTCCCACTCAACCCAAATCCCACCCTAACCGATACCTTCACCACCCTATTGTCTGTGTTGATAGGTAAAGAATATCTATATAATAAAGAGCCAGGGTTGTAACGACCGTTACCACTGAAGGCTTGACCAGACCGGAAGTCAGTGCTGGGTTGCCATGGCGACCCAGCACTGCCTGGGGCAAGGCAGGTGCCCTGACCCAGCACTGACTGCCTAGGGGGCTGTGGATCAGGCCTGGAGAGAGGCCTGCAGAAAGGGAGGCAGGGTCTGATCCGTAGCCTCTGTGGCAGCCATTGATCAGAACCTGCCTCTTTTTCTCTCCCAGCCTGGCCAATAGCCACGCCTCCATTTCTCTCCAGGCCTCCACCGGGGCTGCTGATCAGCCCCGCATTTCTGATCAGGCCCCATTGATAGGCCCAGAGATGCTGACTGGCATAGAAACTGACCAATCAGAACCAAATCTGGGTCAACTGTGAAGAACTAATGACTGCCTAGGAGGCAGAGCTTTTGACACTGACTGGCATAGAAACTGAACAATCAGAACCAAATTGGCAGGCAGAGGAGGGCAGTTGGGGGAGAGATAAGGCCTGCAGGGGAGGGTAGTTAGGGGTGATCAGGCAGGCAGAGGCAGTTGGGGGCGAGATCAAGCCAGCAGGGGAGGGCAGTTGGGGACAACCAGGCTGGCAGAGGAGGGCAGTTGGGGGCGAGATCAGGATGGCAGGGGCGGGCAGTTGGGGGTGAGATCAGGCTGGCAGGGGAGGGCAGTTAGAGGCAATCAGGCAGGCAGGCAGAGGCAGTTAGGGGCGATCAGGCAGGCAGGCAGGTGAGTGGTTAGGAGCCAGCGGTCCCAGATTGTGAGAGGGGTGTCTGGCTGCCGGTTTAAGTCTGATCCCTGTGGTATAGCCCTATGGGTTTCTTGAAAGAAACCATAGGCAGCAAAATCTCAGACATCTCATGTAGCATTATTTCCACCAATACAACTCCTAACACAAGATCAGGCCTACACTGGCAGTCAGACATCCCCCAAGGGGGTCCCTGATTGGAGTGGGTGCAGCCTGGGCTGAGGGAACCTCCCCTCCGTGCATGAATTTTGTGCACCAGGCCTCTAGTATCCATATAAAATCCTTGGATAATCTCTTCCCACCATCCCAAACCATAGGCAGCAAAATCTCAGACATCTCATGTAGCATTATTTCCACCAATACAACTCCTAACACAAGATCAGGCCTACACTGGCAGTCAGACATCCCCCAAGGGGGTCCCTGATTGGAGTGGGTGCAGCCTGGGCTGAGGGAACCTCCCCTCCGTGCATGAATTTTGTGCACCAGGCCTCTAGTATCCATATAAAATCC
Organism: Myotis brandtii; assembly: GCF_000412655.1. NCBI lineage: Eukaryota > Metazoa > Chordata > Mammalia > Chiroptera > Vespertilionidae > Myotis > Myotis brandtii. The sequence continues at coordinate 496,509 of NW_005371454.1, read as the reverse complement.
TTGGATAATCTCTTCCCACCATCCCACTCCCCTTCCCTCTGAGATTCATCAGTCTGTTTCATGTCTCAAGACATCTGGTTCTATTTTATTCATCAGTTTATTTTGTTCATTAGATTTCTTGTTCATTTATTCTGATTTTTAGATACAATTGTTGATAGATATGTATTTATTGCCATTTTATTTTTATATTCTTGATGTTTTGTTTCCTTTTTCTTCCTCTTCTTAAAGAATACCCTTCAACATTTCATGTAATACTGGTTTGGTGGTAATGAACTCCTTTAGCTTTTTCTTGTCTTAGAAACTCTTTATCTGACCTTCCATTCTAAATGATAGCTTTGCTGGGTAGAGTAATCTTGGTTGGAAGTCCTTCTTTTTCATTACTTTAAATATTTCATGCCACTCCCTTCTGGCCTGAAGTGTTTCTATTGAGAGGTCAGCTGATATTCTAATGGGTACTCCTTTGTAGATAATTTTCTGTCTCTCTCTTGCTGCCTTTAAGATTGCTTCTTCGTCTTTAACGTTTGCCATTTTAATTATTATGTCTCTAGGTGTGGGTCTCTTTGATATCATCTTGATTTGGACTCTCAGTGCCTCCTAAACTTGTATCATTTTCCTTCAAAACATTGGGGAAGTTTTCTGTTGTTATTTATTTAAAAAGGTTCTCTGTTTCCTTGCTGATCTTCTTTCTCTGCTGGTATCCTATAATACAGGTATTGTTATGTTTCATGTTGTCCCAGAGCTCTCTTAAGCTATCTTCCTGGTTTTTTTAATTCTGTTTTGTATTTGCTGTTCTATTTGGGCATTTTTTTGTGCCTTGTATTCCAAATTGCTGATTTGATCCTCTGCTTCAACCAATCTACTTTTCATTCCTTCTAGTGTGCTCTTGATGTCAGATATGTTATTTTCCATATCTGTGTGGTTCTGGCTCATGGTTTCTATGCTTTTTCTCATGCTATAGTTTCCACTGAGTTCCTTATAATTTTCACTAAGCTCCTTAAGTACCTTTATAAACATTATTTTGAACTCTTTGTCTGATAGGTTGCTTGCTTCCATTTCATTTAGTTCTTTTTCTGGAGATTTTTTCTTTATTTTCATTTGGGGATTGTTTCTTTGTCTCCCCATTTTAGCTATCTCTTTGTATTTTCTTCTATGTATTAGATAGATATGTTATGTTTCCCAGTCTTTCTGGAATGGCCTTATGTGGAAAGTGTCTTGAGGGATCCAGTGGTACAATATCTTTGAACTCCTGAGCTAGATGCTCTAGGAATGCCCCTATGTGTGTTATTTGGGCTCTCCTGTTGTTATTGGGACTTGGTTGTGATGTCCTGTTCATGGGAAGGATCTCTCCTCTGACTTGCTGACAGTGAGGTTCAACCCCAATGTCATTGTGCCAGCCCTTATGCAGGTACTAAGAGAACAGAACAAGACACAACAGGACCAAACCAAAAACACCACAAAAATCAAGCTATGCAATGCAACAACATGAAAGACTACAAAGGAAAAAGTAGTGAAAGAAAAAATAAGAATACTGAAAGACATGTGACCAAAGACTTAGAGGGATATATAAGAAAAAGGGAGAAAGAAGGAAGAAGACAAAATGGTTATATTGAAGCAAGGAGTAAGCTAAAAGAATTAGTACAGGAAGAAAAAAAAGGAAACAGAAAAGAGATGAATAATAATAATAATGAGTTTAAAACATAGAAATAATGGATATATTAAGATATAGACAGGGAAAGTAAAATGGAAAAAAAGAGAAAAACCAAATAAAATAAGAAAAATCAATAATAACAATAAGAAAAGACAAAAGGAGAATAGAAAAGGAAAGAGAGAAATTAGAGATATGCAAGTAAAAAGAAGAAAGAAAAAAGGGGGGAAAAACAGACAACAAAAAATAAAATCAAAATCAGCCACACACACACACACACACACTCCAAAAATCAAACCACATGAACTCGCACACTCAAAAACCTTTGGATCCACTATTTGTTGAGGTCACTGGATTTTGCTCTGATGTTGTTGAATCTGGCCCTTTGGTGTGTCTGTCCTGGGCTTCCTGGGAACTTCTCTGGTGCAGGACAATGTGAGTCACTGTCTTTTCGGGCCCTGGGCAACCTGATTGAGATCTGAAGGTTTGAGGCCCCTAGTAGTCCAGTGGGTGGGATCCCCTTAGCCCAGAGACTGGTTCTGCCTTGAGTCTCATGCCTCGATTGTCCCTGTTCTGAGCTGTACTCTCTTCCCCGACAGAGCTTGGCTATATGATAGTATCTTGGTCTTGTCTGGGAGTGGTTCCAGTAGCTTGTAGGAGTGGGGAGTGCAGGTCCTTCTTCTCCTTCTAATGCCTCAGCTGTGCCTGGTTGCTGGAACCTTTTCTCTCTCACCTGCAGGGGCACAGATTTCCTGCCCAGGGCTGTTCCCCCTTGCCTCATGTCACTGCAGGTCGGGTCAGAAGCAGCTGTTTTTCTGGTGGGAAAGTGGAGACCTCCCCTGATTTCCATGTGGTCAGGGCTTATCCTTTTTCCTAGACCTATAGTCCAGCTCTATTTCTGCTCACAAGCACAACTTCCTCTAAGAAATAGAAGGCCTAAAAAAAAAGAAAGAGATAGAAGGCCTCCCAGATTCAAAGTTTGGTTTGCTTTTCAGATCTTTTCAGTGTAGGCTGGTCCTAAGCTCAGTCAGGTGACCCTTCCCACTGGTCAGAGGAGCTTCCCAGGCTGCACGATGGTGGGGTGCTAGTGCTACTCTATCCAGGGACTTCAGCCTCAGGCTTCCACTGCTGCACCGACTCTGCAATTTCCACAGCCAGTGCCTTTGGGACCTCTTCTCTCAGTCCCAGGCACTCCCGTCTCACCTACAGATCTGCAGCCTCTTCAGTCTCCTCAGCTCCTCAGTTCTAGTAGGTTCATGTCAGGGGAGGCTACATTCACCTCCCGGCCTTCAGGGAAGTTCCTGTCCCCAATCCCTGGAACTGGAGCCAAGCAGCTGGGCTCTAGGGTGGCAGTGGCAACACAGTAGCAGTGGGTGAGTACATGGCAGGGGCAAGAGTTCTTCTGGGTCAGTGATGGTCACACAGAGGTGGCACAGAGTCCATGCTGAGTTCCCGTCAGGCACATGGGTTCAGGCTGGGTGTGTGCTAGGCACATGGAGGTCATGCCTATTTCCTCTGCAGGAACCTGAGGTCTGCGTTGTGACCTCTAGGGGCATGTGGGTTCCAGGGCAGGGTGCACATGGGTTCAGGTAAAGGCCATGGTAAGTTCAGGTGGTAGTAAGGCTTGGTGCCTAGCCTCTGCAGGTCCCGCAACCTCCTCCCCAGGACCTTGTAAACCTTTCAAGATGGCATGGTCTCTGAGCCAGAGCCAAGCCTGAGAAGTGGCTGTGGTGGTAGCAGGGACTCTTTGGCAAGAAGAGCCTGAACCGCCAGCTCTTGAGACTCCCATGATCTGACTGTCTCTCACACACACACACACCTGTGCACAAACACACACTAGCCCTCTCACTCCCTCATTCAATTACACACACTGTCTCCCTCACTCTGGTCCTTCCAGCCACCATGTTGCAATCGGATATTGGCTTTTTGAGAAATACTTAAAGATGAAAGACAACCTCTAAGTAATAACTTTCAGGGGAAAATGAAATAACCACCCAGCCGGTGTTGCTCAGTGATTGAGTGTCAACCCATGAACCAAGAGGTCGCTGGTTTGATTCCAGGTCAGGGCACATGCCTGGGATGCAGGTTTCATCCCCAGTAGAGGGCATGCAGGAGGCAGCCAATCAATGATTCTCTCTTATTGATGTTTCTGTCTCTCTATCCCTATTACTTTCTCTCTCTCTAAAAATCCTATATAATAAAAGCATAGTACACAAATTGTCCCCTTGACCAGAGTTCTTCCGGGAGTTCAACCAGGGGGTGGGCCAGCAGGGGGAAAGGAGGGAGGCCCTGGCCAGTGGTGGCTGCAGGTGGCCAGGGGAAGGGAGGGAGCCCCTGGCCAGCGGTGGCAGCAGGTGGACAGAGGAAGGGAGGGAGGCCCCGGCCGTCAACAGGCAGCTGCTAAGGACCCTACCAGTACATGAATTTTGTGCACTGGGCCTCTAGTATAAAATAAAATATAGTGTACTCTCTTGCACAATATTTTTTTTTAAAAATGAAATGACTAATTGTTTTTTTTATTTCATAAATCATTATGCAGAGGGAAAGAACTTAGAAAATTGGATTTTATTCCTGTTTATTCACTGACCTACAAGATTGCTTTGATGTGATCATTAATCTTTGCACTTAAAATTCTACTTTCACAAACAAACAAATAACTGATTAAAACCAATATTAGCAAGGACCTACAAAGAATCATGGATCCAAACTGAGAATTCAGTTCATACTTAGATATACATACACAGCAATGAAGACTTGAAACACTGCTATGTACCAGCTGCAAAGATGAATCTCACTATGTAATTTTGAAAGAAATAAACAAGGCACATGATGATGCTTACAATATTATTGAAGTGATATAAAGGTTGTAAACACACAATTGCCCTGGCTGGTGTTGCTCAGTTGGTTGAGCATCATCCTGTGTACCGAAAAGTCACCGGTTTAATTCCTGGTCAGGGCATATACCCAGGTTGCAGGTTTTATTCCAGGTCAGGATGGGTACAGGAAGCAACCAGTCAATGTTTCTCTCTCACATCAATGTTTCTCTCGCTCCTCTCTCACTTCCTCTCTCTGAAACCAATTTTTAAAAGATGAAATAAAAGGACTCTAATTAGTAACATGAAAATATACAACACACTGGCAAAGATAAGCATACAGTCAGATTCAGAATATTCTAATATTGTAATAAGGTGGTGTGTTAAATACGTACTTAACTCTAATATGGAGGTTAGGGGACAAAAGTATTAAAAATAGTAACTACATTAATTTCTTGATGGACACACAATATAAAATGCAGTGGTGATAATAAAAACATAGAAAAAGAGAATAAAATAGCAGTTTTGTACACAATTGAAGTTAAATTGTTATTAGTGTAAAATAGACTGCTATGTCTATAAGATGTTTTACAGAAGCCTCATGGTAACCAAAAGCAAAACATAAAATATGTACACATAAGAAAAAGAGAAGGGAATCAAAGCATACTACTACAGAAAATCACTAATTCACGAAGGAAGGTAGCAAAAGAGGAAGAAAAGAACAAGTCTGGCTTGGAAATATCTATGATTCACAGAGGTAACAGTGTTAAATAGTAAAATCTTGGTGAGATTTTTCTTGCTTTCTGTTCATACATTTGACAAGTCCGAGTTTCTAATAGTGATGACATATGCAGTAAAGGAAAATGATATTTAGCACACAAAAAAATTTTGATGTTTACTCCCCACCTCAGACATGCCAAAGCCCCTAATTTCAGTACTGAGGATCTATGATAATCATAGAGCAGAAAAGGAAATAAGGAGGCCATTTGTGCTGGTAAACAATGTGAAGAGATAGCCACACATGAACATCTTAGACTGACATGCACAGGTCATTTAAAGTTTAAGATAGTAGTGAGTTCCTTCTATTTGGGGACTTCAGTTTGACAACTCATTTATTTCATGTGGCTTAATAAAATAAATCTAATAGCTCAGTCTATTCTGAAATGATAAATCCTATAATATAACAAGAATTTTCTGTGGGATGCATAAAGCCTTGCTTTCTGAGTTCATTCTTTCTAATAGTGATATTTAACAGTGGACTTTCTTCTAAAGTAAAACACACTACCCCTATTTGAAGCTCTCTCAGTGATACTTGGCTTGTGCTGTATTCTGGTATGAAGGCCAGAGGGTAAGGTCACACTTCTGTGAGAGGAGGGTAGGGTCTTCCCAGAAGATTCAAACATTATAGATGGATGCTTGAATAGGAAATGGAAACTTGGAATTTGTGCTTTAGACAGGCAACAGTAGGAAGTTCTCTCAATCTCTGTCTTATCCTCGCATGTTTGGAATTGGCGGGGGCGGAGGGGGGTCTAAATAAATATGCTTGAAGATACTTCTTGGAATAATGACACCTACTGTTTATTATGTGAGTACCTTTTACCAGGGACTGTGTTGAGTGACTTTTTTATATTTGACCATTTAATTCATCCGGTAACTATATAAGCTAGATACTGAATTCTCTACATTTTTCAGATGACACACTAAAACATGTGCCAGAAACACTCAGAAGCTGAGAGTGTCACCTTTAACCCCATTTTCTAGTATCTTCTTTAAGTCATTCAGTCACCTAGGAGTCTCTCAGCTTGTCTTCATCAGTGGGAAATAGTTACTCTGAAACTATGATGGCTCAGGAAGCCACTCCCTGGCCTGTAATATCTGTGATGACATTCACCCTTTAAAGTTGCTTTTATATTAAGAAGTAAATTTAAATGCACATTTCTTTGTGAAAATTCACTGGTTTAATAAGGTGGTTAGGTTAGGTTTTTAAATTATAATTAAGATTGTGTGTATTTCTTTCCATTTATAATTTATTTATTACATCCCAGGTCCTGGGTGCCTGTGGGTGGCCCAAGGGAAGCCAGCCTGGGTCTCGGGTGCCCACAGTGACTGGAGGAGGGAAGCGGCCCAGGTCCTGTGTGCCAGAGGGAAGCTGGTGCCGGCAGTTGGGGGAAGGAAGGCCTACTCTTGCATGAATTTTCGTGCATTGGGCCTCTAGTTTTAAATAATGCTGCTATTAACATATATTCCAGGCACATATTCTTTTTGATTGGCATTTCTGGATTTATAGGATATATTCCCAGATGGGAGATCCTCTGGGTCAAATGAAAGTCCTTTTTTTTTGGGAACTCCATACTGTTGTTGTTGTTTTTTTTTTAATATATTTTTTATTGATTTTTTACAAAGAGGAAGGGAGAGGGATAGAGAGCTAGAAACATCAATGAGAGAGAAACATCGATCAGCTGCTTCCTGCACACCTCCTTCTGGGGATGTGCTCACAACCAAGGTACATGCCCTTGACCAGAATCGAACCTGGGACCTTTCAGTCCACAGGCTGATGCTCTATCCACTGAGCCAAACCAGTCAGGGCTCCCTACTGTTTTTAACAGTAGCTGCACAAATCTCTGCATTACCACTAGCAGTGTTCCCATTTCTCCACATCCTCACCAGCACTTGCTGTTTGTTGATTTACTGATTGTAGCCTTTCTGACAGGTGTGAACTCATTGTCATTTTAATTTGCATCTGATGATTAGTGACATTGAGCATTTTTTCATATGTCTATTGGCCATCTGTATGTTCTCTTTGGAGAAGTGTCTATTCAGGTCCTTTGTCAATTTTTTATTAGATTGTTTGTTTTCCTTGTGTTGAGTTTTATGACATATATTTTGGAAATTAACCCTTATCACATGAATTATTGGAGAATATGTTTTCCCATACCATGGGTTCCCTTTGCATTTTGAGGATGGTTTATTTTGCTGCACAGAAACATTTTAGTTTGATGTAGTTCCATTTGTTTATTTTTTCCTTTGTTTCTCTTACCCTCAGAGATGTATCTGTGAAAATTCTTCTACGTGAAATATCTGAAATTTTTACTGCCTATTGTTTCTTCTGGGATTTTTATGGTTTCATGACTTACATTTAAGTCTTTTATCCATTTTGAGTTTATTCTTGTGTGTGGTGTAAATTGGTGGTCTAGTTCCATTTTTTTGCATGTATCTGACCAAATTTCCCAGCACCATTTATTGAAGAGACTGTCTTGACTCCATTGTATGCTCTTGCCTCCTTTGTCAAATATTAATTGAGGATAATGGTTTGGGTCAATTTCTGGGTTCTCTGTTCTGTTCCATTGGTCTATATGTCTGTTCTTGTGCCAGTACCAGGCAGTTTTGAGAACTGTGACTTGGTAATATAGCTTGATATCTGGTATTGTGATCCCTCCAACTTTGATTTTCTTTCTCAGGATTGCTGTGGCTATTCAGGGTCTTTTTTTTAATTCCAGATGAATTTTTGGAGAATTTGTTCTAGATCTTTGAAATATGCTGTTGGTATTTTAATGGGGATTGCATTGAATCTGTAGATTGCTTTGGGTAGTATGGACATTTTAATGATGTTGATTTTACTAATCCATTAACATGGTATGGTCTTTCATTTGTTTATGTCTTCCTCTATCTCTTTTTTCAATGTCCTGTAGTTATCCAAGTACAGGTCTTTTATGTCCTTAGTTAAGTTTATTCCTAGATATCTTAAGTTTTTTGGTGCAATGGTAAATGGGATTGTTTTGTGTGTGTGTGTGTGTGTTTTTTTTTTTCGTTTCTCTCTGTGGAGTTCATTATTGGTGTATAAAAAGGCCATAGATTTCTGGGTGTTGATTTTGTATCCTGCTATATTGCCAAATTCATTTATTAGGTCTAGTAGTTTTTGATTAAGGTATTACATATATGTCCTTATTCCCCCATTACCCTCCTCCCCATTCATGCCCTCCCCACCCCTGCTGGTGTCTGTGTCCATTGGTTAGGCTTATATGCATGCATACAAGTCCTTTGGTTGATCTCTCCCCCTTACCCCAACCCTCCCCTACCTCCCCTCTGAGGTTTGATGGCCTGATCAATGCTTCTCTGTCTCTGGATCTGTTTTTGTTCATCAGTTTATGTTGTTCATTATATTCCATAAATGAGTGAGATCATGTGATATTTATCTTTCTCTGACTGGATTATTTCACTTCACATAATGCTCTCCAGTTCCATTCATGCTGTTGCAAATGGTAGGAACTCCTTCTTTTTTACTGCAGCTTAATATTCCATTATATAGATGTACCACGGTTTTTTAATCCACTCATCTACTGATGGGCACTTAGGCTGTTTCCAAATCTTAGCTATGGTGAATTGTGCTGCTGTGAACATAGGGGTGCATATATCCTTTCTAATTGGTGTTTCTAGTTTCTTGGGATATAGTCCTAGAAGTGGGATCACTGGGTCAAATGGGAGTTTCATTTTTAGATTTTTGAGGAAACTCCATACTGTTCTCCACTGTCAAATGCTTTTTCTGCATTGATTGATATGATTATGTGATTTTTGTCTCTCAGTTTGTTTATGTGATGTATCACATTTATTGATTTGTGGATATTGTACCATCCTTGCATCCCTGGAATAAATCCCACTTGGTCATGGTGTATGATCTTTCCGATTTAGTGCTGAATCTGATTTGCTAGAATTTTGTCGAGGATTTTAGCATCTATGTTCATCAAGGATATTGGCCTGTAGTTCTCTTTTTTTGTGGTGTCTTTATCTGGTTTTGGACTTTTAGGGTAATGCTGGCTTCACAGAAAGAGCTTGAAAGTGTTCTTTCCTCTAATGTTTTGGAATAGTCTGAGGAGGATAGGTTTTAGTTCTCCTTTGAATGCGTGGTAGAACTCCCCTGTAAAGCCATCCAGACCAGGGCTTTTGTTTGCTGGAAGTTTTTGATCGCTGCTTCAATTTCTTCAGCAATTATAGGCCTATTCAGGTTTTTTTTAATTCTTCTTGATTGTTTTGGGAGCTTGTATTTTTCTAAGAATATGTCCATTTCATCTAGGTTGTCCATTTTGTTGGAATAGAGTTGTTCATAGTATTTTTTCATGATCATTTGTATTGCTGTGGGATCGGTTGTTAATTCACCTCTTTCATTTCCGATTTTTTTTATTTGGGTCCTCTTTCTTTGCTTCTTGGTGAGCCTGGCTAGAGGTTCATCAGTCTTGTTTATCCTTTCAAAGAACCACCTCTTTGTTTTGTTGATCTCTTGTATTGTGGATTTGTTTTTTGTTTGTTTGCTTGTTTTTTGTTGGTGGTGGTTTTTGTTTGTTTGTTTGTTTGTTTGGTCTCTACGTCATTTATCTCTGCTCTGGTCTTTTTTATTCCCTTCCTTCTGCTTATGCTAGGCTTTTCTTGTTGCTCTCTTTCTCACTCTTTGAGTTGTATGATTAGATCATTTATTACCATTTTTTTTCCTGTTTTTTGAGGTAGGACTGTTGAGCTATGAACTTCCCTCTCAAGACTGCTTTCACTGTGTCCCATAGATTTTGGATTGTTGTGTTTTCATTGTCATTTGTTGCCATGATGCTTTTTATTTCTTCTTTGATCTCTTTGG
>NW_005371454.1:480196-486084 GCF_000412655.1 Myotis brandtii | reverse complement strand
TTGTCATTTGTTGCCATGATGCTTTTTATTTCTTCTTTGATCTCTTTGGCAACCCAATCATTGTTTAATAGCATGCTGTTTAGCCTCCAGGTGTTTGATTTTTTTCCATTGTTTCTATTGCAGTTGATTTCTAATTCTATGCCATTGTGATCTGAGAAGATACTTGATATGATTTCAATCTTCATGAATTTGAAGTTCAGTCTGTGTGAGTCCCTTGTTCTGAGGTGGGTCTCCTGTAGACAGCAGATATATGGGTCATGTTTTCTAATCCACTAAGCTACCCTATGTCTTTTGATTGGGGCATTTAATCCATTTACATTTAAAGTTATTATTGATAGGTACTTGTTTGTTGCCATTTTTATTCTTTATGCCTGTGTTCCTTCTTCCCTTCCTATTTATTTATTTTTTTTTAACAGCAGACCCTTTAGCATTTCTTGCATTGCTGGTTTAGTGGTAATAAACTCCCTTAGTCCTTTATTGTCTTTGAAGCTCCTGATTTCACCCTCAAGTTTGATTGATAGCCTTGCTGAGTACAGTATTCTTGGATTCAGACCCCTGTTTTTCATGACTTTGTATATTTCATTCCATTCCCCTCTGGCCTGATGTTTTTCTGTTGAAAAATCATTTGATAGTCTGATTCGGGATCATTTGTAGGCAACTTTCTGTCTCTCTCTGACAGTCTTTACGATTCTTACTTTGTCATTGGTGTTTGCCATTTAATTATAATGTGTCTTGGTGTCAGTCTTTTTGGGTTCATCTTGTTTGGGACTCTGTGAACTTCTTGGACTTGTGCGAGTGTTTTCTTCCCAATATCAGGGAAGTTTTTGGTCAGTTTTTCTTCAAACAGGTTTTCTATTCCTTGCTCAGTTTCCTCTCCTTCTGGCAACCTTATTATGTGGAAGTTGTTTCATTTCATGTTGTCCCGAAGTTCCTTTAGGCTCTCCTCCCTTTTTTAACTTTTTTTTTCTAAGTGCTGCTCTTCTTGGATATTTTTTCCTACCTTGTCTTCTAGCTCACTGATGCGGTCCTCCACTTCTTCTAGTCTACTGTTGATGCTTTCTTTTGAGTTCTTTATTGCAGCAATGAGCAATGTCATTTTTCATTTTTTTCTTGGTTCTTCATTTCCTCTTGGTTCTTACACATATTGTTGAATTTGTCTTCCAATCTTTTCAGCATCCTTATGACCATTGCTCTGAATTCTTTCTCTGACATATTGCTTGCCTCCATTTTGTTTACTTCCTTTTCTGGTGCTTTCTCCTTTTCTTTCATATGTGGGGTGTTTCTTTGTCTCCCCAATATCGCTCCTCTCAGGGTGTCTGGTTATGTAGCTCTCTCTTTCCTGTGTTGACTTAAAGGCACAAAATACAACACAACAAGAAACAATGCACAGGTCACCAAACACAAATGTATTCATGATATTTTCTCTAGGCTTTTCCTAGAGATACCTTTCTGTCCATGGATTGCCTCACCAGCTGTTTCATTCACCAATTCTGGGTGGGTGTTGTTTGATTCAGCTATTCCTTCTATCTGTTCTGTTAATAGGTGCAGGCCTGTCCAGATATTTTAGGCTCCCACAGTGAGGGAGGCTGGAGTCCCGGTGTTCATGGGTTCGCAGCTGAGGCAGCTGGTCCCTAGGCATTGTGGTTGTAGGGTCCCAGGAGGTGTCTGAGGTCTCCCTGGTTGAAGGTAAGGCTATGCTTCTGATCACAGCTGGTCTCCCCTTAAAGATGGCACAGTCTCTGCAGCAGAGCCGGCCGCTCTGGGAGAGATTTCAGCAGCAGTAGAGGCTGCTCAGCCAGGGGAGCTCAGTCCACCAATCCCCATCAGTCCTGTGGAATATTGCTGTCCCTTTCTCACAAATATAGACACTCCCTGCACGTCCACACACTCTCCTTTCATTCTCTCACTCATACACTATCTTGCAGCCTGCTGTCCCATTAGCAGCCATCTTGGATCTTCAAGATTGTGTGTATTTCTTAAATCCCATGTCCTGTGCTTATTAGTATCCAACTTTGGGCTAGTTACTTAACCTCTCTTAGTCTACAAAACAGACCATGATTGTGATGAAAACAGCACATTGGGACCTCAAAGATCTGTTTTGAGGACAAAATGTGTAAATTCAGGTAAAACTTTTAGAATTGTGTTTGGTCAAGAAATAGTCCTCAAAATATTTGCATTTTTATTATTTCCCACTGGAGGGTTCTGATGGTTATGGGGCTGGTGAATGAATAACAAAGGGAAGGGACAGAATTATTGGAGCCTAAGCCAGTGCCCACTGAGGGAAGGCCTGGATTGGGTTTCATTGTACAATTCTTGGGAAGGCATCCAGAATCACATGAATACTGGATAACTGAAAGGGTAAGAAATCCAGAAATAAAGATTGATTGGGAACATATAGCCTGTCTCCCAGTTTTGCTCAGCCCTGGCCCTTCAACTCCACCTCACTAGCACAACATTTGTTAGTCATTTTTGTTCTCTTTTCTTAACATCCAGCAGACATCTAAGATTTAGATCCAGATAGAAATCAAAAGGTAATGGGAAATTATTTTTTTAAATCTCTCAAAGCTAGTTTGTAATTGTTCCTTACATCACAGTTCAGCATAAAAACCAAATTGCCATCAGCTACTAAAGCTGAGGAGGGTATTTGTTCTTTGAAATTGAGATCCCTTTATGTGACCTTAACAGCTGTCCTCTTTCTTTCAAATGCCTTTAACTTTTCAATCTAAATGTCTATTATTTGAAGAAATGAACAAATACCCCAGTAGAAGATATAAGGACAAGGACAGGTCTTCACAGAAGAGGAAACATTAGACAAAAATATGGGAAAAGATATCCAGCTGCATTAGTGACAGGGGAAATGCAAATTGATGCCAGGATAAGATGTCATTGTGCACACATTTTATTGGTGAAAGTAAGAAATCCAATAATACCAAGTGGAAAATTCTAAGTGTTGGAGAAGATCTGGATTGCCATTATTCCTTAGACATTGTGGGAGGAGGTATGAATTAGTATAGACACTTTGAAAATCAGTTGGCAGTGTCTTGTGGAAATGAATATTCATATGCCCTATAATTTGGCAACTTCTCTACTACTGATAGAAACTCCTGCACAAACTGCACAGGGAGATATACACAAGAATTTTCACTGTAACTCTTTTTTTTTGTAACAGTGAAAATCTAAAAAGAAATATCAAAAGGAATTAATAAATATAAATGAAATTCATATAATGTAATATTACATAGCAATTAAAATATAGGCAGATACTACATACAAGAACATGAATGAATCTTAGCAATACAATTTGGAATCAGAGCAGTAACCTATGAGATTACATAAGTTTATATCATTTTTATTAAGTTACAACTAAAGCTGATGGTATATATATTGAAGGGGTATGTCCTATATTTCATTAGGATAGAGTTATGAAAAGGGAAATGAGGGGTATTAGGAGCACAAGATAAGGGATTGTTAATGTTTCAAGTTGAGAGAGTATTGAAGTTATGAATTTTTTTGTGACAGATTATCCTCAAACTAAGTGAATATACAAAATAAGTATTTTGACTAACCAGATTTCTAGTCCAAATAAGATGGCTTAAATTCATGTCTTTCTGTTTCTCTCCACTAAGTACATCTATAATTTATGGTACTAATGCAACAGAAAACCAAAACAGAACTCTGAAAGGTGGAAAGAGAAGGGAAAACTGGTTTTCAACTCCAGAAATAAGGAAAAACATAACTTTGAGTGTTTTATGACCCTTCCACCCAACAGAAAGAGGTTATTGAAACCCAGCATTTCTTGATCCCTTAAGCTAAGCTAGCAACTGAAGGCATCCTAGGTTAGTACAATGCCCAGTCCCACACAGCTCTCAATGAAAAGAAGTCCTACCGAAAATAACATTTGAAAATGGCAGCACTGACAAGGGGGTTTAGAGAGGGGGCTCCACTAACAAATTTCTAGAGGAAGCCTATATCTTCTTCATTTGAGTCATGAGTCCTCTCTTCTACCCACAGATACTGCATAGTCAAGATTCACCAGCAAAGGGGACCCTACTACCACAAGAAACATGGCTCAGGAAGCTTATTTGTCTCCTTGGGCCTGACAACCATCCAGAGATATTAAGAGGGTACCCAGGGGAGCACAAGGGTTTATTCATGGTCGTCCACCCCTTGGCTTCCAATTGTCCAAAACATACAATTAGTCCGTTTAGAAAAACCAAATGTTACTTCAAAGGGTAAAGGGCCAGGACTCATGAGTGATCACCAGCTAATCCTCTCTGAGTTCAGCCCACTGGCTGCTGTGATTCATTCTTGTTCCCAGTAAGATAGCATCAATGTGGGGCCGAATAGCAACTGCAGTCCCTGTGGACAGATTGCCCTGACTAGATTAATCTGCATATAAAGTATCAGTGGAAATTTCTTTTTCTCACCTTCCTTTTCCAGTCTTTACCACAGCCTATACTGTTCCTGGAATTTTTTAAACTCCCCCAGATCAGCAATGGATTGCCCCAAATCATAAATGTCTTGTCCCATGACTGGACTCATCATGGATATCAGCGTCCCATAATAGGTTCTGGGGGAGAACTGGAGTATCTTGGTTTTATTCCTGCAGTGAATGTGGCATGATCAAGGCCTTCAAAGATAGGGGCATAGATGGCCTGTCTCATTCTCAAATCTCTAAAAATTCGTTGTACCTCCTCTATAGGTTTCCAGGGTCACATGCCCAGGGAGATTCACCTCATTGTGCCAATCTCTGCAGGCTAAAGTAATCTAATCTATAAAAGAGTATCTTGAGCATCAAGCAGGTGATACCAGAGGGCAAGATGTGTGGTGATATTGTTCATTTTCTCTGTATCTTGCCTGGACAGAGAAATGCTATCAACTCTCCCCCATCACTACCCATCCCACAGGCACACTAACCATGCCTGAACACTTTCTCTGGCCTTTTTCTATAACTTGGCAGCTATATCATTAAGTACAGCAAGAGTGTATACTTTCATCATGAACATTTCCTGATGTGGGGAATGCCCCACCGGCTGCAGTTGTTACTTGTTTTGCTTTCTTTTGTATTAATTAGGGGTTGGATAGCACAGGGTGTTTTTTCTTTTTCACTTTCAATCACCACATGCTCCTCTTCACTCTCCTCACTTTCCCAGGGATTCTACCTCTTAGCATCCCAATCAGGCTTTGTCACAATCACTTGGACCTTAGCCCAAGGAAACTGGTGTCATCCATTTGCAAAACTGCACCATAAGGTCTCCACAACTTACCATGCTGCCCTCCTACCTTATCTGCCAGCTCCAAAGCTAGCAGCATAGTGGACAAGTGCATTCCTTTCTCTAATCTCAGCTCTTCTTCCAACTTTCTAACTTGAGCTTCATCCTCTAGTTGGGCATCAGTGGTCAGCTGAGCTGTCCACAGTAGAGGCCAGCCAACTGTGCAACCATCCCTTTCCCTTCCTTGCTGCAGTGAACTATGTGCAGTTTCTTTTTTTAATTGTTTTTTTTATTTTTAAATTAAATTTTTATTGTTCAGATTATTACAGTTGTTCCTCTTTTTCCCCCCATAGCTCCCCTCCACCTGGTTCCCACCCCACCCTCTGACCTTACCCCCCAACAGTCCTCATCCATAGCTGTATGATTTTTATCCAGTCTCTTCCCTCACCCCCCACACCCCTTTCCCCCCTGAGAATTGTCAGTCCACTCCCTTTCTATGCCCCTGATTCTATTATATTTACCAGTTTATTCTGTTCATCAAATTATTTATTCACTTGATTTTTAGATTCACTTGTTGATAGATATGTATTTGTTGTTCATAATTTTTATCTTTACCTTTTTCTTCTTCTTCCTCTTCTTACAGGATACCTTTCAGCATTTCATATAATACTGGTT
>NW_005371454.1:471854-479405 GCF_000412655.1 Myotis brandtii | reverse complement strand
TTTGCTTTCCTCCATTTCTGTCATTTGTGACCTGTTTCTTTGTCTCCGCATTTTGGCTGCTTCCCTGTGTTGATAGAGTGGCTTTGTGTGCTAGGTATCTTATAGGGCCCAGTGGCTCAGCCTCCCCAATTACCTGAGGTGAATACTCTTGGTGCACCCCTTTGTGGGCTTTGTGCACAGTCTTGTTGTAGTTATGCCTTGATTGTTTTAGGTGTCACTGGGAGGAATTGACCTCCAGGCCAATTGGCTGTGAGAATCAGCTGTGTCTGCAGTGGGAGAACTTCTGTGCTGGAGACACCCTTCTGGGGCAAGACTTGCTTCAGTGGGGCTTTGGTGCTCACTGAGTCTGCCCCCTGAGTGTGTCCCTTATGGATCTGAGGAGTTGTAATCTGGATGGTCCCACTCTGACCACTGGGTACACTGGCTCTTGGATCTCTAAGGAGGTGCTAATTTAGCTTCTTCCTGAGGCTACTCAGCAGGAGCTATGGAGAGATCTGCAGATTCCTTTTCCTTGTTTGGGGTTTGGAGTTGCCCAGATGAGGCTCAGCTGTGAAGTAATGCAAGCTGCTGTGGGGTCTTGGGCCTTCTTTTGGATGTTCTGGGTCTCTCTGACCCAGCTTCAGTTAGTTAGGTAATTTTAGATTGCAAAGGGCCAGGGCATTCATATGCAAAAGCCTCTGCACACAGCTTGGGTGGGGCGGGGTCTCAGAGAATCAACCGGGGAGAGCAAACAGCTATGGCTGATGCTCAGCCCTGCCCTAAGAAGTCCCAGTTCTCACTGTTCCATGGGTAATCGCTGCAAGCACCTTTGAGAGAAAGCCGTCCTCGAGTTCTTCCCGATGCCAGACAGTCCAGTTTCTCCCAGTATGAGTCTGGGTCCCCAGAGACTCGCCCAGAACTGGCGTTCAGAGCAGTTGGGAGCTTGTGTCTCCCTCCCGATTGAAAAAGACAGCCGCGTCCTCAGTTGCCAGCCCTTTCCACGTGTGCTTCCATACCTCTGCACTTTACTTCCACACCTCTTTTGAGTCTCAGTATGCTTTTCTCTTTCCTTCTAGTTGTATAATTTCCACTCGGCCAGCCTTCCTGTGGTTCTCTATGTGCAGTTTCTTAAGTGCAATAGATCAGCTGGTGTTTTGGGAGGGTGCCAATACTCATGCAGCAATCCAGAAGCACCTAACATATGGGCCACCTCTCTCCACATAGAGGTGGATGGCCAACTTGGCATCTCCCCCACAGATGTCTCTTTCCAAGGCCCACTTCTTCTGTCTTCTGGATGGCTCACAAATTATTAGTTCATAAACTGGTCCCCATACATGGAGAGCAAGGAGAGACTGAAGAAAGAGTTAGGCTACTTGAGATTGGTGTGTGGCAGATTTAATAAATGGGGGGACTTACTAGTAGGTGGCTTGTCCTGGGCAACCACAAGACAGGTACATCTTCATATCTGCTTACTAAAATCTAATAGTTTATATAGATACTTTAATGGGGTTCAGTCACATATTCAGTACAGATAGTCTCAGCACCTTACTCTATCAAGGCTGTGTCCTTGTGAGAGCTTTCAGTGTGGGCAAGGTAAGTGGATCACACATTCCAAGGACAGAGGAGGGGACTTAGAGCCTCCTATTGCCAGGTCAACTAATGATCATGTCCTATACAAGACCTTTTCTCACAGCATGTGATATTTCAAGCAAATAACTCACAATCCTGAATTCCAGAACAGGTGAAACTCTTTTTAGGAATGAAGTTGAATGAAAAAACTTTACCAGACTAAGAAAAAAAAAAGAATGTGTTGCTCTAAGACCTATTCTTAAAGAATTTCTAAAGGAAAAAAATTTTAACATAAAGGAAATCAAAGCATCTAGCAGAATATAAAAATAACATAAAAAGATAAGAAATATGAATCTATATAATAAATTAACCTTCTCATGGCATTTATAAATCATAATGACTGAAATAAACTTAGAACAACATCTGATACTAACATTTAAAAGTAAGGAAAATAAAGAGATCCAAATGAAAGTGAGATTTGCATTCTTCAGGCAGAGTGGTAAAATGTTAATACCAAAATGCTTTTATATAAGTCATATATATTGAAATTAACAGAACAACAGTTAAGAAAACTGCACTCAAAAAAGCTATAATAAATGAAAGTGAAATCCTAAAAATCATGCAAGTAATTCATCAAAAAGTAAAGCATAACAATCATAAATGTGTATGTGCCAGAAAGCTTTAAAACACAAATAGCAGAAATGATAGATCTAATAGAAGAAATAGCTGGGCTGGTGTTGCTCAGTGGCTGAGCATCTATCCATGAACCAAGAGGACCCCAATTCAATTCTTTGGCACATACACGGGTTGCAGGCTCAATCCCTAGCTGGGGCCGAGTGGGGAGACAACCAATAAATGTATCTCTCTCATTAATGCTTCTATCTCTATATGCCTCTTCCTCTAAAATCAATAAAAACAATTTTAAAAGAATAAATAAACAAACCCACATTTATAGTTAAGAACTCAACACCTCCCTCTCGGCAACTGATAAAACTGGAGGGAAAATCATTAAATCCCATAACCACTAAAGAATTTGACTATGTTATTTATAGGCTCATGAAAAAGAAATTTCTAGGTCCACATGGATTCACTGAAGAACTTTTCCAAACTTTTAAAGAATAATTAACACAAAGTTTATATAATTTCTTCTAGGTAATAGAAAAGTGGGGACACTTCTTAACACAAAACAATATTACTCTGATACCAAAACCTACAAAACATAATACAAAAAAACTGCAGTGTAGTATCTCTCATAATGTTAGGTGCCAAACACCTCAATAAAATATTACTAAACTGATTCTAAAAATGTCTAAAAAGAATGATATTCAATGGTCCAGTGGCTCTTATTTCAGATATGCAGGGATGGCTCATCATATGGACATAAACAGGCTAAAAAATGTAATTACATAATTTTAATAATTGATGCTGAAAAAGCATTTGAGAGTAAGAAAGAAAGAAGAGAGAAAGGGTGGAAGGGAGGTGGGGAAGAGGAGAGGGAGACACAGACAAAAAGAAAAAGAAAGAGAGAGAGAGAATTTGAATATGTAATTTAAAAGCTCTCAGGAAGTTAGAAATAGAGTGAAATTATACTTATTCAAGTAAGAACATTTATGGAAAACATATAGCTAACTTTATACCTAAGGGTGAAAGACTTAATGCTTTCCATCCCCAATATTGGGAATAAGGTAAGGATGTCTGCTCTTATAATTTGTTATTAAACATAATACTGGCAATTCTAGTCACTTTGAAAAGGCAAGTAAAAGATATGGAAGGCTTACATGTTGGAAAGGAAGAAGTAAAATTATCCCTGTTTACAAGTAACCCAATTTTATTTGATGAACACTGCGAGGAATCTATAAAATAAACTCTAGAACTAATAAGCATTTCAACAAGGTCACAGGATAATAGATCAACACTTAGAAATGAATTATATTCCTATATACTAACAATGAATTGCACAAAACAAATTTAAAATACAACACTATTTATATTCACTTCAAAAATGACATATTGGGTATGAAGTTAACAAAACATATACAGGATCTACATAATGGAAATTACAAAATATTAATGAAAGAAATTAAATAAAACCTGGGTAAATGGAGAGACACTTTGTCCATGAATTTAAAGTCTCACAGAGTAAAGATCTTAATTCTCTCCAAATTGATATATAGGTTTAATGCAATTCTTATCAAAATCTCACCACAGTTTTTACAGACATAAGCAAGTTTATTTTGGAAAACAGTTTAGCAGTTTCTTAAGAACAATAACAACAACAAAAGACTAAGCATGCAGCTACCATATGAGCCAGCAATTGCACATTTAGATATTTATCCCAGAGAAATGAAAATTTATATTCACACGAAAATCAGTGGGTGAATGGTTAAACAAACTGTGGTGAATTTACACCATGGAATAATACTCAGTAATAAAATAAAATATCCATTAATACAATAACTTGGATGAATCTCTAAGAAATTATGTTAAGTGGAAAAAGCCAATTCAAAAAGAATACATACTGCATATTCCATTTATATAGTACTTTTTTTAAAAAGGCTAATTTTAGCAATGGAGAAGATATTAGTAGTTGTTAGGGGTTGGGAACAGTGGGGGTCAGGTGGCGAGCTTGCTTATAAAAGTACAAGGGCAACAGAAGGAATCCACAAGGCAATGGTGTTGGGTGTTTCCTTCCACTTCCACGATGGAGTAGGGTTCGGTATCTGAAAGAGGAGCCGCACAGCAAATGAAAGAAAAAGACACGAGATGATTTTGCAATATTGGAGGACCAGGCGGGCAAGTCCAACTCAAGGAGAGGGACTTCCACCCATGCTCAGGCTGCTCCAATCTTTTATTGATCTGGAGTAGCCCTTAGGGTAAGGAAGTTTCAATGACACACAGATCAGCAATTTCCAGGAGTAGACAAAAGTATCTGATTAACTCATCAATAGATTTCCAAGTGTAGGCAGAGTAACTGATTAACAATAATCAACAAGGATCTACATAACTATCTAAGGAATTAAGGGAACTAAGGTGGGGATGCTTCAACTATTATTACCTAAATTAACTGAGTGGTTCCTAGATTAACTGGGTGGTGCACAGCCCTGACCTTTGCTAGGCCTTTCAAGCCCTGACCTTTACTAGGACTTTCAATGGCTACTAGCTTTTGGGGGGGTCTCTGTCTAAACTCAGCTAGTGAAGACAATGAACGGACTCCGGCAAATGGCACTGTTTTGTATCTTGTCTGTGTTAGATATATGAACATCCACATGAGACAAAATTACTTAGAACTAAATATATGCACAGAGATGTGTAAAACACTACAACAACAACAATGGGTTGATGGTCAATTTTGACAAGCATATGGTACAAATTACAAGTTCATATAATTTTCCTAAGAAACAGAAATCCAACACTTAGTTTTTCATTAAAAATTAACTTTTTTCATTAGTTCACTGTTGCTAAAATAATTTCTTGGAAATAAAACATATTATCAAACAAAGTAAATAAATAGCTGTACAATTAATGATAGATAATAATACCACTGCAATAAGAGTATTCAGACAATAATCTGTATACTTCATGCTAGGACTTCTCAGCCTTTATATTCTACACACATTTTATGTCCGTGTGACTTATAATTTCTTTGTTTACAACTGATCCAATATCTTGATGGCTTTGTAGAGTTAGACTACAATTCAGCCATAACACAAGTGGGTACACCAGTGAATAGTAGCTTCAAATATTGTTCCTTAAAACTCCTGAGACCTAATGGAGGCATTCATTCCCATGAAAACTCCAGTTTGAGTGCACTTTGTTTAACCAGTGAGGACCCTGCATCTGTCTTCCAAGGGTGGTAGTTGTTAACTATACTTTTCCTAAAAAGGTCAGCACTTAAAGAAATGTTCATCTTTTTAAATTTTTTTTATTGATTTTCAGAAAGAGGAAGGGAGAGGGAAGAGAGATAGAAACATCGATGATGAGAGAGAATCATTGATTGACTGCCTGCTGCATGTCCCCTACTGGGTTTTGAACCTTCACCAAGGCATATACCCTTACCAGGAATTGAACCATGATCTCTTGGTTCATGGGTTGATGCTTGATCACTGAGCCACTCCGTATGGGCATTCATCTTTTTAAATTAAAAAAGAAATAAAAGAAACCAAGAAATGAACACATCAGCTTACATGTGGCTTTTACCAAATGGGTGGCAGTTGGCACATTTTTACTTCCTATTTGTTTGTTGTATCTTTAGTAGTCTATCCTTGACTTAAGCTCACTAACTTAAAACTTTCTAGTAATATTTTTAAAAGATTTTAACATAAATGTATCAGACAACATAAAAAATGGGTCCCCAAAAGAGGCTCATTGAAAATATCAAAATTAGGGAAAACAACATTCAAGGCCCAATTACAACAGGATAATCCAAGTAACTTAAAGAAGTGGATATCCTAGAGCACCCAGCTCAAGAGATCTAAGAGACTGCACCACTGGGTCCTACTACATAAGATGAGCCCACAAATCTGGGAGGCATAGCAGTTTGATCTCATATATAGAAACAAATGCAAAGTGACAACAAAACTGTGTAGACAATGAAACAATCCCCAAATGGAAGAAAAGGAGGGATCACCAGAAATGGAACTAAATGAAAAGGAGGCAAGAAATAGGTCAGAAAAAGAATTCAAATAATGGTAATAAGTGTGCTTAACAATGCAGGTAGAACTACAAGAAATTCAATAAGAATTATAAAGGACTTAATTAGAGCTACACCATCATGAAAAGAGAGGTTAGAACAATAAATAAGAATCAATCAGAAATAAAGAATGATGTAGCTCAAATAACATCTTAGAAGGACTCAACGATAGATTAGAAGAACCTGAGGACTACATCAGGGAATTACAAGACAAGGTAGAGAAAGCACCCATTCAGAGAAGAAAATGGAAAAAAAAGAGTTAAAAGCAAGAGGAGAATTTAAGGGAACTTTGGGACAACATAAAAGATAACAACGTTTGCATCATAGGATAACAGAATGAGAAGAATATGAGAAAGGAATAGAGAACCTGTTTGAAAAAATAATGGCAGAAAATTTCCCTAACATTTTGAAAGAAAAAGTCACTAAATTTCAGGAAACACAAAGTCCCAATCAATATGAACACCAAAGACCCACACTGAGGCACATGATAATTAAAACGACAAACATTAAAGACAAAGAAAAAATTTTAAAGGCTGCAAGAGAGAGACAGAAAGTTACCTACAAGGGAAAGTTACCTACATTAGACTGTCAGCTGATTTCTCAATAAAAGCACCTCAAGCCAGATGGGAGTGACATGAAGTATACAAAGTAATGAAAACCAAGGAATGAATCCAAGAAGGCTATCAGTCAAAATCAAAGGTGTAATGAAGAACTTTGCAGACAAAAAAGCTAAAAATGTTTATTGCCAACAAACTAACGCTGCAAGAAATGCTAAAGGGAATTGTTGTAAGAAGAAATAGAAAGAGAAAAACACAGGCATAAAGAATAAGAATGGCAGAAAATAAGTACCTATCTACACTAATAAAAGAGAAACATGCAAATTGGTGTCACTCCGCTACACCCACAAGCCATTCTCACCAGCCAATCAGGAGCGAGTATGCAAATTAACCCAACCAAGATGGTGGAGGCCATGGAGCTGAAGCGAGCAGGAGGCTTGGGTTGCCCCCAGCAATTGAGGAAGCCAAGCTTCCTGCCCACCCTGGCCAGCCCTGGCCTCTGCTCAAGGCTACAAAGTTTCAATTATAGAAGATAAATAAATCCCAGATGCCTGCTTCCCTCCGCTCAAGGAGGGACTAAAAAAAAAGAAAAAAAGGAGGGATGGCAGCTTGGGTCACCGGGAGCCATGGCAAGCCTGCAAACAGCCATCAGCCCCTCACCCAGGCTGGCCAGGCACCCCAGTGGGGACCCCCACCCTGAAGGGGGTGTGGCCAGCTTGAAAACAGCCCTCAGCCCCTCACCCAGGCTGGCCACAC
>NW_005371454.1:463959-471324 GCF_000412655.1 Myotis brandtii | reverse complement strand
GGTTAGGGGAAATCAGGCAGGCAGGCAGGCAGGTGAGTGGTTTGGAGCCAGCAGTCCCAGATTGTGAGAGGGATGTCCGACTGCTGGTTTAGGCCCGATCCCTGTAAACTGACAGTAGGACATCCTTCGAGGGGTCCCAGATTGGAGAGGGTGCAGGCCGGGCTGAGGAGCATCCCCTCCCCCATGCATGAATTTCATGCACTGGGCCACTAGTCAATAATAATCTTAATGTAAATGGCTGCAATGTTCCAATCAAAAGACATAGGGTAGCTGAATGGATAAGAAAACATGAGCCATATATACACTGTCTATAAGAGACACACCTCAGAACAAAGGAATCACAATGAAAGTGAAAGGATGGGAAAAAAAAGTTCCAGGAATGGAAATGAAAAAGTCTGGGGTAGCAATACTCATATCTGACAAAATAGACTCCAAAGTGAAGGCCGTAAGAAGAATGCAGAATAAAGGGATTGATACAATAAGAGGATATAACTTTGGTAAACACATTTGCACTCGATATGGGAGCATCCAAATATATATAAAAAAAATTCTTGAGGAACAAGACAGGGATGTCTGTTTTCACCACTCTTATATAACACTAGGGGCCCGGTGCACAAATTCGTGTACCTTGAAAGGAACTGTGGGCCACAAGGCTATGGTGGGCACAGGGGTGGGTCTTGGCCCATCCTTTGTGCCCCATCCTGGCCCCTCCTCCTGCAGCTCCCGGGCCCCTGTCTGCCAGCAGCCCTGCTCCCACTGCCACCTTTCTCATGCGTTGACAGTGCAGGCCCCACTAGCACCCACTGATGGCACAGAGCAATTGGGGCTGGTGCCAGCAGCAGGTGCGAGCAGGGCCAGAGCCATCAGGGGGTACAAGTGGCAGCTGCTGCCCAGATCACCCCTTAGGAGCAGAGGGAGGTGGAGAAGCCTTCAGGGGCAATCAGGGCCTACAGCTGCTGCTCACATCTGCTGGTGGTGCCGAGCAATCAGGACTTGTGCCAGGTGTTGGCAGTGGGTGTGAGTGGCATCTCCAGCACCAGCTGCAGGTGCAAATGGGGCTGGCGGAGGCAGCAGGTGCAAACCCTGGGCCAGACCACAGCCTGTGGGAGCAAAGAATTTTCAGTAACCACCAGAAGCTCGTCCTGATGAATGGTGCTCCTGCTCACCTGCTGCACTATCCTGCCATGGCCGATGCCCACCATGTTCCACACATGCCCCTGGTGGGTCAGCACATGTCATAGCGACCGGTTGTTCGTTTGTTCAGTTGTTCTGCTGTTTGGTCTATTTGCATATTAGCCTTTTATAATATAGGATAGTACTGGAAGTCCTAGCCACAGCAATCAGATAAGAAAAATAAATAAAAGGCATCCAAATTGGAAAGGAGGAAGTAAAACTGTCCTTATACGCAGATGACATGATATTGTACATAGAAAACATTAAAGATCCCATTAAAAAAAACTACCAGATTCAATAAATTAATTTGGCAACATAGCAGGATGCAAAATTAACATCCATAAATAACATTTTCATACACCATAATGAATGCTCAGAAAGAGAAACTAAAAAAAACAATCCCACTTACCACTGCAACAACAAAAAATTAAGATACTTAGAAAGAAATTTAACCAATGAGGTAAAAGACCTATACTTGAAAAACTACAGACCATTGAAAAAAGAGACAGAGGAACATATATACTAGTGGAATAATATACTATGTTCATGGAGTTGTATAATCAATATAATTAAAATGTCCATACTACCCAAAGCAATGTATAGATTCAATGCAATTTCTATTAAAATATCAATGGCATATTCCACAGATCTAGAACAAACACTCCAAAAATTTATTTGGAACCCAGATTTTTAAAATACCCCAAATGGCTACAGCAATCTTGATAAAGAAGAACAATGTTGGAAGAATCACAATACCAGATATCAAGTTACACTGCAAAGCCACTCTACTCAGAACAGCATGGTACTGGCAAAAGAATGGGAATATAAATCAATGGAACAGAACAGAGACCCCAGAAATCAACCTAAGCCATTATTCCCAATTAATATTTGACAAAGGAGGCAAGAGCATACAATGGAGTAAAGACAGCCTCTTCAATAAATTTTGTTGGAAAATATTGGATAGGTGTATGCAAAACAATGAAACTAGACCACCAACTTACACTATACACAAGAATAAACTTGATATGGACAAAAGGATTAAATATGATTTATGAAACCATAAAAATATTAGAAGAAACCATAGGCAGCAAAATCTCAGACATCTCTTGCAGCAATATATGTGCCGATACAACTCCTAGGATAAGGAAAAATAAGGAGAAAATAAACAAATGGGACTACATCAAAATAATAAGCTTTTGCACTGTGAAAGAAACCATCGACAACATGAAAAGAGATCCCACTACATGGTACAACATTTTTGGCAATGATACATCAGATAAAGGGTCAATATTCAAAATATATAAATTACTCATACAACCTGATGAAAGGAACACAACCAACCCAATTAAAAATGGGCAAAGGTCCTAAATAGACAATTCTCCAAAGTGAACATACAGAAGTCCAAGAGATATATCAAAAAATGTTCAAAGTCACTGATCATAAGAGATGTAAATTAAAACAGCAATGAGGTATCACCGCACACCTGTCAGAATGGCTATTATCAACAAATCAACAAATGACAAGTGCTGGCAAGGAGGTGGAGAAAAGGGAATCCTTGTACACTGCTAGTGGGGATGCAGACTAGTGCAGCCATTGTGGAAAACAGTATGGAGTTTCCTCAAAAAGTTAAAAATGAAACTGCCATTTGGCCCAGTGATCCCACTTCTAGGAATATATCTTAAGAAACCTGAAACACCAATCAGAAAGAATGTATGTACCCCTATGTTCATAGCGCACAATTTACAAAAGCTAAGATCTGGAAACAGCCCAAGTACCCATCAGTAGATGAGTGGATAAAGAAAGGTGTGGTACATTTGCACTATGGAATACTAAGCAGAAGTAAAAAATAAGGATCTTTTACCCTTTGACATGGCATGGAGGGACCTGAATAGTATTATACTAAGTGAAATAAGCCAGTCAATGAGATAAGTTTTACACATCCACTCAGCCTCAAGCTGGGCTGATGGCTGCAAGCACAGCGGCAGTGGCAGCAGTCTCTCTGCCTCCTCAGCAGCACTAAGAAAGTCCTACTGATGGCATAGGCCCACTTCCCACAGTCAGACATCCCCCAAGGGCTCCCAGGCTGCCAGAGGGATGTCTGACTGCCAGCTTAGGTCTGATCCCCTGGGGAGCGGGCCTAAGCCTGCAGGTGGACATCCCCTGAGGGGACCCAGACTGCCAGAGGGCACAGGCTGGGCTGAGGGACAACCCCCCCCCCCAAGTGTACGAATTTTCATGCACCGGGCCTCTAATATCTATATATGTATAGCCCATGTACACAGATAATACATGAAGGCCTGAGAGGGGCACATGCAAGGTGGAAGGGATCAATGGGAAAAAAGGGGGTCATCTGTAACTTTCAACAAAAAAGTACACTAAAAAAGAAAATATCAAAATTATATAATGATATTGGACTTAATGTTCTCAAAATTTTTCTACCCTTTGACTCTAAGAAATAATAATCCAATCATAAATGGATTTATTTCCAATATACTTTATAATCTGGCTCAGTATCCAGCTCATTCTACAAAAACTTATTTACCTTCCTATTCTATCCAAAGTACAGTACCAAAAATCCTAGCATTATATGAAATACTAGAGACCCGGTGAGTGAAATTGTCCCTAAGCCTGGCCTGTGCCTTCTTGCAGTCTGGGAGCCCTCAAGGGAGCTGGCCTAAGCCAGCAGTTGGACATCCTTAACGCTGTTGTGGAGGCAGGAGAGGCTCCCGCCACCGCCACTGCACTCGCCAGCTGTGAGCCTGGCTTCTGGCTGAGCGGTGCTCCCCCTGTGCGAGCATACTGATCACCAGGGGACAGCTCCTGCATTGAGCATCTGCCCCATGTTGGTCAGTGCACATCATAGTGGCCAGTCCTTCCGCCATTCAGTCGATTTGCTTATTAGCTTTTTATTATATAGGAAGGATTGCCTTTGGAAAAATGGTTTTGAAATTCCATCTTGATAATCCAGGCATATATCTACATCATATACAACAGGTAGGAATTTACAAAACGTTAAGGATAAGAAAGTTTAGAACCAGTAGTATGAACACCATGTAGGAGCTTGTTAGAAATGAAGAATCTCAGTTTCCACCCCAGATTTACTGAATCTATATTTTAAAAAGATTTTCAAGTGCATTCTGTATATATTAAAGTTTGAGAAGCACTAGCATGGAAGTCAGCTCTAGTCTGTTTAAGCCTACTTCCCCTCTCTTCTAACTGGCTTCCTAAATACCTAGTTTCTTTTATTTTGTCACCTATTTCCAATGAATGATCTACTGTTCCATATCCTTAGCCATCAGTAGTTGTAGATTACCAAAGTTTTTCTTCTTATCCTTGGGCCTCTAAAACTTAAATTTAAAGAGGAAATTGTAGAAACTTGTATTTTATTGGGAATTAAAATACTGAAGTATAATTCATCTACATTTAGAAAAACAGTTCAATTAATTAGTTCTTGGCATTGCATTGTAATGGCACAGAAAACAATTTGAGAAGGGTATTTGAGGTAAGAAATGGGAATGGGAAGCAAGGAGATATTATTGCGTCTGTTGGCTGTCTCTATACCAGCAAAATATAGCAGCCTATTTCTCTCACCTCTTCCATTTTTCTTCACCACTACTACATATTATCCTATAGCTATCACTGTAGGCTAATCCTGGGTTATGATAAAAAGCTGGACCTATGAGAAAGAAGAAGGGAAACTGCTTCATGAAATAAAGCACTAGGGAGGATGAAAAAATATAGCATAATGAAAACTTAAACTAGCTGTGTATGAAAGGAAAAATGTCCCTATGAAGAGAGACTATGAGTCATCCATCTGATTGTCTGTTTCTGTGCAGTCTTTTATTCAAAGTCCACTAGTTGATCAAAGAGGTTCTATTTATTGCCATGAGCAATAAACCTTCCCTGGTATGGAACATTTTGGAGACAGTGCCTTGTAGTGGGCCATTCAGAGGACAGAAGTAATTTTTCAACAAGGAGCCTAAGACATTAGTAGTTGCTACCTGAGTGAACTTACATCTACTACAGATTCACATCATTTTTAAAAATGTATTTATAAACTAGAGACTCAAGCACAATATATGTCAGCTCTTTTTAGGTTTAGTTTGGACAATATTTTGGTTTTTTATATTTTAATAAGCATAGATAAAATATAGGTTCAAATCTAGTTAAAACAGAGTCAAGTAAATGATTGCCCTTTGGTTTTTTAATTTGCAGGTTTAGTACACAGTTCAAAAATATTTCCATAGTTCAGCAAATTATTGTGGCATGTTCCAGTTTTGACTCATATTTCAGTACAATTACAGGTCCTGTTTAATACCCAGGGGTGGTGGCATATTGTAGAGGATGGTTTATTTTTGTTACTTAAGTTTGTCATACATTCTAATCTGTAACGTATGAAACCATGTTTTTCCTTCTCAGTAGCCTACTGTTTAATCCAAACTGTCTAAACAGAAACCCAAAGTTCCTTGTGCTTGCCAAAATAAGGTAGAATCTTACATTTGTCAGGTCTTCAAGAGGCCAACTAACAAGATGTCAGAAAATGGCATAATGTTTGGATTTTTATCCTGGTTGTGTCTGCCTACCCTGAAAGTCCACGAAGCAAAGGTTCATAATAGAAGTTGTCAGATGTTCAAGGCTTAAAATGTCACCTTTGAGTGGTAGAGACCTAAATGTGTTGAGCAAATACCTAAATGTGCCTTAGCAACTACCAGTCACATAAATTCATCTGTACCCACTTTATTGGCTTGTTATGTGGTCGCCTTTCTTCCTCTTAAACTTCTGGCAACTCTTATTTGATTTTGTCTTTAAACTCTAGTGTTTGCTTTCACCTTCAACTGACCTAATTTCTGTTAGACTTGATTTAATGTTTTACATTAAATTTCTCCATGTGGGTTTTCTCTATCAATATTTATAGTGTAATATGAAACATTTCCCAAAAGTGTGCCTTTATCATATGCATTGCATTATGTGTGAGACTATGTCATTCATAAGCTTTTTACCCTTCCCCAACATCAGGCTCACTACTTACGGTAGGTCTTTGTAGTGCCCTCTTGTCATTTTTTTTCTCTTACTTGACCAACTTGTTTAATCCGCAGATCTCTACACAATACCAACTCTTCAGAGAAGCTTTTGCTAACTCTTTCTCAATTGGCTAAGGTACTTTGCTAGGTGCTCCCATTTTATACAGAAATACCCATACTGAGTTTCTTATAACAGAGATTAATAATCACAGATACTATGATTGCACCTGAACGGTTCTTAAATAATGAAACTCCCCTACCCTCAGTCCATAGTATAGTGGTTTTTGAATTATGGTCCCCAGACCAATAGCAACAGCATCATCTGAAGAAATGAGAGTCATTGTTAGAAATTAATAGAGTTTAGTTGAAAGACTAAAGAAATTGAGTTTGGTATTTGGATGTTAAACCCCTGTTTGCTACTGTAAATAACTTGGCAATGATACCTGTAGCCAGTGTACGAAGAGAAGCAGAAAGGACTCCTTGAACATAAGGGAAATAATAATGGTACTCTGAATATTATTCAAAGGTACATAATAAAGAGAATATGCATTAATTAGAGGTGGAGCAGGTCAATAATGGATGTGTAAATCAAGGAGAGATGAATTTTGGCAATGATTATCTAAGCTCTATCCAGGGAAGGCACCATTTTGGCCAATGAATATGAACCATTAAAGTCCCATTGGCATCCCATTATTTTGATGACTACCTCAAACTGATTAATGCCATTAACTATTCATAGTATATAACTACTTTTTTGTGTTCTGTTAATTCTCTAGTTTAACAATTTGTTGTTGTTGTTGTTGTTGTTGTTCTTGTTGTTTATCTTCTCACTAGGGGCCCGGTGCACAAAAATTTGTGCACTCGGGGGAGAGAGGGGGTCCCTCATCCCATCCTGTGCCCTCTCGCAGTCTGGGACCCCTCAGGAGATAATGACCTGCTGGCTTAGGCCTGCTCCTGGGTGGCAGAGGGCAGGCCCAATCCCTAGGTGCAGCCCCTGGTCGGGCTCAGAGCAGGGCTGATTGGGGAGTTGGGGCGCCGCCCCCTGTCATGCACAGAGCAAGGCGGATCGGGAGGTTGCGATGCCACCCTCAGTCACCCTCAGGGTAGGGCCGATTGGGGGGTTGGGCCGCCGCCCCCTGTCACGCTCAAGGCAGGGTCGATGGGGAGGTTG
>NW_005371454.1:461564-462448 GCF_000412655.1 Myotis brandtii | reverse complement strand
TGGCTGCCGGCCGCCATCTTGGCTGGCAGTTAATTTGCATATCGCCCTGATTAGCCACTGGGAAGGGTAGTGGATGTACGGCTAATTACCATGTTTCTCTTTTATTAGATAGGATGCATGCCTATGTACTAGGGACTCATCTCTCAGGTATCTGCTTCCTCTGCCTAAAAGGAGGATTTAGTTCATGTTTGGGGGTCCTGATGAAAGTGACTTATTTTCTTTTTGTATGTGTGCATATTTATTACCCTTCACCTCACTGCAAAGGACAGAGCACAGGAAATTCTTGTTCTGAAACAGATGATTAGGAAATATCAGACAGCCTTTGAAACAAGAACATGAAGATGAACAAGACCTTCTGAGATGACATATTACATACAGCAGAGTAAAATAACACCAACACTACTGATTTCTGAGCGGGTAATTATGTCAGATAAGATGAACATCCATGAGAAAGTAAGAAAATGAAATGCAGCAAAACATTTCTGGGATGTTTCATAAGTCTGGGTTCTCAAACCTGGCTGCACAATAGAGTCATCTGGAGACCTTTGAAAACTACCAAATACCTGTTGCCCAATCCTAGAATTCTGATATAAGTACGTTGGGGTAGGGCTCAGCTGTCATTATAAGCTCCTTGGATGGCTCTAAAATTTAGCCAGGTTTAAGAACCACTGACAAGCCAATTCATCAGTATCCTTGCCAGAAATCACCTATGAGAAATTACTACAAATTTGGGGATTTACTTTAATGCAGCTACACTTTTTGCTGCATACCTTGGGGTTATGTGACCAATTTTTCCAATAGTAATAGTATTCTCTCCCTGCATTCCTTCTTCCCTTCCTCCCTCCCTTCCTCCCTCCCTTCCTCCCTCCCTTCCTCCCTCCCTT
>NW_005371454.1:459276-460545 GCF_000412655.1 Myotis brandtii | reverse complement strand
GCCATCTTGGCTGGCAGTTAATTTGCATATCGCCCTGATTAGCCACTGGGAAGGGTAGTGGATGTACGGCTAATTACCATGTTTCTCTTTTATTAGATAGGATGCATGCCTATGTACTAGGGACTCATCTCTCAGGTATCTGCTTCCTCTGCCTAAAAGGAGGATTTAGTTCATGTTTGGGGGTCCTGATGAAAGTGACTTATTTTCTTTTTGTATGTGTGCATATTTATTACCCTTCACCTCACTGCAAAGGACAGAGCACAGGAAATTCTTGTTCTGAAACAGATGATTAGGAAAAATCAGACAGCCTTTGAAACAAGAACATGAAGATGAACAAGACCTTCTGAGATGACATATCACAGACAGCAGAGTAAAATAACACCAACACTACTGATTTCTGAGCGGGTAATTATGTCAGATAAGATGAACATCCATGAGAAAGTAAGAAAATGAAATGCAGCAAAACATTTCTGGGATGTTTCATAAGTCTGGGTTCTCAAACCTGGCTGCACAATAGAGTCATCTGGAGACCTTTGAAAACTACCAAATACCTGTTGCCCAATCCTAGAATTCTGATATAAGTACGTTGGGGTAGGGCTCAGCTGTCATTATAAGCTCCTTGGATGGCTCTAAAATTTAGCCAGGTTTAAGAACCACTGACAAGCCAATTCATCAGTATCCTTGCCAGAAATCACCTATGAGAAATTACTACAAATTTGGGGATTTACTTTAATGCAGCTACACTTTTTGCTGCATACCTTGGGGTTATGTGACCAATTTTTCCAATAGTAATAGTATTCTCTCCCTGCATTCCTTCTTCCCTTCCTCCCTCCCTTCCTCCCTCCCTTCCTCCCTCCCTTTCTTCCTTCAACTAATATTTACTAGTGTTTTGCTGTTGTTGGTACTATGCTAACCACTGTGCTAGGCACTAGAAAAATAAAATCTAACAAGCCCTCCTCTCTGTCTCTGAGCTTCTCACAATCTACTTTGGAATGACCAGAGATAGACCAGGCTATATTCTTCAAATTCTTATCTTAAGTTACTTCAGATATTGGAGCATGCCATCAAAAATAACAAATCCATGCTCAGCTGGTGTGGCTCAGTGGTTGAGCATCAGCCTATGAACCAGAAGGTTCACTTCCCAGTCAGGGCACATGCCTGGGTTGTGTGCTCCATCCCCAGTGTGGGGTGTGCAGGAAGCAGCCAATCAGTGATTCTCTCTCATCATTGATGTTTCTATCTCTCTCTCCCTCTCCCTTCCTCTCTGAA
>NW_005371454.1:456174-459258 GCF_000412655.1 Myotis brandtii | reverse complement strand
AAAAAATCCATATGCTCATCTCATTTTGTCAGAAAAACTAAGTTGATGTATCCTGTCTTTTTTATCTTCATAATATATCTTGATTAATATTCTCTTATTTCTAAACTGAATGTATGATAATTCATGACAAAGAAGGACATATCTCAGACATAATATAAAAAAAATCTTAGTGTCTGTATCTGTGATTTTAGGAAGCAATTTAGTGGTATCTCAAGATTTTCATAGTTAGATGCATACCCCTCCCAATTAATTTGAGATTAAAGATTGCATCATGTGCTATTAAAAAGAAAGTTTCTTAAATCTTTACTGAGGCTATATGACAGTTATAAGTTAAACCAGAGGCCCGGTGCACGAAATTCATGCACGGGTTCGGTCCTTAGGCCTGGCCGACTATCAAAACATGAGCATCTGGCATGGAAGGGCAGGTCCCAGCTGACCTCTGGGCCCTGAATAGCACCTGGGCCCCTGGGCCCCTGCATGACCCCCTCTGACTGAGTCATCGGGCCCCTGCTCGGCTCCCTCAGCACCTGGGAGTGGGGAGGCGGCCCTGCCCCTGACCGCCGCTGCTGGTCGCTGTCTGCAGGGTGATTGGCAGGGCGATTGGGTCCCGCTTGCACCCGCCTTGGCCTGGTGCTGCCTGCTCACCTCAGGGCTCCACTATCCCGCTGCAGTCCCACTCTCGTTGGGGCCCATCATGGCCAGCAGTGCCTCCACTGCCGCCCATTGCCAGCACCCAGTCACCGATGCCCTCTATGTTCCACGCCACCCCCTGGTGGTCAGCACATGCCATAGTGAGTAGTCAAACTCCCAGTCGTGGGGACAATTTGCATATTAGGCTTTTATTATATAGGATGTCCAGATCACTTAGAAGTAATTATTTTAGTTAATAAATGGGCACTTGTACTTCCCTTCTCAATCAGTGCTTTTTATTTTTTATTAATTTTTGCCCTCCCTTCTATCTAATTTGCATGCTTTCCACAAATATGGAACTTCTTTGAAATAAAAAAAAGGAAGATATTTCTATTGCCTTTATTGTGGTGATGGTGTCATAGGTGTTTGCATATATCCAAATCCACTCAACTATCAAACTATATACATTAAATATGTGCAGTTCTTTGTGAAAGGGTTAAAGAGATAAAACGGGGCAGAGAAAAACTTATTGTGCTTAGCAGATATCTTGCAGAAAGCTTACAACCTTGAGCACCACATAGCCCAGATAACCACTAGCCATCTGATGCTGGGAGGAACCAAGGACGGACCGGACCCTTCTATCAGCAGAATGGCTTGCAGCCAGCAAAAATTAATAAAAACCTATTTCTCCCTGCTCTCTTCTCTGACTCCACTTGGTTGTACTCAGCCCACCTGCACCCAGGTGCCTAGAATAAAAATATCTTTAGATATATTATGGACTCGTGTCATACGTGTGCGACCCCAGCCCACTCCACACCTTTCACTTTGTATATCAATTAAACCTCAATAAAGCTTTTAAAATTAACCAACAAAACAAGAGACGATAAAAATGATAGTGATGCCAATAAAAATAATAGAAAAAATTGTTTAGGGTCGAGTAGAAACAGAGGTGTAACATGATGAGATGATGGAAATAAATTTCTACAGAACACTTTAGGAGCAATAAAGAAAGCTGAGTACTAGCAGGCCTTTAAACTACACTGGCTTTTATTTGCAACAGGGATTAGGACAAATGTTTCTACCTTGGACCACTGTTCTGATATGTTCTCATATGCTGGTGCATAGCTAAAGTCAATGGGCAGAGGAATTGGAATTGCTGACTCAGTTGTTTCCAGCCATCCCCTAAATGAAATTCTACAATAATAAGAATCCAAGTACCCTGCTAAGTGCCCTGAAAACTTTAAAAAATATTTATCTCATCACACACACACACACACACACACACACACACACACACACACAAACACACACTCTGTTTGACATCTTGAATCTGTTTATAAAACACATAGTGATATTTGTGTTTGTATGTCTTTTCCTTTGTAAGTTTCATGTAGAGTCTAGCTTTATTTCTCTTTAAAGACTGAACAAATCAATTCTCCTCAAACTAATCAATGCATCACTAAGCCAGTGGTTCTCAAAAATATTGGTCTCAGCAAGTCTCAATAC
This sequence comes from Myotis brandtii, assembly GCF_000412655.1. Taxonomy (NCBI): domain Eukaryota; kingdom Metazoa; phylum Chordata; class Mammalia; order Chiroptera; family Vespertilionidae; genus Myotis; species Myotis brandtii. The sequence goes on along the minus strand of NW_005371454.1, from coordinate 457,122 downwards.
TTTTTAATTGTGGAAACTAAAAATCGTTTGTCCATGTGGGTTTTCTCTAGCAACATTTATAGTATAATATAAAACAAAATCATATAATTATTTATTTATAAATTTAACTAAAAAGTTTCTGACCTCACAGACCTCCTAAAGAAGTATCAGAGATCCCCACGTTTCTGTAGACCAACCTTAAGAAGTTCTGAACGAAGCAATCAATGCTACCTCCACTTGTCATATCCCACATTTTGACATGCAGGTCTAGTTCTAAGCTCTTATTATTTCACTGGTCTATTTATTTCTTGACCATTGGTTGTATAAATCAGATGATAGAAACAATAAGTTATGTAAAATTTACAACAATGTACCACAATTGGGCCCTGTGTTTCAAAAATTTTATGTGATTATTTGTGATTTACCTGTCACCTGTGGACATCAGTTTACTCATCTGTAAATTAGGAGATGAAGGTGTTTTTAAAATGCCTTCCTGCTCTCACTTTTTTGTATAAATAAAACCCAGCATTAACCAACAGCATAACTCACTAAACACTGAGAAAAAATACTCATTTTGTCTTCTACCCACTATTTGTTGTTTCCTCATGAATGTTAATTTATACAGTATTCGGCATTAATGGTAATTTGCATAGATGAGTGTTCTGTGGATTAAACAATTTAAGACATAAAACACTTAGGACAGTAGATGGCAAAATTTGTGGAATCTAAAAATGCCAAGCCCGAGCCAGTTTGGCTCAGTGGATAGAGAGTCAGCCTGTGGACTGAAGGGTCCTGGGTTTGATTCCAGTCAAGGGCACATGTCAGGGTTACGGGTTCTATCCTCAGTGAGGCAGCCAATCAATGATTCTCTCTCATCATCTCTCTCTCTTCTCTCTCTCTCTCTCTCTCTCTCTCCCTCCCTCCCTCCCTCCCTCTCCCCCCTCTCCCTTCCTCTCTGAAGTCAATAAT
>NW_005371454.1:447712-455676 GCF_000412655.1 Myotis brandtii | reverse complement strand
TATTTTAAGCAATAAAACAAAATTTTAAAAAAAGAATACTAGTTCATATACTTGAAATTTGCTAAGAGAATAGATCTTAAGTGTTCTCACCACACATACAAAAAAATGACAATTATTTGAGGTGATGGATATGTTTAATTATGAGTTATAAAAATTAACTGCTGCCACCAACTGAATATTAGGAAAAATTCTAGTTTTTCCCTCCTATGTGTCTTTCTCTTTTGCTTTCACATTACTCCCACACTTCTGGTCACCAAAAGTGGGTGGTTTTGTTTTTTGTTTTTCTCACACCAAGCAATTTTCTGTGACACCATATGGTGTCCTACAATTTACTGGTAACTCAAGTTTAATGCTATCTACCTGGAGATAAAGAGTCATATCCCACAGGTTAAGGTTTTAGTATCACAAGACTGACCTCCCTTTCAGATGTTAATCACAAGTCTACAGTATCACGTACGCTTCTGACCCAACTGCTATACATTTGACTTTCCCATGAACCCTTCCTTGGGTTCAATTAACTTGTTAGAGAAGCTCACAGAACTCAGGAAAACAGTTTACATACTGTTTACAGTTTGTTATAAAAGGACATGTATAAAAAAGGATGCAGCTGAACATTAAGATGGAAGAGATAATTAGGGAAAGGTATGTGGGGAGAAGTGTTGAGTTTTCACACCCTCCCCAGGCATACCACTCTTCCTAACCCCACCTGTTCACCAACCTGGAAGCTCTCCTAAACCTTTGGGGTTTTTATAAAGGCTTCTTTACATAGTCATGATTGATTAAATCATTGGCGTTGATCTGACCTCCAGATTCTCTTCCATCCCTGGAAATCATTCATTAATCCAACACTCCATATATTTAGTTCAGGTGCCTATGGTGTCTAAGCAAATGGATAGATGCTGGGACTCAGTAGTGAACAGACTTGTCCACTGCCCTCATAGAGCTTTCAGTATATCTTGTGAATGGGGTAGAAGGAGGGACTGGCACAGATCACAATAGGCCTAATTGCAATTATGATAAGGGCTATGAAAGGTAATAACAGAGGGATCCAGCATAATCTGGGGATAGGAAGGTTTCCCTGAGGAAGTGGCTTTGAAACTGAGATGTAAAAAACAAACTGGAGTTAGCCATGTGCTTAATTGTGTCCCAACCCCCAAATTCATATGTTGAACTCCTAATCCCCAGTACCTTATAAAATGCCTGTATTTAGAGATAGGCCTTTAAAGAGGTGATGAGTCCCTTAGGGTGAGCCTTAATCCAACCTGACTGGTTTCTTTATAAAAAGAGGAAATTTAGGCACACAAGGAGACCCCAGGGATGTGAGCATATAGAAGAGAGACCATGTAAAGACACAAGAAGGTGGCTACCTGCAACCCAAAGAGAGAGGCCTCAGAAGAAACCAAACCTGGTAACACCTTGATTCTGGACTTTTATCCTCCAGAAATGTGAGAAAATAAATTTCTCTTGTTAAGCCAAAAAATAAAAACGAAACAAAAACAAAGTTTCACTTATAATGATCTGGGACAATTTTTAAAGTAAAATTTTTAGAATATGATTCCTAGGACTCATATCAAACCTAATAAATCAGAATCTTAGAAGCGGGGCCTAGGAGCCCTAGTTTCAGTAAGATTTTCAGGTGTTGCTTTTCTTTATCAAAGCCTCAGAACTGTAATCCAACAGCCTTTCTCAACCAGGATTGCTTAACAGTGGTCGGCAAACTGCGGCTCGCGAGCCACATGCGGCTCTTTGGCCCCTTGAGTGTGGCTCTTCCTAAGCCTTAGGAGTACCATAATTAAGTTAATAACAATGTACCTACCTATATAATTTAAGTTTAAAAAATTTGGCTCTCAAAAGAAATTTCAATCATTGTACTGTTGATATTTGGCTCTGTTGACTAATGAGTTTGCCTACCACTGGCTTAAGAGAATTAAGTCCTTCAGAAAATTATTTCAGTTACTATTTTATCAATTCTCCCAAAGATGATACAGTACCATTCTCTCTATATATAGAAGATAATGTTATCCATTACATTCAGTGGATGTCTTAGGGAAGTGAAGCTTAATTATATCAAGAAAACCTACTTGAGAAAAGCTACTATAATGCAAAATAAATGGCACAGTAATAATTTACCATGAATTACCCAAACAGTAGCAGTATTAAAATTACTAGTCAGAATTTTGAGCTTAACTTTATTATTAAACAGCCAAGTATCATTAAAAAGCTCACTGTGGGAACCACGTCAGAGTCACCAGATAGTCAAGGCAACAGAGTGTGAAAGGCCTTGTTGATAGTATGCCAGATGGCCAAGGCCACTCTGAACATGGGAATCTTAATCAGAATGGTCAAGGCTAAGGTGACATACACAGGTGCAAGGGCACAATAATCTCACGGTATACTGCACGCATGCCTTTCTGTAGCCCAAGTGATTGATGTCACTGTTGGTGACTGGCCTCTTTTGTCTAAGTTGTATAATACCTTACTGACCAGCCAGTGAACTCCTGCTGCTGTGAGAGGAGTACAAGAAAGCCTGGAGAGAGAGGAGAGGCCAAAGAGGCAAGAGCGAAGAGCTCAGGTGCCGCTATTGTGTGAGGTGGCGAGTCTAGGGCCACATGCAGCTGCTCAGATAATAGCTGTGGGTACAGAATATACTACTGCTTTGATGGGAAAGATGTATTTTGTTCACCAGCCAGTGTGCAGCTGTCTGTATGGAACTTTGCTGTAAAGAACTATTTTGTCTGATGGCTATATGGCCACTGGTTTCTACAATAAAGGCTTTCTTATATACATCAACAATTTCTCTGTCTAAGACCTGGCATCTAAGAAGGTCCAGTCCCTAGCAGAAGGCTCAGACCCAACAGTTAGTATAGCGAGCAGGGTTGGAGAAGAAACCTGCCCTGACAGTTGGTATAGTCAAGGAGAATTCAGAAAAATATATGGACTCAGAACTGCAGTGCTCTTGCTGCTCTGACACTCACGTAACCACTTTAAAAAATATTTTTTATTGATTTCAGAAAGGAAGAGAGAGGGAGAGATAGAAACACCAATGATGACAGAGAATCACTGATCAGCTGCCTCCTGCAAGCCCCACACTGGGGATCAAGCCCACAACCTGAGTATGTGGCCTGACTGGGAATTGAACCTAAGACCTCCTGGCTCATAGGTTGACATCCAACTACTGAGCAACACCAGCTGGGCCACCCATTTCCTTTTAACCTATTTCCTCAACTGAAATATCAGTGGAATTAACAAATGACCAATAAGAAATTTAGTGACTGTGACCATTTGTTCATGGGACAAATAATTTTATTGTCTAAAGGTAGTGTGAGTTCTAAATAAATAATACATAAAAGTCTGATTATACTTTTGTTTTCTTGCTGTGTCTATTATCTATATAGGATGTTCCAAAAATGTATACACATGCTTTGAATAAAGGTGGAGTTTATTAAAATACATTTCATTTTCAAAATTGAGCTGTCAGCAATTAAAGTATACATTTTTTGGGACACCCTGTAGTGTGATTCTACAAATAATATTTGACAGCTCCAATATGCCCAGAAGTGAATATTTCATACTATAGGAGAGGGAAAATAAGTTTCCTTCTACCTGTTTAAGTTCTTTTGGCTAGTCTAATAATAAAATTGACATGAAACAGATTTTCAGGATAAAATAACCAAATTTACTACCTATGTACATATGGAGGTAAGAATATGGGTAAAGATGACAAATTGAGCAGTTGTGGCTTACATGCCATCTTGATTTAAGAAAAACAGGGGGGATAGGATGAAAAAATGGTGGCTGAATAGGCAGCAGTGTCGTGCACCTCCTCCTAGGACTAGGCCAGAAAAGCAACTAAATTGGAGAACATCCACCCTGAATTAATAAATTCAACACAGCTAAGGAGACAATTTTCAATAAGGAAGGGCAGAGAACGCCAGCCACAACCTGCATAGAACCACCACCGTACCCCAGCAGGTTCCCAGACATCTTCAGGGAGCGCACACTGCCAGAAGCTCCTGCACCAGCCCTCCTCACCAGTGCACTGGGACCCAGCATCCTAGGATCTGGCTCCAAGACCCCACAGTGAGTGCAAGCCAGGGGGAACCCTGTGCCTTACCTCTGCCCTGGACCCTAGAACTGTGCCGCCAGCCTGACCTGGAGCCACCCGGTGCCTGTTCCACCCTGAGCCCCGGGACCTGCTGCTGGGGCAACCCAGAGCACACCCCACTCTGGGCCATAGGAGAATGCGGACTGTGCGACCCAGAGCAACCTGTGCTCATTCCACCCTAGCCCCCTGGACAGCCCTGCTGGGGTGACTCTGAGCAACACATGCCTGCTTCACCCTGGTCCAGGAGAGGCCACCCAGAGCAAGCCAGTGCATGCCTCACTCAGGGCCACAGGGGAACTCTAACTGTGTGACCCAGAGCAACCCATGCCCACTCCACCCCAGCCCCAGGACAGCCCTCCTGGAGTGACCCAGAGCAACCCACATCCATTTCACCCCAGCCTGGAAGGGGAGACCCAGAGCAATTGAGTGCACATCTCACTCAGGGCCACAGAAGAGCACTGACTATGTGACCCAGAGCAACCCGCACCTGCTTCACCCCGGTCCCTGGGACAGTATTGCCAGGGACATGTGGAGCAACCCAAAATGCACCTCACTCCAGGCAACAGGAGAGTGCAGAGTGAGAGATCGAGGACAACCCACACCCACTCCACCCCGAGCCCAGGATCTTGCTGCTGGGGCAACCTGGAGTAATCCAGTGCATGCTCCACTCAGGCCACAGGGGAGTTCTGACTGTGTGACACAGAGCAACATGCACCTGCTTCTCCCCAGTCCTTGGGACAGTCCTGCAGCAGCTCCCCAGAGCAACCCAGCCCATGCCTCACTCTGGTATACAGGAGAGCACTGCCGGGGTGACCCAGAGCAAGCTGGTGTGCCCAGTCAGGAACCACAGGACCACACTGCAAGTGTGCTGCCAGATGACCTAGGGTGCCACCCTGCCACAGGTGCTTGGGCCATACAGTGAATTGCATGCCAGAGGGCTTTGGTTCCTGACAGGGAGTTGCACACCAGAGGAACTGTGCGTGCGCTTCCATCACCCTGAGCATCTAAAGCAAACAATGAGGAACTGATCTGTGGGAGAAGGGGATACAACTCAGAGCAGAGACAATAAAGGTGTGAGACTTAAGGCAGACCCAGACTATTGCCCTTATAGGGTCTTCAACCTCTCAAATCCTAAGCAGGGTGCCCAAGGGCCAGAAAATGACAGCAAAAATGGGGAGACAAAGCTAAAAACCCCAAAGAAATAAAATGGGGAATTGCCAGAGAGGGAAATAAATGAAAGAGAGGCATGCAACATGTGAGAAAATAAATTCAGAGTAAGGGTCATACAGTTCATAAACTGGATGGATGAGAATATCAACAACTTATGTGAGAATGAAGAGGAAATCAAAAACTATATAACTATAATAAAAAACAAAATGGAAAGTTTCAACAGTAGACTAGGAGAAGTGGAGGACCAAAAAATGAGTCAGAAGATGGGCAGAGAAACACGCCCAATCTGAACAGTAATTGGAGAAAAAAACTAAAAAGCAAGAGGAGAGCCTAAGTGAGCTTAAGGACAACATAAAATGAAGTAACATACGTATAATAGGGGTGCTAGAAGGACGAGAAGAGGAGCAAGGATTAGAAAACATATTTGAAGAACTAATTACAGAAAACTTCCTTGATTTGGAGAAGAAAAGTCACACAAGAACAGAGTCACAAATAAGATGAACCCAAAAAGACCCACACCAAGACATGTCATAATTGCAATGGCAAACATTAATGACAAGGAGAGAATCTTAAAGGCTGCAAGAGAGAGACGGAGAGTTACCTACAAAGGATCTCCCATATTATCAAATAGAGAGAGACGGAGAGTTACCTACAAAGGATCTCCCATTAGATTATCAAATCATTTCTCAACAGAAACACATCAGGCCAGAAGGCAATGGAATGAAGTATACAAAGAGATGCAAAGCAAGGGACTGAATGCAAGGCTATCATTCAAAATTGAAGGGGAAATCAGGAGCTTCACAGACAAAAAAGGCTAAGGGAATTTATCACTACCAAGCCAGCAATGCAAGAAATGTTAAATGGACTGTTGTAAAAAGAAGAAATGGAAAGGGAAGAAGGAACACTGACATAAAGAATAAAATAGCTACAAACAAGTACCTATCAATAGTAACATTAAACATAAATGGACTAAATGCTCCAATAAATAGAGTGGATGAGTGGGTAAGAAAACATAACCCATATATGTGCTGTCTACAAGAGACCCACCTCAGAATAAGACACTCACACAGACTGAAAGTCAAGGGATGTAAAAATACTTTTCAGGCAAATGGAAATGAAAAAAAAAATTTGTTGTATTGGTACTTAGTGAAGAGATAACAAGAGATAAGGAAGGCCACTTCATAATACTAATGGGATCAATACAACAAGAGGATATAACTCTTGTAAACATATATGCACCCAATACAGGAGCACCCAAATACATTTTTAAAAAAAACTTCTGGAAGATATCAAGGGAGAGATCAACAGCAATACAATCATAGTAGAGGACTTTAATACCCCGTTGACATCACTGGATAAATCATCTAGACAAAAAATCAGCAAAGAAAGCAATCCTAAATAACTCACTAGATCAGATGGACTTAATCAACATCTTCAGAACATTTAACCCCGAAGCTACAGAATACATGTTCTTCTCAAGTGCACATAGGACATTTTTAAAGATAAACCACATAATGGGACACAGGCTAAGTCTCTTCAAATTCAAGAAAATTGAAATCATATCAAGCATCTTCTCAGATCACAATAGCATACTATTAGAAATCAACTACAATAAAAGCAATAAAAAAAATTCAAACACTTGGAGGCTAAATACCATTCTATTAAACAATGATTGGGTTGCCAAAGAGATCAAAAAAGAAATTTAAAAAACCATTCTGGAAACAAATGACAATGAAAACAGAATAATCCAAAATCTATGGGACACAGTAAAAGCAGTCCTGAGAGGGAAGTTCATACCATTACAGGCCTACCTCAAAACAAACAAACAAACAAAACAAACAAAAAAAACAAGAAAAACTGGTAGTAAATTATCTAACTCTACAACTGAAAGAATTAGAAAGAGAGCAACAGCGGAGAGACCAAGATGGCGGCATAGGTAAAAATCTATGGGACACAGTGAAAGCAATCCTGAGAGGGAAGTTCATAGCTCTACAGGCCTACCTCAAAAAAAAAAAAGAAAGAAAGAAAAACTGGTAATAAATTATCTAACCCTACAACTTGAAGAATTAGAAAGAGAGCAACAAAAAAAGTCCAGATGAACAGAAGGAAGGAAATAATAAAAATCGGTGCACAAATAAATGACATAGAGACCACAAAAACAATACAAAGGATCAATAAAACCAAGAGCTGGTTCTTTGAAAGGATAAACAAGATTGATGAACCTCTAGCCAGACTCAACAAGAAGCAAAGAGGACACAAATAAACAAAATAAGAAATGAAAGAGGCAAAAAGCAACAGACCCCACAGAAATACAAAAGATTAAAAAAAAATACTATGAATAACTCTTTCCAACAAACTGGTCAACCTAAAAGAAATGGACATATTCCTAGAAAAATATGACATTCCAAAACTGAATCAGGAAGAATAAAAAATCTGAACAGGCCCATAACTATGGAGGAAATTGAAACAGTAATCAAAACTTCTACACAATGGAATACTATGCTGCTATAAAAAAAGGAACTTTTAACTTTCACAGTAGCATGGATGGACACGGAGTGCATTATGCTAAGCAAAATAAGCCATTCAGAGAAGGGTAGACATAGGGAGTGGCTATAGGGTTAAGCCTCGGACTGACCTGTTGGCAAAGCCACAAACAAGTCCCAGCTTAGAGGGCACAGCCCTCTTAGCA
>NW_005371454.1:429810-447671 GCF_000412655.1 Myotis brandtii | reverse complement strand
AACAAGTGAAACTCACAAGAACATTGTAACTATGGTGACCACTACCTTGTTTACCTCTGGCTATAAAATAAAGGCTCAGCTTGCTGTCTGGGTCCCTCTCTGTGGCCTTAGCGAGGCACAGAAGATCCCCCTTCTAGACCCAGCTTATTCTCTTTGTCTGTCTTTTCTACATCCTTCGCTGCCCCCCCTCCCTCCCTCAGGCTTGCCGAACCCTTGGCTATGCTGGCCCCGGCACAGGTAAATATCACATGATCTCACTCATTTATGGAAAATAATGAACAATATAAACTGATGAACAAAAATAGATTGAGAGACAAAGAAGCATCAAACAGATGGTCAATCTTCAGAGGAAAGACGAGGGAGGGGGGTTGGGGGAGTGGGTAAGATATCAACCAAAGGACTTGTATGCATACATATAAGCATAACCAATGGACACAGACACTAGGGGAGGGTGAGGACATGTGCTGGATGGTGGGAGTGCTTGAGCAGAGGTCAATGGGAGGAAAAGAAGACATGTAGTAGTTGAAACAATAAAGAATTTTATATATAAAAGAGGGAGGAGTAGTGGTTTTGTTATAGGCACCTCTCACTGACACCAGAGAGGTGTTGCCAGACAGTCAGTCCCCTGAGTCAGTGGGAGAGGGCTGTTACCTACTTTGATCCTTATCTTCTCATAGAAAGGAATTTATACCCAGGAGACCTTGACTGTGTTGTGAAAAGCCAATTTATTAAAGCATGCACCTTTATTGAAAAAGTAAAGCAAGCAAACCTATATATCTGGCTTATGAAGCACAGATGGGCTCTCGGCTAATCCGAAGAGCAAGTTGAGTCAGGGTCTGAGGCATTATATACCCCCCTTAATATAGGTCTCAAAATTCCTCTGCTGACACTTTTGGTACAGATTAATTCTCAAGGTCCCTGTGACTTTGTTGTGGCCTTCCCAAAAATCATGAGAAGCACCTGGCAACTTTATCTTGCCAAGACTTGAGACTGCTGGCTTCTCTGCTTAGGAAGTAAACAGGCCCTTTTTTCCTTTCTCCTTTCCCCCTCCCTTTCTGCATTCTCTCATTAGGGAGGTGTGGTTTTTTGTTTGTTTTTAACTATTTGCTCTGTGTCCTAGGCTGGGGAAGATAATGGCTGTTAGTTACAAGCTGGCTGCAAATTGCCCACACTGTTTGGCCTTATTTTAACTTTCCTGTCTCAGTTTTCCTCTTCCTCCTGCCCTGGAATCTTGTAACAATTTGGACTTCCAAGGGAAGGTAGATAATTCACAGGAAGATGAGACAGAGCCAACATGTGGTAAACAAATTCTTGCTGAGCCAGAACAATGGGGTACAGAGAGGAGAGGGGAGCCCAACAAACAGACATAGCTAGGTTCTTCCCTGTCACATTTAGTTTATATTATGCTGAAGTTGTCTTCCTTCCGTTTAAGCAGGTTTATTTATCTGAATTCACTTTAGGCAGGTAAGGGGAGAGTAAAAGGCTCTTCTTGAGTCTTTTGTTTCTTGAAAATAACCAGCTTAAAATAATCAATATCCAGAAGAGAGGCATATTTTGTGGTGGCAAAACTTTTCTCTCAATACTCAAACCAGAAAATTCTCTTAAAAAGCAGTAACTAAGTTTTGTGTTTTTTTTCCAAAATAGATATACCTGCATATTTTTATTTCTATACTTGCTCTGAGTCTAGGCGAGAAAAAAAAAAAAAGATTTCTAAGCAGTAATACACTTCCTTATTAAGTTCAAAATTCTCAAAATGGGTTAAAATTACTCTTTCCTCACTTGTTTATCATAACACTCAAAGGGCTTTGTTCTTTAATAAGCATATTCACTGTTGATATTTTGCATCTTGTTTTCCTCTCATGGTAATGCACATATTTTTACCCCCAAGTGGGTGGGGCCTGTTTTCAGTGAAAGAAAAGAGTTCATGTTTTGTTCCTTGATGTGTGCCTGGGGTCTCACAGCTGCATAGAAGACAGCTTACTTCAAAGCATATCATCAGAGCTTTGAAAATTAAGCAGAAAATATTAAATACATTTAATCTTCCATCTTTTTTGTTGGGTTGAAATGTTTTTAATCTTCAGATGGTATATTAGTCAGGGTTCCCAAGAGAAACAGAACCAATAGGATCTGTATATGCATAGAATAAATTTATTATAAGGAAATGGCTCATGTGAATATGAAGATTGGCAAGTCCAAATCTGCACTGTGGGATGGCAGGATTGAGACTCAGGAGAGCCAATGGTGCAGGTGAAGTCTGAATTCAGTCTGCTGGAGAATTCCCTCTTACTCAGGGAGGTCAGTCATCTTCTACTCTTCAGGCCTTCAACTGAGTGGATGAAACTCATCACATTTTGGAGGGCAATGTGCTTATTCAAAGTTCACCTACCTAAATGTTAATGTCATCTAAAACCACCCTCCAAGTTGACATATAAAATTAACCATCACAGGTAGTATGCAATAGGAAATAAAATTTGCCACATTTATTTTAAAGGAATATGCAATACAGAATTTTGTAATGTATAGATTGACAGTTATTAATTCTTAATTCATAATGTATTATTGACTTGTTGCATGGTGATAATGAAATCATATGCATATTTGAGGATCTTCAGCTATAGATGGACTTTTGAAGTTATATCAAATGAGAAGTAACTAGAAAGTTCATGGTGAAGCCTCCTCCTCCCCCCAGACCAAACCAACCCTTCTGTCTCCATTCTTCACAAATGTATCAATTCTTTGTCTAAAAGATATAAAAGGTTCCTGCTCTGGTCACTTCTTTGGGTCTTAACTCTCTCTGGAAGGTTCCTGTGCACATGTAAACATTAAGGACAATGGTATGCTTTTCAAAAATAAATAAATAGTTACTTTGAATGAGATTTGCAAGGAATAAGCATAGATAGAGAAAAGAACAAATCTGATACCTGAGTTGTAAGACTTTTCAACATTTAGAGGTGAAGGAATTCCAAACAAGGTGACAGGAGCAGCACAAATGAAGTAGTAGGATAAGACATGACTGGTCTATGAGTTTATTGCCAAATTAAGATTAGTAGTGTCAAGTGCTACAAGAGGAGAGATGGAAACTGAGTAATGGTTATTGGATTTGATGATATGGTTATAATCTATAACCTTAAAAATTCAGTTTCTGTGAGTGTTAGAAATGAGAGAATTGTGCAGCTAACAAATTCTGGGACCACTGGCCTCTCTATCCTTATTTGGTGTTCTTGTTTATTTTTTGACCATTTGGCACATAAGAAGCTCCTTAATAAATAGGTTTATCACTCAGATATGTTTAGAATTGCTAAATACCACATCTCTTAGAGAGTTATGAAGCAAACTAGAGGCCCAGTGTACGAATTCATGTACCAGTGGGGTCCCTAGGCCTGGTTTGTGGGATCGGGCCAAAACCGGCTCTCCGAAATCCCCCAAGGGGTCCCGGATTGCGAGAGGGACCCCACAGGTGCATGATTGGGGCCAGGGAGGAACGCGGGAGGTTGGCCAGCCAGGGAGGGACCACAGGAGGGCTCCAGGGTGTGTCCAGCCCATCTCACTCAGCCCTGATTGGCCGGACACCAGCAGCAAGCTAACCTACCAGTCTGAGTGTCTGCCCCCTGGTGGTCAGTGCAAGTCATAGAGAGTGGTTGAGAGGCCTTAGCATTCATTAGCATATTACGCTTTGATTGGTTGAATGGCTGACTAGTCGACTGGGCACTTAGCATATTAGGCTTTTATTATATAGGATGAGCATATTTCAATGACCTAAAAATTCCAAAAAATAAACCTGTTTACTGCCATTTCACCTAGAAAACTTTTTTTCATAAAGCTTGTGTGTGTGTGCATGTATGCATGTGTATATGTATGTATTATCATGATTTCTGACCTATGCACCTGAACTGAAAGTCAAAAAACATAGTCATCTTTGGAGTAAAATATCAATAAGTAGAATTTAAATATCAATAAGTAGCATTTAAAAATTTTAGCAGATGGTTAGAACCAAAGATGTATGAGTTTATGCCATAAGAAAATAATATAGATGCATGCTTTATAAAATCATTCCAAACACAAATATCTTATATAATTTATATATACATTTTAGTTTTTTAAAGCAGGTTTAAGTTCACAACAAAATTGAATGGAAAGTCCAGAGAATTTCCAGGAGATGTATTCCCTCCCCATCCCCTACACCAGAGTAGTAATCAATGAACCAACATTGATTCATTATTATCACCCAAAGTCTACATTAAGATTCACTTGCAGTATTGTAAATTCTGTGGGTTTGGACAAATGTATAATGACATATATCCACCATTACAGCATCATACAGAATAGTTTCACCACCCTAAAAATACCTTATCCTCCACCAATTCATCCTTCTCTCCCTTCAAGCCCCTGGCAGTCACCGATCTTTTTACCATTTCCATAGTTTTGCCTTTCCCAGAATGCTATATAGTTGGAATCATACAGTGTGTAGCCTTTTAAAATTGGCTTCTTTCACTTAGTAACATTCATTTAAGGTTCCTACATATATTTTCATGGCTTAATAGCTTATTTATTTATAACAATGAAAAATATTCTATTATCTTTATGTACCACAGTTAATTTAACCATTTATGTACTGACATTTTTGCTTCCAAATTTTGGCAATTATAAGTAAAATTGTGATAAACATTTATGCACAGATTTTTGTGTTGACATATGGTTTCAAATCATTTGGGTTAATACCAAAGATTGTGATTGCTGGATTCTATGGTAAAAGTATGTTTACATTTCTACGAGACTGTCAAGCTGCCTTCTAAATTGGCTGTACCAATTTGCATTCCCACCAGCAGTGAATGAGAGTCCCTGTTGTTTTACATCATTGCCGACATTTGGTATTGTCAGTGTTTTGGATTTTAGCCATTCTAATAGGTGTGTAGTGGAATCACATTGTTTTAATTTGCAATTACCTAATGAAGTACAATGTTGAGCATTTTTTCATATGCTTATATTCTATTTGTGTATCTTTTTTGGTAAGATTCTATTTTCTGTATTATAAAAATGAAAACTGAAAGTAACAGAAAAATACTAAAAAATATAATTCTGAAGGTGAAGGTGCTTCCTCATAAAACAAAAACTTAAAATCAATAAACAATTTAAACAATTACCATACGCCTATTTCTTACCACACTATATTTAGTGTTATGGGAGATACCAAAGTAAATCAATAAAATAGCTGTTGCAGCTTCCTTGGAGACTATAGCTAATGTAATATTCATTACCTTATAAATTAACCAAAGTAGAGATCTCAAAGTCCCAGGTAAGAAAAGAACCTGCCGTAACTGGTTTGGCTCAGTGGATAGAGCGTCGGCCTGCGGACTGAAAGGTCCCAGGTTCGATTCTGGTCAAGGGCATGTACCTTGGTTGCGGGCACATACCCAGTAGGGAGTGTGCAGGAGGCAGCTGATCGATGTTTCTTTCTCATCGGTGTTTCTAACTCTCTATCTCTCTCCCTTCCTCTCTGTAAAAAATCAATAAAAAATTATTTAAAAAAAAGAAAAAGAAAAGAAAAGAACCTGCCCTAGGAAAACCAGTGCTAATCAATTTACTAGTATGTAAACCATCTCTCTTGGGCTATTGACTTCATTCAGATAAATCAGTCAGAAATAAAACAGCCCATCTGGTGTGGCTCAGTATGGAATGTCCACCCATACACCCAGAAGTCACTAGTTCAATTCATGGTCAGAGCACATGCCCAGGTTTTTGGCTTGATCCCCAGCAGGGGGCGTGCAGGAGGCAGCAGAGAGATGTTGATGTTTCTCTCTCATGGGTGTTTCTTTCTCATCACTCACTCTCCCTTCCTCTCTCTCTCAAATCAATAAAAAATATATTAAAAAATAAAAACAAAAAATCTTTGCATTTTTATAAACTGTCTCTCTAGTTACTATAAGACATTTTCCACTCAAATGTAATGAACTGTCTCCACATTACAAGGAGATTCAACAAATACATTCAGAATTTCTTCACTAACCAAGACCTAACAGAGGGAAATTCCAGAGGAATTTGTGGTAGCTTTGGAAATAGCAGTTCAAGTAACTTAGTCTCACTTAGCTGACATGTGGCCCCTGGGAATGGTAGAGAGACTCAGGATGGGACTTCAAAGGGAGAAATGAGAGTCTCTATTTCAAAAATGAAATACACATACACATGCATGAAATGAAATATGATAAAATTAAATTAATTGAGGGCCCTCAGCATATAGAAAACACAAGCCAGAGAGGGTATATCCCTCAGGCATTAGAACATGGGGTGACAGAAAGTCATCCCTACGTCTTCTCCTCACTCTCATTATATTTGCTGTTGTGGTCACGCAGCTTTCAGATACTTTGCACACTTAATCATTCTGCTTGGTCTGGTGGATCCTCGTGGGCACAGTTTGTAACTAGTTTGTTGAAAGTTCAATGACTTGTGATTAATTCAGGGAAACTGCAGAAGTTTCAGGGTGTCAGGCAGAAGGAAGAAGGCGAGGTTGAGTGGTTCCAGTTTTGGGAAAGCCCACGTGTGAATGAGCCTCCAATTGACATCAGTGTGCTAGCTTTAAAGAAATAATCTGACACTGATACTTTCCTCAAAGGAAGAAGGCATGGAAATACCATACTAAAAACTAAAAAAAGGCCATACATTTTGAGAAATGTTTTCACCAACAATATGCCATATATGATAATGACCCATTTTAATGCTATGAATTGAATTGTATCTGCAGGTGGGTATTGACTGATGAAAGAAAGCTTCTGAAAGGACATGGGTGAGGTCCCTTTGCCACTGTTTTGTATTGTTCTCTCCTATCTCTCAGGATGCAGCACATTTTATTTTAGTCCTCTGTTGAAGATGTGACCGTTTCATGAAAACAATCTATTGAACTGTCTGAATCATATCCTGCCTTTCCTGGAGAATATCAAGAAAGGAATAGATCTAAGAACCATTCTGTAAGACATACTCATCATATAAATTAACTTTGATAAGTAATGAGCGGCTCGGGGGAAGAATCACACATCTGCCAGCCTCCCTGATTCACCGGAATGGCAATGGCACCCAGGATGGGTACTGAGCTGGAAGATGAGGGGAGTGGGTGGAGGATGAAAGACGTGGCTCCTCTCCCTGAAACTCTCATGACAGATAAGAGGCCTTTGGCTTGACCAGACATCCCCGATTGATTCTAAACATTATTCCAAGAGATCACCTTAAAGACTGTATTTCTTAGGTTACATGAGAAATCCTCTATCATTCACTTTTGGGTTTCTTGGGAGTCAAGGAATTTTAAAGAGATGATAGATCAAAACCTACCAGACAATGATTGACAGCTTGTTTCCCTATCTAGTTTCTGGGGAGCTGGGTGGTGCTGTGAAAAGAGCATGGTCCTTGGAGGAGGAGGTGTGTTAGGAGAACTTGGCTCACTATGCACTAGACCCCATCAACCTGCACACTCAACTTTCTATAAAGTGAGAGTATTTCCCATACCTGTCCCTCAGAATGAATGTAAGAAACACAGGAGATAGTGTGAAAGAAAGCCATTTGTACAAATAAATCACCGCACAAATAGTCATTAGAAGGTATTTTAAAATTTGTGGTAAAGTAGGACAAAGATTTGACTAAGATACAGACCTAATACTCCCATAAAAAATGAAAAAAATAAATTTAAACTGTTGTTTTGTATTATCTCCTCCCTTCAAGGACTTTCTTTGAATACTATACCCATTCTCTTTGCTAATCTTTAATTCACACTCTCCCAGGGATCCTAACCTCTGTAACTCATTGTCTAGACATCTGAATGACTTTCTTTCATCCTTGATTTTCTAATACTATCAGTAAAATAGAATTGATATGCAGGATCTCAAGAAACAGTCTACTAATCACTCCCATTGTATAAGGGCAAGGTGGTGCTTTGCCAAAATGCCTTGAAAAGGAAGAAGGTGCAAGGTTAGAAGGTACTTCAAGGATTTTCTCTACAGTTGCTTTGGCCTTCAGTCAAGAAAATATTTAAATCAGTCTCAGACACAGATTGTAATTTAATTTTTATAAATCTGTTAAATAACAGAAATTCAACTGAATAAATTTTAAAGATTTAATTTGTTTTATTGAATGATTCATGAATTGGGCACCATCTCCTCTAGCAAGTAGGAAGGAGCTCCAAAGGGCTAAAGAAAGTGATAAGATTTTAAAGGCAAAGCGGGAGTGGGAAAAGGAAGTCATGAACAACAGCAACAAAATAGTTATTTCAGGCAAGGTCACTTTCCTTTGGGGAACAAGATGGTTTATTAGGAGGATTACCTCATTGGTGCTGACCAGGAAATTCCAGCCTCACTGGTTAAGATTACATTCCTGGGGAAAGTTGAAACCACAAATAGGTTAGGTATTAATCTTTGGTTTGCTGATGTGAGGCTTAGCACAAGTGACACAATTTGTGGCCTGTTATTTTTAACAGACCCATAGGAAAATAGATCACACACACACACACACACACACACACACCACACACACACACACACACACACACACACTTTTCAGTAAATATTCTAAAGACCAAAAAATTATAATATTCATGTCTAAATAAGAAAATTATAAGGTGATGCATATCACTAACCTAATAAATTCTGCTAATTTTATTATACTTTATTTCTAGAGAAATTTTAGGTTTGTGGCAAAATTAAGTGGAAGGTACAGAGATTTCCTATATAACCCCTGCTTGCACACGTGCATAGCCTCCCCCTATTATCAACATCTACATGAACTCTTTATGAACATATTGAAAGCAAGTAGAAATGATGGTTTTAAGAAGGGAAGATAGATCACAGAAAGACAATTTGGGGGGAAAAATGACTGAAGGGAAATAAATGGGGGAGAAATTTTGATATAATATCAGAGTGAAAAATGAGCAAGGACATAAATAGGCAGGACTTTCTGCTTTTCCTCCTTTTACACATGTCTTGTGCTTTAATGGTTCTTATCTGAGGATTAACATCCTCTCTGAGAATGTGAGAAATGCACGATTCTAAATATACTAACCAGAGTTTATTTTGTCCAGGCCCAGTTCACCAGTACTGGCAATACTGCTTCTACCTACATCATAGAATTTAGCTATATTTGTTGTAGATTTACGTGGTCATATTTATGCATCCTTCTGGAGGCTCTACAATGTAACTAATTCTTTTCATTTTGCCAGTTATACTAATTCAGCCTTCTAAATAAAGAATGCACCCCCCAACCCCTGGCAACTACCAATCTGTTCTCTGTATTTCCTCTTTTTTCCTACACTAAATCATAGATCCTCATGACTTCTATACTACCATACTAATTTCATAAACTCTTTGAAACTCATTTTCCTCCCCCATAAAAGGGGAAAAATAATGTCCTCCATAAAAGTTTTCTTGTGAGAATTAAATGAGACAATAAAAGATTTGGCATCCTTAGAATAATTAATGCCTAACACCTGGTTGTCAATTATTATTTGGAACTTTTATTATTGTTAAGCACTAGTTATGTATTGGCTGGGGGGGAAAAGGAAACAAACAACAAAGAATGCACCCAGAAATTTCCTAGAGCAATAGCCTTCAGACTAGATAGAACTGTAAGTTGTAGAAGCTTGGAGGTCATCTCAGCAGAAATGATAGAGCCCAGAGTTCAGAGGGAAGGCTGCAGAGAGCCATCAGGATGTCAGAGGGGATGCTGGCTCTTTTTAGTGCGTCTTATCATGAGGAGGTGCAAGAAGACAGTATGTCTCATTACTGGCAATACTAACCTGATTTGTTGGTTAAGGTGGTGTCTGTCAGGTTCCTTTACTGTGAAGTTATCATTTTCCACTTTTTATTAAGATGTATCTTGGCCCTGACTGGTTTTGCTCAGTGGATAGAGCATTGGCCTGCGGACTGAAGGGTCCCAGGTTCGATTCTGGTCAAGGGCATGTGCCGTGGTTGCGGGCCCATCCCCAATGGGGGGTGTGCAGGAGGCAGCTGATCGATGTCTCTCTCTCTCATCGATGTTTCTAACTCTCTATCCCTCTCCCTTCCTCTCTGTAAAAAATCAATAAAAATTTATTTTAAAAAAAAGATGTATCTTGTGTGGAGATACTTTGAGACTAGGCAAATATCTTGTTTCTTGTCATACCTTCTCCTATTAATTTTAACATCCAATAATAATTTCTGGGATTTACCTAACGGATATGTTCTACTTCCATCATTCCTTAGGCAATTGTTAATTAGAATTCTATGGTAGAAAGGGTTGTCTCCTCTTCACACTTTATTTTATGGTTTGGTTTCAAAGAAGGTGAAACATTAGAATTCATCAAACATATTAGAAAGATCAGTTTATGGAAATACTATGTCAAATGTTTTCTAATAACTGATTCTCTCTGGTTTTCACATATGTGTTTGTATGTGTAGAGAGAGGTATAAGATACACATGCGTATATGTCCAACACATACACGCTCATTTGCTCTTGAAGTCATGACTGAAAAAGAAGAAACAAATGCCACAGGTTTGACATATTCAAGGGGAAGTATAACCCAGCAATGTAGACTTTCTATTGGGTGACGTCATATAACATGATAAGAGAGACAAGTCCAGCATAATGTATCTCAAAACAGTTAGAAAGAAAATTGAAAGACAAAAAAAGGAAAATTGGAAAATTTCTTTTGGGGAAAAATGAAATGAAATAAACTGCAGAACCTCAGAAAACAATTTTAATTCATTATTCTTATTACATCTATAAAGTAATGAACAACATTTAATCTGAGCCTTTCTTCCAAAAGTGCCCATATTCTAAAAGTGTGAATTAATGTTACAAAATCTTACTCTAAGACAGAAAGTCTTAAGTGACCTCCAAATTTCAAATGAACTATCTTTGCTTTATTGAAAAGAGTGATATTATGGGACTTGGTCTGCACCTTACATTAGTTTAAAATACACAATTTCTTAAGGTACAAATTGCCTTAGTACAAAGTCTGATAGAAATTGGGCATTGAGCCAGAAAAGATGCTCACATTTCTACCTCACAAGGGAAGCAGAATACTGTAAGTATATTTTCTTGGCCAAGATCACACAGCTCATTCTAAAGATTATGTTGTTGTATAATTTTCCCAAAGGTCCTTCTGAAGCTTCAGGTGCCAAAAGAACTAATTTATTTGTTTTTTACAGCCAAACCTACTATTGACTGAAAAAAAAAAAAAAACAAGTTTGGTTCATTGCTTCAATTTATTCAAAGTGCTTTGAACTTGCAGTCTAACAGATAAATACACAGCTGTAGTTATTGTGGATTGACTACTCAAAAGCTATTTACAACCCCTTCTCCCTTGCCTTTCTCTACTAAAGAGATTGGAAAGCGAAATTAGTCACTGGTTCTGTCTCTGACGTCTAAACATACAACTCATACAATGCAGCAATTATCATCCTGGGAATATATCCCAGATAAATTAAAGCACATCTACAAAAAACAACCCTGTATATATTGTTTATAGAAGATTTATTTGTAATAATTGCAAACTCAAAACAGCTATACTATCCCTCAATAGGTGAATGGTTAAGAAACTGTGGTATATCCACACCATGAAATACTACTCAACAATGAGAAGAAGGGGACTTTTGATACACACAACATTTTGGATGGATCTCAAGGGTATTATTTTGAATGAAAAAAGCTAGTCTCAAAAGGTCTCATACAGTATGATTCCATTTATTATAACATTCTCAAAATGGCAAAATTATAGAGACAGAGAACAGGTCACTAGTAGTTAGGGATTTGGGTGTGGTAGGTGCATTTATAAAGGGGTAACATCAGGAAGATCTTTGCCATGATTAAATACTTCTATATCTCAACTGTGGTGGTGGTTACACAGTTCTACACATGTCGTAAATTGACAGAATTACACACAAATATTTTATCAATACCAATATCCTGTTTTTGATATTTTATTCTAATTTTGCAATATTTAACAATTTGCAAAAACTGAATGAAGTGTACATAGTTATTTTTTAAAATATTAAAAAGTGTAAAATATAAATGGTGTAAGTTCTTAAATTAAAAAATGAAAATTATCAATTTGGATATAAAAGCAAGATGTAGGTCCATGCTGCCTACTGGAAATATACTTTGACTCTACAGATATAAATCAATTAAAGCAAAAGATGAAGAATATTATATGATGGTAACATAATTTAAAAGGAAATTTGAGTAATGATATTAATAGTAGACAGGATTTCAGAGCAAAGAATATTCAAGGATAAAGAAGGTAGTTTCATAATAACAAAGGAGTTAATTTATCAAGATTATGCAACAATCTTATATGTTCATGCATTTAATAACAGAGCTTCAAAATACACCGTGCTAAAACTGATAGAACTACAAGGAGAATTACATTATCCAAAATGGTATCCAGAGGTTTCAAAGCCTCTCTTTCAATAATTGATACAGCAAGTTTGAAAAAATCAGTAGAGATATAGAAAAAACATTATCAACAAATTTGACTTCACTGATATGTACAGAGCACTCTACTCAACAACAGCAGAATACACATTATTTTCAAGTACATAGTGAGCATTTACCCAGAAAGATGATATTCTGGGCCATAAATAAATCTTGATATATTTGAAAGTATTCAAATAAAGAAAGTGTGTTTTTTTCTACAGTACCTGAATTCAAGACTTACATATTGCTACAGTAATAAGCATAAAGTGGGCTTGGCATAAAGGTTGACAAATAAATCAATGAAAGTGAATGGAGACTCCAGAATTATACTCACACAAATTTTTTAAAAAATGACTTATGATAAAGGAACAAAGGCAATGTTTTGGAGAAAAAAATCTATTCAATACATGCTGTTAGCATATATCCATACGCCAAAAATGGAATTTGATCTATACTTTGTGCTATACACACACAAAAATAATTCAAAATGCCTCATAGACCTAAATGTAAAACCTAAAGCTACAAAACTTCTACATGAAAACCATTGTGGTTTGGGTTAGGCAAAGATTTCTTAGATATCACACCAAAGGCATGATCCTCAATACAACAAATTGACAAATTGGATTTTATCAAAATAACAAATTTGTACTCTGTGAAATATTCCATTAAGAGAGAAAAAGTCAAGCTACAGACTGGGAGAAATTATCTTCAAGTCAGACAGCCAATAAAGGGCTTGTGTCTATAATATGTAAGTAACTCTTAATAGCCATTGACAATAAATTTTAAAAATCAATAACAAATGGACACAGATTTGTACAGACACTTGGCTCAAGAAGGTATACGGAGGTCAAACAAGCAAAGGAATATATGTAAATCTGCAATAGTCATTCCAGAAGTGCAAGACAAAGTCACAACAGTATAATATTACATAACTTTCAGAATAGCTAAAATATGTATTTAGAAATGATAATACCAAGTGTCAGTGAGAATATGCAAGAACTATAACTCTAATATACTACTGGAAGAGGTGCAAAACTAAAAAAACACTTTGGAAAATAGTTTAGCAATTAAAAATGAAACAGATAACTATTATATGTGTTCCACTCCTAGATATTTACCCAAAAGGAATAAAATTATAGATACTGGTATATGAACATTTATAGCAGCTTTATTTGTAATAGCCCTCAAATTGAAACAATTGCAGGGTTCATCAATAGGTGAAGAAATAAACAAATTGTCACATGTCTATAAATGGAATACTATTCAACAATAAAATGAATGTTTTTTGAAGTAGTTTTAGATTTACTTTTAAAAATTGCAAGGATAGTTCCCATATATCTTATACCTTGTCTCTTCTACTATTTTTAAAATAGCTTTACTGAGGTGTAATTAACATTTTATTATTTTTTTTATTGAATGTATTGGGAAGACATTGGTGAGTTTGGCAATATTCATACATCTGTGGAACTGTGACCACAATCAAGATAAAGAACATACCCATTATCTCCATGAATAGGTGAAGGAATAAACTGATTGTCATATATCTATTCAATGGAATACTACTTAACAACAAAATGGATTATTGATACATGCCGCAACATGGGTGAATCTCAAAGTAATAATGATGAGTGAAGAAAGCCAGACAAAAGACTTCATACTGTATGATTCCATTTTTATAATCTGGTAAGAAGTGCAAACTAATAAACACTGAAAGAAAGGTCAGTGGTTACCTGGCTAGAGGAGTGGGTTGGGAAGTTACAAAAGGGAACAGGAATAAGAGAGGGACTTTAAAATATGAGAAAACTTTTAGGGTTGATGGATCCATTCTTTATCTTGACCATGGTAATGTCTATGCAGTTACATGTCAAAACTTATAAAATTGTACAGTTTAAATATATCAAGTATGTGGTATGTCAATTATACTTCAATGAGCCTACTTTAAAAATAACATTAAAACATTAAACCAATACTACAATTTGGAGAAGCTTCGTCAGGAAAGTTAGCAATGCAGAGACTTCTGGAAATGCAAGTGACTCAGCAAAAACTGAATCTAGACGTTGACTCTAATTTTCTGCACCCAGGAAATAAAAATGGTAATTAGCCCAATTAGCCTTATCGGGTAATTAGACATATGAGCTCCTCATTGCCAATTAAGCTCAGATGAAAAGTGAACTACAGACCCTCTTTTAGTTTAAAACTTGCACCACATAAGATATTCATTTACTGAAAATATAGATTTTAGCAGAAACAAGAAGTACTACTTATATTTGGAATAATGATGGAATCCAAGAAGTGAGATTGTATCCTGTAAAAAGGGCATATTGCTAGTATATTTCAAAAATCTGCTTTCTCTGAGGCCCATATATGCTCCCCAGTTCTTTTTATATTTCCCTTCTGGGAAATGAGTCACTATGTAGTATTTGAAAAGGAGACCCTGAATACTAAAATTGTCACATTCATTTATAAAATAATGTTTTCTAAATGGAAAATCTCTGGGCAAAAGAGTGTTAAATGAGACCAAAAAAGGCATTTGCTTAAGTATAAGGAATTGGAAAAAAGAGGAGGAAGAAAAATAAGTGTATCAGCCCGAATTTTAGATTTTTAATACCAGATATATATTCATATATATATATATTTGAGTTATTGACAAAGATAAATATGCTTGTATCAAACTGCAAGTTTGCATAAACTAATAATAAATAGTAAATTGGAAAGTTTTTTTATATATAACCAATTATACCAAGTCCTAAAGATATATTAACCCAACGGAAAAAAACTAGCTTAAATTTCAAATTGCTTCATGGGAGTGATTAAGTGTACCTATGATATTGCAAGGATATTAGGATGGAGAAACTTATACTAAATATCCTTTTTTTACATATTCAGATACTTGCTCAAAGTGGACATTCTACCATAAGAAGGAGTTAATGTATTTATCAATTATGGATCACAGAGAAATTGTACTAATTGACTGAACTCACCACTAATTGATCACCCCAAATGAATTTAGACACAAACAAGAATTTATCTATAACTTTAACAGAAATTTTACATGAATCCTTGCAGGATATAATCTATAATTGATACAGAAGAGATAACTAAAAGGAAAAAAGTGTCCAAAATTTTCATAAATAAGAGATAAAAGTGTTATTCTTTTTTCCTTTTCACAGGTGAGGGGCTCCTAAACTATTTAAGCTGTGTTTCCCACAGTACTTATAAACTCTATCCTTCTCCAAACTGAAATATCAATATTCCCTCTTCATGTAAAGAAAGACCACAAAGCACCAGAGAAACAGAACAAAACAAAGAGATGTGAGGTTCAGGGAGGTCTCTAAGCAACTGTTCACACCAATATTTATTGTGTTATCCAAATAAAAGAATCCTCCTATGTATCCTTTAAAAAAGGCATATTGCTAGTATATTTCAAAAATCTGCTTTCTCTAAGGCATATAAATGCTTCCCAGTTCTTTTTATATTTCCCTTCTAGGAAATGAGTCACTATTTAGTATTTGAAAAATTGTATTATTTAAGAAAAGGTTAAAGGGTATGAAACCAATGGAAATTGAATAAGAATAACTGTAAGACATCAAATTCTTGGCTAGTCATATTCTATCAATCACAGAAACTCAGACTGCAAATGACCCCCAAAGAAACCAAGAATATAACCTCAGAATTCACTCTTCAGAGTTGCTTTCCTTCAACTGTCCTTTGGTGGCATAATTTGCCTGTTTATCATCCCTGGAGGCAGCATAAATATAAAAGGTTTCTCTCTTACTGCTACATTCTTTTTTCATTAATTATTCAATCATGTACACATCTTAGCATCATTTAATGCATGTCTGTTACAATCCATCATGTTAAGTAATCCTATATAATAAAAGCATAATATGCAAATCAACCGAATGGCCAAACAGCAGAACGACCATCCGGACGACCATCCAGGTCCACGCTATGACACTCACTGGCGCCTGGCCAGCCACCTTGGGTGCAATGAGATTGGTCAGGGGATTTGGTCATTGCCCCATTATCACCCCACAGAGGGAGGCCCAGGCCACCGGCCGGTGGGGTGATCAATCAGGGGGCTCCACAATCACCCCAAAGAGGGAAGCCTAGGTCACTGACCGACAGGCTGCAGCAGGTGGACGGGGCCTCCTTCTGCCAGAGGGAAGCTGGTGCCGGCAGCCAGGGGATGGAAGGCCTACTCTTGCACAAATTTCGTGCATCAGGCCTCTAGTGGAGATATAAATATGAAGCAAATACAGAACTCCATCTCTTCCCTCTAAGTTCACAGCCTATCAGGAATATTAATCGTGGAGTCACAAAATGGGCTAACTTTTATTGAGCACTTCAAATGTGCTGCTTACTATGTTAACTGCTTTCTACATTAACTCAGTTAATCCAGCCAATAGACTATGGAGTAGATATGATCCCTGGCCTCATTTTACCGATTCAATGATTGAAATTTAAAGAAAGGACTTTGTTCAAAGAGCAGATAAACTGTGGAGCTCACACTGCAACCTTGGCATTCTGGTTTCCAAATCCCATGTTCCCAGCTCCTGGCTCAGAGGACAGAGCACGTGCCATCTTTAATCCCAGTGTCTCCTAGAACTTCACTAGGGAGTCACTCAAGTTGGGTCTAGATTCTAGAGGAGAGACTTGTAAAGAGGTTCAAGGGCATTTAGGTGTCTCTGAAAGAGTCTTTCTGGCACAGGGAGGAATTAAACTAAAAAGAACTAAAATGGCAGCCTTGAAGGGTAAAATAAGTCACTAAAATTGTGGGATGAAAGTAATACCCAGGCCCTAGCTGCTTTGGCTCAGTGGATAGGGTGTCGGCCTGCAGACCAAAATGTCCCAGGTTCAATTCTAGTCAAGGGCATGTACCTCGATTGCAGGCTTCTCCCCAGCCTGGGCAGGAGGCAACCAATTGATGGGTTTCTCTCACATTGATATTTCTTTCTGTCTTTCCCTCTCTCTTCCACTCTCTAAAAATCAATGGAAAAAATATCCTCGGGTGAGGATTAAAAAAGAAAAGAAAAGAATACCCAAGATGGGGAGGAGTGTGCTTTGGGAAAATAAAAAAGGAAGAGGGAGGTTGAGAACCAGTAGGTGGATGCTTATGAACAGGGTCTTTGGCCACTTAGCTGTCCCCTGTCTTCACCTGTTCTCTTGTGAGGCCCCCTACAGAGGTTGGAGTGGGCACTGCTGTTGCATGATTCCTCCCTCCAGTGCTTGGTATTTTTGCTCCTTCTTCTGAGTTCTCTGGCTATAATCAGAACCCATGCTGCTTCTGATGGTTATCACTGGCCCTGAGGTGCCACATCTCTATTCTGTGAAGAATTTAAAGATCATTTCTCTTCCTTGCTCTATTATATACTATTAGGTAGGGCAGGACGAGTACAAGTCAGGGAATGCAAAGACCCCACTACATTCT
>NW_005371454.1:422909-429713 GCF_000412655.1 Myotis brandtii | reverse complement strand
TCAGACATGAGGTCATAAAGGGCTGCCCTTTAGACACATCTGACTACCATCCTACCCTGGAATTAGAGTTATTCCCCTGCTAACAGATAAAGGCTCAGCTTGCCTACTTGATTGAGGCTTCTTTGAAAAGGATTATCTCCAAGAAACTTTCTAAGTCTTTCTTGTAATCAGAGCTCTTCTAGCTCAGTGGTGGGCAAACCACGGCTCGCGAGCCACATGTGGCTCTTTGGCCCCTTGAGTGTGGCTCTTCCACAAAATACCACGTGTGGGCGTGCACATACAGGGAATGTTGTGGAGTGAAAGAAGATGTAGTGTCGAGGATTGAGAAAGGTATGTTGAGATGGTTTGGACATATAGAGAGGATGAACGAAAGAAGATAGACGAAACAAGTATACAAGACGAGTGTGGATGGGAGAGTTGGAAGGGGTCGACCTCAGCGAACGTACCTCAATCAGATTGAGGATGTTTTTAGCAAAGGCCAGCTTAGGAGTACCCTAATTAAGTTAATAACAATGTACCTACCTATATAGTTTAAGTTTAAAAAATTTGGCTCTCAAAAGAAGTTTCAATCGTTGTACTGTTGATATTTGGCTCTGTTGACTAATGAGTTTGCCGACCACTGTTCTAGCTCATGTGGCTAGTTTATTAGACTTCCTGGACAGGCATGAGTCCTGTAACACACAAAGCACAGCTTAAATCACCCCTCCTACCCATTGAACACTTTGAAGTCTTTTGAGAGAAAAAAAAACAAATACCAAAGGGGACCAAAGCCAGTTGTGATAAAATGTAAAATGCTAGGTATGTACTTAGTAGAGCATTAGCACTAAAGCAGAGATAATCAACTGTCTGGAGAGGAGCATGAGTGGATAGGAAAAGCAAATGTGCTATTTAACCAGAGTTTTGAAGGATGAGTCAGAGATAACCTGTACATGGGGTAGGGGTGAAAGGGGGTAGGGCTAGGGCAGGAGGAGGGATTGTCAGGACTCTGAGACAAAAGAGAAGATCCAAAGGCACATGGATGCTCAATAAATACTGAATGGGGGAGGAAGTATGAATGGGTAATCATATACTAGGTGTTTTTTTTAATTTAATACTTTATTGTTTAAAGTATTACATATGTCTCCTTTCCCCCCCCCCCCATTTACCTCTCCCCAGCCACTTCCACCCCCTAGCACATGCCCTCACACCCCTACTGTCTGTGTCCATTGGTTATGCTTGTATGCATGCATACAAGTCCTTTGGTGATCTCTACCCCTTACCCCCATCCTCCCCTGCCTTCCCTCCAAGGTTTGATGGTCTGTTAGATGCTTCTGTTTCTCTGGATCTATTTTTGTTCATCAGTTTATGTTGTTCATTATATTCCACAATTGAGTGAGATCATGTGCAATTTATCTTTCTCCGACTGGCTTATTTTGCTTAGCATAATGTTCTTCAGGTCCATCGATGCTGTTGTGAATGTTAAGAGTTCTTTCTTTTTTACAGCAGCATAGTATTCCATTGTGTAGATGTACCACAGTTTTCTAATCGATTCATCTGCTGATGAGCACTTAGGCTGTTTCCAAATTTTAGCTATTGTAAATTGTGCTGCCATGAACATAGAGGTGCATATATCCTTTCTGATTGGTGTTTCTGATTTCTTAGGATATAGTCCTAGAAGTGGGATTACTGGGTCAAATTGGAGTTCCATTTTTAATTTTTTGAGGAAACTCTATACTGTTTTCCACAGTGGCTGCACCAGTCTGAATTCCCACCAGCAGTGCACGAGGGTTCCTTTTTCTCCACATCCTCACCAGCACTTGTCCTTTGTTGATTTGTTGTTGACAGCCATTCTGACAGGTGTGAGATGGTATCTCATTATCGTTTTGATTTGCATCAGGGAGATTAATGACTTTGAGCATGTTTTCATATGTCTCTTGGCCTTCTGTAGGTCTACTTTCAAAAAGTGTCTATTTAGGTCCTTTGCCCATTTTTGATTGGACTGTTTATCTTCCTTTTGTTAAGTTGTATGAGTTCCCTGTAAATTTTGGAGATTAGACCCTTATCAGATATAACATTGGCAAATATGTTCTCCCATGCCGTGGGCTCTCTTGTTTTGTAGATGGTTTCTTTTGCTGTGAATAAGCTTTTTATTTTGATGTAGTCCCATTTGTTTATTTTCTCCTTAGTTTCCATTGTCCTAATAGCCGTATCCGTAAAGATATTGCTACGACATATGTCTGATAAATGGATAAAGGACTGAAACGTATGATGGAAAACCATAAAAATCTTAGAAGAATCCATAGGCAGCAAAATACCAGATATACACTGTTTTTATAATACTTTACTGCTCCCATAATGATTGCATAATTATTTACTCTTCACAATACTCATGTAAAATCGCAGGCTTTTAGGTCATATATCATAGATGATGAACTTGAGGTCTTAAGAGATATAAATGACTTAGTGATGCAATTAAAATGCTACCCAGACCACTTCAATGACCACAGAACATCCGTCAGAGCAGCAGCAGGAGCGGAGGCGGTCCCCTGGATCCCCCATCTCTGTGTGTTAGCTTCAGCTTCCACTTCAGCTCTCAGTTTAGATACAAAATAGCAAATATTTTGTCTGGAATACTCTGCTGTTAGGATTCCTGACATCACACCCAGCCACCTGAGAAGCCAGAACAATTTATGTGGACATTTTAACTTTGAGGGAATCCTTATGGCCACAGGTGTGTTCTGAAATGCTGTTATGAAGCCAACAACCTCTAATCATAAGTCAAATTCTAATATCGAAATTTGATGTGATGAAGCAGATTACTACCTCTACATAAACTGAATGCACAACACTGTTTTCTACTGAAAGGTGTTAACATTAATGCCTCTGGGTGAGAACAATCCCCTTTGTCTTCTAATAGATTCCACTTTCTTTCCACTGAATTGGCATTGCCACCCATTGTTGGTAAATCTTGCAGATAACACCAGTAATTACAGTTGATGTGAATGTCAGCATTAAGGTCAGCAATGGTTGGCAACAAAGCCAACATCTGGAAATTTGTTTGCAGAAAGGGAGCAATCGAACTCAAAAAAGAAAGGCAGAGTAATTTGTGTGCATGTCAAAATTCACTTTACAGACCGATGTAATACAAAAAGAAATAAATGAAACCTGGTTGGGGGGGGGGGCGTCATTAATCAGAGGAGTTATCATATTGCTTCCCCAAACCCTTATCATATTGCCTCCCCAAACCCTTATTATCAGATTTGCCAGGAAAATATACATATTATAGAGGACACACTGGTAAAAATGCTGCATGACCTTTGTCTCAATATGTGTAGGATATATTTTGAAGCCAGAAAATGTAAAAGTTAATCCAAAAGTCATTCCAAGGAAAAGGCTCACTCAGACTAAGTGGAATGGCAAAAGTATCTATTGCAGTGGTTCTCAACCTTCCTAATGCCGCGACCCTTTAATACAGTTCCTCATGTTGTGGTGACTTCCAACCATAAAATTATTTTCGTTGCTACTTCATAACTGTAATTTTGCTACTGCTATGAATCGTAATGTAAATATCTGATATGCAGGATGTGTTTTCATTGTTACAAATTGAACATAATTAAAGCATAGTGATTAATCACAAAAACAATATGTAATAATATATGTGTTTTCTGATGGTCTTAGATGACCCCTGTGAAAGGGTCATTCGACCCCCAAAGGGGTCTCGACCCACAGGTTGAGAACCACTTATCTATTGGAACAGAAAGAACTGACTTTATGGAGAAAGATTGATGACAGGATTACTTTGAAATATCTCTTTCTCTTTTATACAAATCAATGATTGCAGTGTAATAAAACACTTTATAAAGTGTTTTACTTATCCTGAATATATAGATTGCAAAATTATGCTCTTCTTTTAGTTTTTCTGATGTTATCATAATAACATTTATCTCATACCAATTCCATGCTCCACTGACTCTATGGAATATTGAAGTTTTCTGCAAAGGAATTTTCATCAAAAAGAATAGGTCACCTGCCTTCTAGGACTGAAAATATTTCCAGACCCATACAAAGCATGTTTAAAGGAAATATCACCTTTTAAATTGGCTAAGAGAAGCAAGGAATTATTTTTGGTGGAAAGGCCTTTCACAGTGCTCTTCAAATTTCACTGTCAGCAACCACAATCATTTATCTACAGAAGATTGAATCTAATTAATTTGAAGTCGATGATAGTGACAATAGCAATGGCAATGAAGTAATGAGTTTTAGCCTAGTCTTTGAAATGAGAAAATTTAAGACAATGGCAATTCATTCACTCAAAAAACATTTTTGAATATTTATCTTTTTTGGGTCCAGAGGGTAAAAGGAAATAAGGTATGTTTCACTCTAGCAAGCAGAGCAGGACAGAGAAAAATAGGCACCCTGTAGTCTTCAAATATTAGCATAATTTCATTAGAAATGGGTGAAGCCAATTTTTTGGCTACAAGCTTTTATTTTCATATCTTTATATTTAAAATGAGAGATTTAATATCGCATATATTTTTATTTATTTGGAATTATATTTTATTTCTGATACAATTGGATAGCATTAGTTATTTTCACTAAGGATAAAAGTATCTTACATGGATATAATTAGAAAATCTAGATCAAAATATGCTTAAAACATTTTTCCCTTGATTTTCAATTTCACAAAATAGTCCCGAGTTTTACATAGGCTTTCTAATTTCTATTTCTCCATTTTTATTTCTATTTTTCATTTTTATTGGCACCTTAAAAACACATTGAAATATTTTAAATGCTGTAAGAAAATAAATTACTCATTCCCAGAAAAAAAAAAGACTTTATTTTTGCATTGCATCATTTCAGAATTGCAATGGTTGTAGCTGTTGACTGCACTCATCTACTAGCTAACCAGTATTAGGGGTGGTAAGAAGTCATGTAGCTAAACCATGAAATCACATGTGAATGACACAAAATATAAGAATTGCAAACTAACAAAAAGTTGCTCTTTTATTCTTTCCTTCCTTTCTTCCTTTCTTTTTTAAAAATATTTTTATTGACTTTTTACAAAGAAGAAGGGAGAGGGATAGAGAGTTAGAAACATTGATGAGAGAGAAACATCGATCAGCTGTCTCCTGCACGCCCCCTACTGGGGATCGAGCCTGCAACCAAGGTACATGCCATCAATTGGAATCAAACCCAGGATCTTTCAGTCCACGACCCGATGCTCTATCCACTTAGCCAAACCAGTCAGGGCTCTTCCTTCCTTTCTTCCTTCCTTCTTCTCTTCCATTTTCCTCCCTCCCTACCTTCCTCCCACCTTCCTTCTTTCATCCTTTTATCATTTCATTTGTAATCTTCACTCTGGGGTTCAATCTATATCAGCTTATATCTCATCATTTGTTCAAGTAGTTTTTGGCAAGCCTAAATTAACTAGAAATTCAATTCCGATTTATTACAGTGTTGTTTTATTACACCCTCATATCTTGACACTCTTCAGGAATGAGCTTGGATGGTGCATTCCTTGATCAAATTCTGAGTAATGAGAAGCACATAAAGAAAAGACTAACTATAATGCAGCATGTGAGTGCTTCGAAGGAACTATGTGCAAAAAAAATAAAATAAAATAAAATGCTGTGGGATAAAAGAAGGCAATTGATCCTGAGAGAATTTGGGAGACTTCTATAACAGGTAACGTAAAAAAAAATGCCAAACAGACAAGCTGGGGAAGCAGGGTATTCCATTCAGAATTGAGAAGGGAGAAATGTGGTTCATCCAATCAAAACAAATTACTTGATTGACCATTTTTTTTGAAATATTGTTTTTTGTAATGTATTTCTATAGCCAGAGTCAAATCTTACTTGGTATCTGATGAAGTTGAGACATATAAAAGCACATTCAAAGGATGCTATACTTAGTCTGAGAGGACAAGGAAGTGCTGTTGACAACCTGGTAATATTGTTCACATGGTGCATTCAATGTCAGGGTGACATGGATTGCCCTTAAGGTAACAGAGGAGATCCTGGAAATGCCAATGGGTAATGATGGCAAGATGTTGGGGTGGCATTCTGAAAATTGTCATTCATAGATGTGTGTATTCTGATTTGTGAAATTCCTCAGAAACCTTAAACTGCTTTATATCTGTTGTAATTTCAAATGGCTTGTGTTAGGTATTATTTAAAACATTCATATATTCTATTACATCTCCAATAATTTTGACGAAAACCTTCAATTATATGTGGAATTTTCTTTTAGGATCAAGGAAGAGGTATTCTATAACGTGCGGTTTACCTGGGGCTGTCTTCTCTTCGCGCCCGCACGGAGAAGGAGACTTGAACCGGTTCATGCAATCTAGGAGGCGCTATCGGGATTGAGAAATAATGAAAGACAGACATAAAATAGAAAGTAAAGCTGGGCCTGGGTGGGCTTCTGTTCTCTTCTGGCGGAGAGGCAGAGAGACCAAGTCCCAAAGCAGCGTGTTTATTTTATACTTGAATTACAGGAAGTTACATCACATCTGGGTGGGCCTTCAACATCATGAGATCCATCCCCTTAACACTGGGTGGGAGAGTCAAACTGGGTGGAGTCCAACATTTTGGCTGGTCCCACCCCCAGAGGGTGGGTCTGCCGGACCCCTGAGTCCAGCTGACATAAATTAAGCCAAAGTGTATTCTAACGGCCCTTAACAGTATTCTTTATGTTTATATCAGATGCTTTACTTCCTATACTATTGGTATCTATACACAAATATTTTAATATTTTACATACCTCCCATTACATACATTATGAGTTAATTTTTTTGTATAAGTGTACTTTTATATACGATTGGTT
>NW_005371454.1:404981-422887 GCF_000412655.1 Myotis brandtii | reverse complement strand
ATACACACACACACATACACTGGAACTCTATTCACAAAACAGGCATATAGGTACATAAAATCATAAAAATGTGTTATTTATTGCAATATTTCCTTTTTATTATTGACATAAAAATTGAATATCATAAACTCAGGAGTAAAATGATCTAAAATCGTCTGAATGCCATGAGATCCAAATGTTTTAAAGTTGTAGAATTTTATAGCTGAATGTCATCTTAAAATGCTTTATGTCAGTATTTTAATATTGAATATAGAAAAGTGAGTTAAATGGTACTATAACTTCTTCCAGATTCCACAGTTATTGTAAAAATCCTGGGATTAGAATATCAGTTTCCTGACTCCCAGCCTCATAGTTCTTACCCAGATCTTCGTTGGTACTTCTAGATAATTCCCTTTTTTATAATATAATCATAAAATATGTTTGGAGGGGCCCTCAAAAATCACTTAGTTCTCCTGTTTTTTCAATGGGTAGAATTCTTGTTTTCTGCACAGACTTCAAGCTATTAACTTATAAAGGCATGGATATATTACAAATCCTATCTAATAATAGGCAAACAGGGTAATTGACCGTACCTTCGATACACCTCCCATTGGCTAATCAGTGTGATATGCAAATTAACTGCCATATTTGTTGGTGGTTAATTTGCATACATAGGCTCCAAGCGGCGGAGCGAAGACTGAAGGTGAGCCGGGGGCCGCGAAGACGGAGGACGGAAGGCGGCTCCGGCCAGAGCGAAGGCCTGGGTCCCAGGTGCTGGAGGAAAACCGGTGCCGGCAGCCAGGAGAAGGGAAGGCCTATTGCACGAATCTCTTCGTGCAACAGGCCTCTAGTCTATATATAAAACCCTAATATGCAAATAGACCAAACTGCGGAACAACTGAACAACCAGTCACTGTGACCTGCACTGACCACAAGGGGGTGTGCCGGGAACATGGCGGGCTCGGCAGCAGGCGGCAGAGCATGGAACATGATGGGCATCGGCCATGGCAGGATGGTAGAGCATGTGAGCAGGAGTGCCAGATCACGGTGGGGTTCTGGTCGCTGTCATCAGAGAGAACCTCTGGTAGTTACTGAAAATTCTTTGCTCCCATGCGTCGCAGTCCCACCGGGTGCTCGCACCTGCTGCTGGCACTGGCCCTGCTCACATCCACTGCCAGCGCTGGAGCTGCTGCTCGCACCCGCTGCTGGCACCCAGAGCCAGCCCCAATCACTTGGCACCGTCAGCGGGTGTGAGTGGCTGCGGCAGGCCCCAATCGCCCCTGAGGGATCTTCACCTCCCCCTGCTCTTTAGGGGTGATCAGGGCAGCAGCCGCCACTCGCACCCATTGAAGGTGCTGGTCCCGCTCGCACCCACTGCTATTGCCAGCCCTAATCACTCTGTGCCTTCAGCTGGTGCATGTGGGGCCAGTGCCATCAGCGTGTGGGAGCAGGGGCGGTGGAAGCAGGGCTCCTGGCAGACAGAGGACCAGGGGCTGGGGAAGAAGGGGCTGGGCGGGGGCGTGGAGAATGGGCCGAGACCTGCCCCTGTGCCTACTGCAGCCTTGCGACCCACAGTTCCTTTCAAGGTTTATGAATTCATGCACTGGGCCTAGTAAGAATATAATTCAAATGTTATCCCCAAATTGTTATCTTTCCCTTAAATAAATGAGTTTTGTTCTTAAATGGAATATTATCATATCTTGACACAAATATTACTCTGATGTTATATTCAATTAAATAAAAATGGGGTATAATGCACAGCAATGATACAGGGAAGTATGTTAACAACATAATCATTTTAAGTAAAGGAACCTCATTACTATCCTGGAAAGAGCAGTATCATTAAAGGATGCTTATAAATTGTTTCAATTGCCAAGGATTCATCTAATCCAAATGAGTCATGTTGTAGGAGGTTTTTTTTATTTTTCCAGGAATTTTGCTGTGAAAAATCAGTCTAGATATTCCCTGCAAAAAAACAAATATGCAAAGGATCTGGTGCCATCGGTTCCCTACAGTTGATATGTCAACTTACAAAAGTACCGGAACCAGGTTCACCCATGTAATCAGACATTTACCAGATAACCTGCATGTCTGCTAGAGTTGAATTTTGGTTCGATGTACATAGCTGACATCTCTACATTATTCAACAAGTATCTACTGAGACCATACTACATGAGGAGCACTGTGCAATGAATACTGTTTGTCAAAATGGGCTTTAGTTTCTATCAGGCTTCATGCTGTCTTAGGCCACCTTCTTCTACATCTCAGAGGGAAAACTTTGGAGGCAAGGTGCCTAGGTTCTAATCCCTGCTCAGGCACAAGCTAATTCAGCAACTCCATTCTAATCCTCAGGGACCTTATCTGTAAGAGAAAAATAAGAATATCTATCTCACAAGGTTTAGGAAAGGTAAAATAACATAATACTTGTAAAACACCTAAGTACTAGAGGCTCAGTGCATAACATTCATGCACTGGGGGAGGGGGTCCCTCAGCCTGGCCTGCACTCTCTCGCAGTCCAGGACCCCTGGGGGGGTGTCTGACTGCCGACTTAAGCCCGCAGTCAGACATCCCCTGAGGGGTCCTTAGCACTGCTGCGGAGGCGGGAGAGGCTCCTGCCCCGCTGCTGCACTCACCAGCTGTGAGCCCAGCTTCTGGCTGAGCAGCACTCCCCCTGTGGGAGCGCACTGACCACCAGGGGGCAGCTCCTGCATTGAGCATCTGCCCCCTGGTGGTCAGTGCACGTCATAGCTACTGGTCATTCTGACGCTCAGTCAATTTGCATATTAGGGTTTTATTATATAGGATAGTACCTAGAATATAATGTGGAATTGGAAATGCTTAAGCACCAAACATTGAGATTCACTTTGGTTAAAATAAAACCATAAACCAAATATTTTAATAGTACTTAATGAGAAAACTTTAGGGGGAATAATCGTTTTTCATACAAGTGCTTTTGAGTATCTAGAATACAGAGCACGTCATTAATCCTTATTGAAAATATAATAGAAAAGTTTGGAAAATATTTATGGATCAATTACTATAAAGGCACAAGGATTAAATAGCATTAAAAGTGTACCAATTTAACTAAATCTACACACATTCTTTATCCTATTATCGTAAAATTGATTTGGGGGCAAGTTTGTTGCAAATAAAAGAAATTCTTCTGTAACATTCTGTTTGTATTTTCAGTTTTAT
Organism: Myotis brandtii; assembly: GCF_000412655.1. NCBI lineage: Eukaryota > Metazoa > Chordata > Mammalia > Chiroptera > Vespertilionidae > Myotis > Myotis brandtii. The sequence continues at coordinate 419,713 of NW_005371454.1, read as the reverse complement.
TTTTATGTTTAGTGCAATGTAATCTTTAACTCCAAGACTACAATTACTAGGAGCTTGTTGTACATGCTTTTTTATAGAAAATGTTATCTGTTAGAGTATTTATTATGGGAAATTGAATTTACTCACCAAATTATAAACACACACTAGCTTTCTGATATTTAACTCAATATCTATGTCCTTGCTAAAAGTGGTAACACATCGACTATAATGTGAAATTGATTTACTTATCCATCAGAAAGCTTTTTAGTTTTAAATATTCTTTCAAAACTCTTTGCAAGAATAAATTTGTGACTCGTAACACATTCTCTAAATAAAACAGAGGTTATTTTTTCTACAGTGAATGGTAAACACAAATCCACTGTCGACTCTGGCTGGTAAGATTAGTACTTTCATTACTTATCCTCTCTTGGACTATTTGACAACTGCCCTGAGATTTATACAATAATGAAAGTAGATTAATTTTGCCTTCTTTTAGAGTAAACCAAAGTTTGACATACCAGGGCTTAGAATTGATTTAACTCTCCAGCTAGTATCCAAGCTTTTATCTTTATCCTTGTCCCTATCTTCCAATAATATTTGCGTACAAATACTGAGAGCCCCCTTAGAATCTGGGGCCAAGTCTTCTCTATCAATTTCCCCTACTAAACACTGGTATCCTGACAAAATCCCAAATTATGGCTCATTATTGTGCAAAGTGTGAAAAATCAACACACATCAAATAATCACCTTACATTTTGAAGGATAAACTGAAAACTAATCTATGAATTTACTCCTTGCTTCACTGCTGGCTGGTGTCCAGCACCTGCTGAGAGTGCTTCCTGAGTCCCAGTGGCTGTTGGCCTGTCTGCATCTTTGAATAAGATCTTCCCCAAGATTTCATGAGCACTTGCCTGTCAAAGAAATGACAACTAAATATTGGCTTTTGTGATATTGTGCCTTGATTATACCCCGCCATGAATAAAAGCAAGTGTAAAATCCTGCAGGTTGAATCATGCACCTGTTATTGTTTTTACTGTTGAGTGTAAGGACTTCCTAGCTAATGGCATCAAGACAGAGGCATCAGGTTTGAATTATCAGGGGGATCACTTTGTAAATTATATAATTGTCTAACTATTATACTGTACACATGGAACTAATATAACATAAAATTGAATGTCAACTGTAATTGAAAAATGAAATTTTAAAAAAAGACAAAGTGTCAGGTTAGTAATTGGTTAGTCTTGCTATTTCCTCTTATCTTCACAAGTGAAAACAGCCGGGGTTTAATTGTAATGAGGTTCAGGGCAGGTCACCCCAAAAGATGCCAATTTGGCAAATTGATTATTTTGAATTAAAATTACTTGGAAAGCAGCTGGTGCAAAAAGGACACTATAGCCCTCTTATCTTCCCCCCTGAAAGCAAGAACTGAGCATCCCATATAAAAGATATCCTCCCTGAACCAGGAGGTAAAAATCTTTGTTGGCAGAAACAGGGAATTCAGGGCTAAGAAGACTGTGTAAACAAACTCTATTTAGATTCTTCACTAATTAAGTTTCTTTGCCCCAGAATACCTCATAATTTTATTGTTTCTTTGTCTAAGAAACAATGCTTTGGCCACTTCTTAGGTCCCATATCTATGAGACCTCTATAGGTATGAATTAAAGTTGGTTGGTTATTTTCTCCTATTAATATGTTTTATGTCCATTTAATTATTAGACCAGCCACAAGAATTTAGAAGGGTAGAGGGAAATTTTCCCTTCTCAACAACAGTCACATGTATAAACTATAATTAAAGAGCAAACACAGTTTAAAAAATATAGCAGAGACAAACCTACAACATGACTTCAGTGTCATACTAGTACTTCAGCAAATGAAGGCTAAATTACTGAAAACGGTAAGCTTTGACCACTGGTTTTAGAGGCTGATTTCTTTTCCCTAAATATTGCTTTAAGAGTTCTAACGTGTTTTTGGAAAAACACAATATTCATTATTGTGCAAAGTCTGAAAATCAACACACATCAAATAATCACCTTACATTTTGAAGGATAAACTGAAAGCTAATCTATGAATTTACTCCTTGCTTCACCACTGCAAACATGGGCTATATCATAGCGGTTTGGACCCTAGCTGCCTAAATTCCTACAAGTTGCATAAACTCATTGGCCCCCAGTCAACCTATTTTTAAAATTACTAGTATAGTTTAAAAAATAGGCCACTTGAGGGACTACAAAGCAAAAACATGTGTGAAGTGCCCTGCAGGTGTTAGGCACACAATGATCAGTTCATGACGTCACTGTTACTGACCACAGAGCTGTCACACATACCTGGTTTCTGTGTATCATACCTATGTACTCTCTGGCCCTTAAGCTCTAAATTTGCTCTCTTCTCTCCTCTACTGTAGGCAGCCCCCAGTTTCATCACACACTATGTTCCGTGATTTCTACTGGACACATATCAAGGAACCTAAATTTGCACTATGGGAGTCTTCTCCCCTATTATAGAGAGGCTGTAGCCTCAGCAAGTTGGGAGTGATGCTAGTGTGAACTGTTGAGGCTCACTTCTCCTCTTGGTCTCACTCATAAATCAATCTGCTTCCCTGACAGTCAGCCTTTGAGTAGCTCAGTTGGGAGATGAAGAAAAAAAAATCCCGCAGTCTTTCAGTTTGTTTGTATTTTATTTTGTTTTTGACAATATTGACTTTTATCTGAACCCTGTGCTCCTGGAAAACAGCAATGGTTAGAGAGATCCACTCCCTCCCAACTTTGTGTTCAGGGAATGGCTTATTACAAAGAACCATCCTTCACATAAGACTTTGATAGGACTCACACATGCTTTCCACATATCCCAAAGAGGCATATTTTGGGGGTAGTAAATTCTCCTTTTATTACTACAACAGTTAAGCACATCACCTTTATGGTCAATACTTGCAAATATTCTATGTGTTAATGAGTATTGTGCAGTTGTGAAGTGGCTTACACATACACACACATAACCATTAGGCCACATTGGTTAATGGTATTCAAATCTACTAGTAACTAGTATATCCTGGTTGATTTTTTGTGTGTGATTCTTACTAAAAAGAGATGTTAAAATTTCCCACAATGTCTGTGGGGTTCATTCATATCTCATTGTAATTCTGTATATTTTTGCTTCTGTGTGTGTATGCGTGGGTATGTGTGCCCGTGCATGCACGGAGGTATACACATGTGTATACATTGAGGCTATGCTATTATTTTATCTTCCTGAAGAAATGAATCATTTATCTTTAGGAACTAACCCTAGCAGTTGTAATACTTTTGCCTTAGCAAATCTACAGTAGGGCTGTTTATGACCATATATAATTGAATTTTTTTTAAATTTATCTTTATTGTTTTAAGTATTACAGATGTCGCCTTTGTTTTTGCTTTTGTTTTTTTTCCCCCCATTGACCAACTCCACCCCACACCCACATCTCCAAGGCCTTCACCACTCTATTGACTGTGTCCATGGGCTATGACTATATGTATATAACTTCTCCTGTAATCATTCCCCACCCACACCACCTTCCTTCACCTTCCCTCTAAAATTTCTGTCTGTTCCATGCTTCTATGTCTCTGGATCTACTTTGTTCATCAGTTTATTTTGTTACTTAGATTCCACATAGGAGTGCGATCATAAGATACTTATCGTACTCTAACTGATTTATTTCACTTAGCATAGTACTCTCCAAGTCCATCATGAACAAATGGTAAGAGGTTTTTTTAACAGCTGCATAGTATTCCATTGTGTAAATGTACCACAGCTTTTTTATCTTCTCATCTACTGATGTGTTCTTTGGCTGTTTCCAGATATTAGCTATTGTAAATATCACTGCTATGAACATGGGAATGCATACATTCTTTGTGACTGGTATTCCTGGTTTCTTAGGATACATTCCTAGAAGTCAGATCACTGGGCCAAATGTCAATTCCATTCTTATTTTTTTGAAGAAACTCCAAACTGTTTTCCACAGTGGCTGCACCAGTCTGCATTCCTACCAGCAGTGGTACTAGGGTTCCCTTTTCTCAACATCTTCGTGCGGACTTGTTTGTTAATGATAGCTATCTTGACAGGTGTGAGGTGAGACCTCATTGTTGTTTTAATTTACATCTTTCACATGATTAGTGACTTTGAGCATTTTTTCATATGACTCTTGGCCTTCTGTATATCCACTTTGGAGACGTGTCTATTTAGGTCATTTGCTCACTTTTTAAATTGGATTATCTTCCTTTTGTTAAGTTGTATGAGATCCTTATATATTTTGGAAATTCACCCCTTATTGGATGTATCCTTGGCAAATATGTTCTCCTATGCAGTGGGCTCTCTTTTCATTTTGTTGATGGGTTTTTTTGCTGTGTAGAAGCTTTTTATTTTTATATAGTCTAATTTGTTTATTTCCCCCATAGTTTCTTTTGCCCTAGGAGAGGTATCGCTAAACATTTTGTTACCAGAGATTTCTGAGATTTTGATGACTATGGTTTCTTCTAAGATTTTTATGGTTTCACAAATTACATTTAAGTCTTTTGTCCATTTTGAATTTATTCTTGTGTAAGGTGTAAGTTGGTGGTCTAGTTTCATCTTTTTACACATACCTGTCCAATTTATGGAAGAGACTGTCTTGACTCCATTGTATGCTCTTGCCTCCTTTGTCAAATAGTAATGGAGCATAGTGGCTTGGGTCAATTTCTGGGTTCTCTGTTCTTTTCCATTAATCTATATGCCTGTTCTTATGACAGTATCAGGCTGTTTTGTTTACAGTGGCTTTATAGTATAATTTGATATTGTGATTCCTCCAACTCTGTTCTTCTTTCTCAAAGTTGCTGTGGTTATTCAGGGTCTTTTTTGGTTGCATATAAATTTTGGAGTAATCGTTCTAGATCTGTGAAATATGCCATTGGTATCTTAATAAGGATTGCATTGAATCTATAGGTTGTTTTGGGTAGGGTGGACATTTAAATGATCTTGATTCTACCAATCCATGAACATGGTATATTCTTCCACTTATTTATATCTTCTTATATCCCTTTTTTTTAACATCCTGTAGTTTTACAAGTACAGGTATTTTATCGCCTTGGTTACATTTATTCCTAAGTATCTTAATTTTTTTTGTTTCAATGGTAAATGGGATTGGTTGTTTTTTTTTCTCTCTTTCTGAGAGTTCATTATTGCTGAATAAAAATCCCATCAATTTCTGGGTGTTAATTTTGTATTCTGCTACATTGCTGAACTCATTTATTAAATCTAGTAGTTTTTTGGTGGAGTCTTTAGAGTTATCTATGTGCAAAATCATCTCAAATGCAAATAATGACAGTTTTACTTGCTTCTTTCCAATTTGGATGTCTTTTTTTCTTCTTCTCTGATCGCTATGGCTAAAACTTCGAGTACTATAAGAAGAATAAGAGTGGTGAAAGTGAATATCCCTGTCTTGTTCTTGTTCTTAGGGGAAATGGTTTTAGTTTTTGCCCATTGGGTCTGAACTTGGCTATAGGTTTTTCATATATGGCTTTTATTATGTTGAGGTATGAGTCCTCTATTCCCACTTGGCTGAGAATTTTTATCAAAAAGAATTTTGGATGTTGTCAAATGCTTTTTCTTTATCAATCAATATGATCATGTGACTTTGGTCTTCCAATATGTTTATGTGATGTATCACATTTATTGATTTGAAAATATTGTACAAGACTTGCATTCCCAAATAAATACCACTTGGTCATGGTTTAAGATCTTTTTAAATATATTGCTGGATCCAATTTCCTAATATTTAGTTGAGGATTTTAGTATCTGTGTTCATCAGAGATATTGGCCTGTAATTCTGTTTCTTTGTAGGGTCTTTATCTAGTTTTGGAATTAGGGTACTGCTGGTCTCATAAAAAGAGCTTGGAATTATTCATTTCTCTTGGATATTTTGGAATAATTTGAGGAGGATAGGTGTTAGTTCTTCTTTGAATGTTTGGTAAAACTCCCTGGTGAAGCTGTCCAGACCAGAGCTTTTTGCTGGTAGTGTTATGCTGGGAGTTTTTTAATTACTGCTTCTATTTCATCAGTAGTTATCAGCCTATTCAGGTTTTCTGACTCTTCCTGATTGAGTTTTGGAAGATTGTATTTTTCTAGGAATATGTCCATTTCATCCAGGTTGTCTAATTTATTGGAATATAGTCATTTCATAGTATTTTTTCTACAATCCTTTGTATTTCTGTGGTGTCTGTTGTTACTTCACCTCTTTTGTTTCTGATTTTGTTTATTTGGGTCCTCTCTGTTTCCTAATGAGCCTGGCTAGAGGTTCATCAATCTTTGATTATCTTTTAAAAGAAGCAGCTCTTGGATTTATTAATATTTTGTATTATTTTTTTAGTCTCTTTAATTTATTTCCACTCTGTTCTTTATTATTTCCTTTCTTTTACTTACTCTGTTCTTTTCTTGTTGTTCTCTTTCTAATTCTTTAAGTTGTAGGGTTAGATGTTTTATTAGAAGTTTTTCTTTATTTTTTATGTGGGTCTGTAATGCTATGAAGTTCCCTGTCAGGACTGTTTTCACTGTGTCCCATAGATTTTGAGTTGTTGTGTGCTCATTTTCATTTGTTTCCAGGATTTTTTTTTTTATTTCTTCCTTGATCTCTTTGGCAACCCATTAAATGTTTAATAGCATGCTATTTAGCCTCCATGGTTTTTATTGTTTTGAGTATTCTTATTGTAGTTGATTTCTAAGTTCATGCCATTGTGATCTGAGATGATGCTTGATGTGATTTCCATCTTCTTGAACTTGTAGAGACTTAGTTTGTTTCCTAACATGTGCCCTATTGTTTTAAAATGTCCCATGTGCACTTGAGAAGAACATATATTCTGTAGCTTTGGGATGACATGTTCTATAAATGTCAATTAATTCCAACTGATCTAGTTTGTCATTTAGGATTGCTTTTTCCTTGTTGATTTTTTGGTCTAGAAGATCTATCCAGTGATGTCAGTGTCGTGATAAAGTCCCCTACTATGATTGTATTGCTGTCCACCTCTCTCTTAAAATCCTCCAGAAGTTTTTTTATATATTTGGATGCTCCATTATTGTGTGCATATATGTTTACCACAGTTATATCCTCTTGTGGCATTGATCCCTTTAGTATTATGAAGTGGCCTTCATTATCTCTTGTTATGGCCTTCAGTTTGAAGTCTATTTTGTCAGATGTGAGTATTGTTAGCTCAGCTTTTTTTTTTTCAATTTCCATTTGCTTGGAATTTTTTTTCCATCTCTTCACTTTTATTCTGTGTGAGTCCTTTGTTCTGAGCTGGGTCTCTTGTAGACAGCATATATATGGGTCATGTTTTCTTATCCTTTCAGCTTCCCCATGTTAACATAAATAAACCTGTAAAGAAGTTTTTTGAGTTTATTTGAGCCAAACTGTCGACATATGCCAGGAAGCAGAACCTCAACAAATTGAGATAATGCTCCGGAGAATGGCGGGTTACATGTGTATTTATACATTGCAATCAAAGGGATGTAGGTGAGTTACATGAAATCCATTGGTGATAGATTAGAGAGGCGGGAGAAAGCAAAGTGGGGGAAACCCCTGGGATTGGATAAAAAGCAAAATGATGGACACATACTTAGGTGGGTGCAGGATCAATTAACATGATAATGAAGGAATTTATGGTATCTGTCCTTGTGCCCAGCACATTTGGTTGTGCCCCAGGGGGTCCAGAAAAAGGGAAGTTACAAGTTACCCAGTCACTTCAAGGATATGTTATCATAGATGCAAAAAGACAGATAGGCTCAGTTAAGGTAAAGGTTGACCTTGTCAGTGAAGATACCAGCCTAGGGCGTAACTACCCACCATAAATGCTTTTAGTTAAAGTTTAATTTCAGACCATCCTTTGTGGTTACTTTAGGTCTCTGAGTTTGCAAGACTGCCATACAGGCCTCCCCTGAGCTTGTCAGGTTAGCATGTGGCCCCTTTCATCCACACCTGCATCTTTTGATTGAGGCTTTTAAGCCATTTACATTTAGAGTTATTGTTGATAGGTATTTATTTATTGTCATTCTTATTCTTTATGCCTGTGTTCTTCTGTATCTATTTCTTCTTCTTACAAGAATCCCTTTAGCATTTTTTGCAGTGCTGACTTGGTGGTAAGAAACTCTTTTAGCCTTTTATTTTGTCTGCAAAGATTTTATTTCATCCTCGATTTTTTATGATAGCCTTTTTGGATAGAGTAGTCTTTGATTCAGTCTCTTGGTTTTCATTACTTTGTGTACTTCATGCCATTGCCTTCTGACCTAATGTTTTTCTATTGATAAGTCAGCTGACAGTCTAAAGGGAGCTTCCTTGTAGGTAACTTTCTGTCTCTCTCTTGCAGCCCTTAAGATTCTTTCTTTGTCTTTAATATTTGCCATTTTAATTATTATGTGCCTAAGTGTGGGTCTTTTGGGCTTCATATTGATTGGGGCTCTGTGTTCTCTGAACTTTAGTGACTTTTTCCTTCATCAGATTAGGGAAATTTCCTGTCATTATTTCTTCAAATAAGTTCTCTAGTCCTCATTTGTATTCTATTCTTTCTGGTTCCCCTATAATAAGAATGTTGTTATACTTCATGTTGTCCCAAAACTCCCTTAGACTCTCCTCCTGCTTTTTAAATTTTTTTCCATTTGCTTCTGTGAATGTGTGTTGTTTTATACCTTGTCTTCTAATTCACTTATTTGCTCCTCAGCTTTTCCCCGTGTACTGTTGAATCCTTCCAGTGCCTTTATATCAGCAATGTCATTCTTCATTTCTAATTGATTCTTATTTAATTTTTCAACCAATATTTTTTGTTGGTAACCTTTCATTAAGTTTCCTTAATACTCATTATGTTACTTGAAGTTCTCACTGAATTGTTTGAGCATTCTTATTAACATCACTTTCAATTCTTCATTTGACAAATTGCTTACATCCATTTCATTTAATTTCTTTTCTGGTAATTCTTACTTTCATTTGGAAGTTGTTTGTCTCCCATTTTTGCTGTCTCTTTGTATTTGTTTCTATGTATGAGATCAAACTGCTATGCCTCCCAGACTTTGTCAGCTTGTCTTATGTAGTAGGGACCCAGTGGTGCAGTCTCTTAGATATCCTGAGCTCCATGTTCTAGGAAAGCCCCTTACTTGAGTTATTTGGGTTCTCCTGTTGTAGTTTGGTCTTGAATGTTATTGTTCCATTCATGGATGGAGTCTCCTCTCAAGCTGGCTGATTATGTGGCTAACCTCTGATCATACCATGGGAGATGTTGTGGAGGTGCTGATTAAACAGAACAAAATACAACACAATAAACATGAAACAAAAGAAACAAAACACAGACCAGACCCCTACAGCACCAACAAAAGCAACCACCAGAGGAAAAAAATTAGGAAAGAAATAAAGAGCAAGAATGATAGAAAAGAAGAAAGAAAGAAAAACTGCAAGGAGAAAACAAAACAAACAAACAAACAAAAAAAGCACAAACAAAAAACAACAAAAAAGTGGGGGGAAGGAATATGTAAATGCAGAGCTGTAATAAATTAATAATAAAGAATTAGGGAAATAGCAGAAGAAAAACAGTTTAAAATAAAGGAGGAAGAAAAGAAAAGTTAAAAAAGAAAATGGAAGAGAAATCATATAGACCTAAATTAAGAAAAGGAAAAAAGATGAGAAAGCAGGAGAAAAAGAAATCTCAGATGAGAAGCTGCAAATGAAAACTCCTGTGCTCTGCATTTAAAACAAACAAAAATGAAACTGCTGCTTTCTCTCCGACCGGCTTTTCATGGCTGGATGTTACATGGGCCACTGGACTTGGTTCTGGTGCTCCAGGGTGTGGAGTCCAGCCTGGGTTCCAGGCCTCTATCTTCTGAGGAAACAGACCCTTCCCTCACCAGGAGCTCCCCCCTCATTCTCAGCTTGCAGGCCTGCCGCCCCTGGGAGCTGGGTCAGCTCCTCTGGAGACCTCACCCTTCCTAATTGTCTCCAGGTGTTTTCTGTCCTTCCTTGATATAAGTCTCCTCCACAGCTGGACCTCAGTTGGTAATTCCAGGCGAATATTCTCCAATTTAGCTGTATCTACCTATTCGACCACCATTTTTTCTCTGCCTAATTGATTTTTTTCCATTCTCTTTTTTTTTTTTTCTCCCAGTATGCTCAGCACCACTATGACTTTTCTGCATCCTCTGGGGATAAGTGTAGTTCTGGTTTTCTCTGATACTAAGGATGTAGACCTTTTGGATCACAGACTTTCCTCCTTGGCAGATCTTTACTCTTGACTTCTGTACCCACGTTCCCTCTTTCCTTCACCCCTATTCAAGTCAGAGAATCTAATGGCCAAAATAAAGGAAGTTCAAAGTCTCTCAGTGTTGAAGGGGCAGCAAAGTGAAACTAATTTCTCTGCTTTCTGCTAAGCTCCCTGGTTCTCACTTTATAGTACAAACTTGGCCTAGAATTTTTCCATAATCTTACCTGCCCTTTGATATTTTTAAAGTGATGTTTTATAAATGTTATCCAATGTTATTAGTTACTTTTAATGGAAGAGTTTACCTAAATAATTTATCCCTCTCTAATCAAAAATCAAAATTAAACAAATATAGCATTTTAGTATACTGGTAGAGGTTCAGAATGAGTCATCCCAAGGTATACCTCTGTGGTAAGTGGATTGTTTTGAGCTAATGGCAAACAAAACTTTGCTTCCTCAAGAAACTTCTGCTCCCCCTTAACGACTTAGAAAAAAATTGAATTAGGGACATTGCCCATAATTAGAGATTATTAGAGATAAGCTTTTGTTTTTTGACCTATCTATAGAGTGGGGCAAATTTCTAATTACTGAAAATCTGCTGTTCTTAATGTTCTGCAATGGCCTTCCTCCCCTCTGAAGCTCCAAGGTGACCCTTAGCTCAGAATGTCATATACTAGTATACCTCATTTTCCCTTTCTGTCTTAGAACTTCTTATTTATGTGGGGTCACAGACTGTCTCATGTATGTGGGTTTTTCATACATATGTATGTAATTAAATTTAGTTACTTCATTTTTTAATTTACTTCATGTCAATTTAATTATTAGACCAGTTGGAAAAACTTTGAAAAATAGTGGATTCTCCCCCACATTACCAACATGTGCAGCCTCACAGTAGAAATGATCACAGGGAAGGTGTAATTGTAAAGAAATTCTGACTGTCTCAATTTGCCTGCATCCCCAAATTTGTTGCAGTATAATTGGATGTCTGAGAATGAGGCAGATTTTGAACATCCAGAGATTCTCAGTGTCGAAGAGAAAATATAGTTTCGGGAAGGCTCAATGGATTTGAAGGGATTCAGTGTTTTAGATAAGGAGGATGACATTCATCTCTTATAGATCTGGCATCAGAGATCTGGTCAGAGAGCAGACAACAGATGGGATTAATGACAAAGTCAGAGGCAACTCAGCATAGGCCATAGTGAGCAGAAAGAGGCTGTAGATGCAACACAAATCCAAATATGACAGATATTTATAGTATATGTATCCCAAAGGAAAACAGTTGGTAAAGACGAAAATACAGAATTTCCTTCATAAATAATACTGAGAAAAAAATCCAGAAATTGCTGAGTTTACCATAAATGTTCAAATTTATGTGTCCTTTGTTATGCAAACTAGAAAATAGAGAATAAAATTAGGTACTTTTACTGGAAGCACAATTTACATCTCTGCCAAATGTTTTGATTATGCTAATTGTAGTACTGTAAGTGGGGGCTGGTCTGAGATTCCAAAGATTTGTTATTTTTATTAAGGTGAGATTTACATGACATAAAATTAATCATTTTAAACTGAATAATTGATATTTAATATATTCACCATGTTGTGCAACCATCATTTCTAACTAGTTCCTAAACATTTTAATCATTTCAAAGGGGAGCTCTGTAGACATTCAGCAGTTACTTGCCATTCCCCTCACTTGACAGCCCTTGGCAACCACCAATCTGCAATCTGTCTCTATGGATATGCCTATTCTGAATTTTTAATATAAATAGAATCTTACAATATGTGACTTTTTGTGTCTCACTTTTATCATTTAACACAATATTATTCAGGTTCTTCTGCATTGTAACATGTATCAGTGCTTCATTTCTTTTTTTGGATGAGTAATATTCTATTATATATGCATATATCAATTCATTAATCTATTGATGTACATTTTGGCTGTTTCTACATTTGGTTATTGTGAATAGTGTTGCTATGGACATGTAAATACATATATTTATTTAAGTACTTGCTTTTAATTCTCTTGGGTATACACACACACACTTAGGAGAGCAATTGTTGAAAATATGGCAATTCTATATTTCACTTTTTGAAAAACTATTTCCCAAAGGGGAGAAACCATTTCACATTTGTGGGGAAGCACAGGACTTGGTTGGAAAGTCTGGAAGGAGGATTCTCCAAAAGGTCAGGGGGCTCTAAGGGGACCTTGCTGAAGGCAGCAGCCCCTACCTTGACTTTTCCAAACAAGTCTGAGCCCCTGGGTTGTTTGCTGGAATCTCTATGTTTAGTCTTTCAGACCCTACCTTGTAGAAGCATGTGCTTTCTCAAGGATACCTACCCTGCTGATTGTATCTAGAGGTTAATTTTAGTTCAAGCTGTTATGACAATAAAAGCCTAAGGAGGCAGGCGAACAGGGTTACTTGGAGGCAACAGCTAAATAGTGCCTTAGCCCTCTCTTTCACAGAAACGTGTGTCAGAGCAATCTGTGCATCCATTGCTTGTTCAAGGTCTGCTGGTCAGCCCCGGCAAAGTGGTGCCCCGTGTGAGGAGGCCAGGAACGCAACAAAACACTGCAGAACCCTCAAAAAACGAAGAGGAAGAAAATGAAAGTAACTGCACAGTAAGTTATTGGAGTCCTCTTGGAATTCCTAAGTTCGAGGGAATTCTTTCTCAGCTAAGATTTCATAATAGGACAGCAATTGTCCACAGAACAGCAACAATATATCATAGTGCTAAAACAATTATTAAAAGTAGGTGGTGCCTCTGTTACAGAAGAACAAAAACACTTATTAAAATTGTTATAATTTATAATCGTTGGTTCCATGATGCTGGAATGCTAGACCTTAATCTCTGGGAACAAGTGGGCAGGAATCTAAAGAGAAATCAGGCCCAGAAAAAGCGAGTGTCCTTATCATCATTAACTATGTGGGCTCTTGTTCGAGCTGCACTATGCCCACTTCATATTGAGGATCAAAAGCCTACAGAGCAAAGGAGGATTTACTACTGCCCCTCCTTCTGAAGCAGAGCCTGTAGAGCCTGTAACACCTACTAGTAAAGCCCTGCCACTGGAGGAAATATTTCCTGATCCTCCACCTGTGGTGTGGGAAGGCTCACCAACTAGATCAGTGGTTCTCAACCTTCCTAATGCCGCGACCCTTTAATACAGTTCCTCATGTTGTGGTGACCCCCAACCATAAAATTATTTTCGTTGCTACTTCATAACTGTAAAAAAAAAAAAAAGACCGTACCCTTTTATGTAATGATGTTTACTTTGAATTTATATTAGTTCACACAAACACTCCAGCCATGCTTTTGTTCCCGCCCTCCTGTCCAGTTTAAGAACCCATTGTGGCCCTCGAGTCAAAAAGTTTGCCCACCCCTGAACTAGATCCTCAGTTATGGGGTCCTGTGTCAGGCAAGCCATGTTAGAAGGAGAGCTTTTGGCTTGCCCAGTTATGCAAGATCAATAAGATAATTGCCGGGGTGTTATCCTGCATCTACTAGGGTTCAGGAATCTGGAGAAGGGGCTGTGAGTAAATTAAACAAACTTGACACGAAATCTAAATATGGAAGGCATTTTTGGGGGGAGCCAGGGAAGGCTTAGCTTTAGTGACTAAATTCTCCAAGTCTCTGGATCCCTACCTTTTTATTAACACATTTTGCCCTATAGTAAAGCAGATATACATATCAAAGGTAGGGTTTGGTGAACAGTAAGATTATCAGGTTGGGGGAACTGCCCTCAGCTGTCTAGCAGCAGGCAATAACATATGCAGATCTTCAGGTTTGGGGAAATGCTTTCAGCTATTCCAGCAGCAGGTAATATGATTCAGCCTTGTTGAAGCCCCAAGGTTCATCAACCTTTTGATGAACTTCTTGCGTTTATGACCTGCTGGAATTAGCCCCCAGCATAGGTATGGGAAGGCTTATCAACTAGATCAGCCGTGGGCAAACTACGGCCCGAGGGCCGGATCCGGCCCGTTTGAATTAAATAAAAAAAACTAAAAAAAAAAAAAGACCGTACCCTTTTATGTAATGATGTTTACTTTGAATTTATATTAGTTCACACAAACACTCCAGCCATGCTTTTGTTCCCGCCCTCCTGTCCAGTTTAAGAACCCATTGTGGCCCTCGAGTCAAAAAGTTTGCCCACCCCTGAACTAGATCCTCAGTTATGGGGTCCTGTGTCAGGCAAGCCATGTTAGAAGGAGAGCTTTTAGCTTGCCCAGTTATGCAAGATCAAGAAGGTAATAGAGTTTATGAGCCACTCTCCTTTAATATCTTTAAAGAAATAAGAAAAAATTAAGGTAGGGGCTGCCACCTTTGGCAAGGTCCCCTCAGAGGCCCCCGACCTTTTGGAGAATCCTCCTTACAGACATTCCAACCAAGTCCCGGGCTTCCCCACACACATTCTTGCCGGGAACCAATAGCAGCATGTCATAATTTCAAGAGTTTCATCAAAAGGTTGATGAAACTTGGGGACTCAACAGGGTTGAGTCACACATGTAGTCTGTTTGGAAT
>NW_005371454.1:391103-404816 GCF_000412655.1 Myotis brandtii | reverse complement strand
TTGCCTTAGGACAAATTGTGTTAATAAAAGCAAGGGTCCTAGACAAGGAGGGACTCTTCAGTTCCTTTAGCTGAAGGTCCTCTGACCCCCAATGCCTTTCAAAATTATAACTCGTCTCCGGACTCTTTATTAGTCTCTGAATTTCTATGTCATCTACGCACAGCACCTTTTCCAGATTCTTGAACCCTTCTTGATACTGGGACATGAACCCTGGCACATTCTCACCAGCAATGTACCATGGTTTTAATTTCTCCACATACATGTCAACACTTGTTATTTTCTGTTTTGTTGATTATTGCCGTCCTAGTGGGTGTGAAGTAGTACCTCACTGTTGTTTGATTTGCATTTCTCTAGTGACTAATCATGTTCAGCATATTTTCTTGCCCTTGTCCGCTTGCCTATTGTGTTTGCAGAAATATCTATTCAAGTTTTTCAGCCATTTCTTAAATTAGGTTGTTAGACATTTTGTTGTTGAGTTACATAAATTTTTTATATATTCTGAAAATTAGAATCTTATCCAATAGACAGTTTGAAAATATTCTCTTGCATTCTGTAGGTTGTCTTTACACTTTCTAGACAAGGTAAGTTTTTAATTTTTATAAAGTCCAATTTATCCATATTTTTATTTTGTTGGTCAAACTTTTGGTGTCGTATCTAAGAATCCATCAGTAAATCCACATTCATTAAATTCACTCCTGTATTTCCTTGTAATTACTTTATAGTTTTAGATTTTGCATTTACATCTTTTGTCTATTTTAATTTTTCTATATGGGGGGAAGTAAGGGTTTAATTTCACTTTAATATGTTGATATCCTGCTATCCCAGCATCATTTGTTGAAGAGAATAATATTTCTACTCTTCATAGTGTTATGGACTGAATTGTATTCCCTTGTAATTTATATGCTGAAGCCTTAACCCCCACTGTGATTGTATCTGTGTGTAGGCCTTTAAAGAGAGTTAAGTAAAGTTAAATGAGGTTATAAGTGTTAAGGCTCTAATACAATACACTCCTTGTGTTTATAAGAAGAAGAAGAGATACCAGGGATGTGTACAGAGAAAAGACCATGTGAGGACACAATAAGAAGGCAGCCATATGCAAGCCAACAAGAATGCCCTTAGGAGGAACTAACCTTGCTGGCAGATGATGTCATCATTGTCAAAAATCAATTGACCTTAGATGTATAGGTTTATTTCCATACTCATAATTCTATTCCATTGGTCTTTATGCCAGTAGCACAGTATTTGAATTACTGTAGCTTTTTATCAAGTTTTTAAATCAGGAGTGTAAGTCCTCCAACTTTGTTCTTTTCTTTAAGATTGTTTTGGCTATTTGGAGCCTCCTGCAATTCCTTGAGAGTTTGAGGATTTGCTTTCTCATTTCTTCATTGACTTTGTAGATTGCTTTGGATAGTATTGCCATTTCAATAATATTAAGTCTTCCAAAACATGAACACAGGATATCTTTCCATTCATTTAGGTATTCATTAATTTTTTCAGCTCTTCTTGATGAATTAACCTATTTGTTATAGTATAAAATACTTTTTTACAAAAATTTTAAGTCTAATTCTGTCTGATTTTAGTATATTCACTCCAACTCCCTTTTTGTTACTATCTATACATATAAAGAGCCAGGGTCAGTAACATCCAAAACGACCAAAGGAACGACTGAACACCAGGCTTCTCATGCAGCAGGCTTGGGTGGACGGGGGCTGGTGAGAGGGCTGAACTGCTTACCTCTCGGAGAGAGAGAGGAACAGCTGCTGGCGGGGTCCAGAGAGAGAAGCAGGGTTTGATCCGCAGTATCCGTGGCAGCTGCTGATAAGCCCTTGCCTCTATCTCTCCAGGCCTCACCAGCAGCCATGCCTCTGTCTCTCCAAGAAGTCAGCAGTTCAGCCCGCTTGCCATCAGCTTGGGGCGGCTGCTGATCAGCACCGCCTCTCTGAACAGGCCCGGAGATAGGCCCGGAGATGATGACTGGCATAGAAACTGACCAATCAGCACCAAATCTGGGTGAACTGTGAGGAGCCAATGGCTGCCTAGGAGGCAGAGCTTTTGATGCTGACTGGCATAGAAACTGACCAATCAGAACCAATTCTAGGTGAACTGCAAAAGCAGAACCTAAGGTGGGGGCTGAGGAGGGGTTTTAAGGGCAACAGCTATTTGGTGTAAGGTGTAAGAAAGTGGCTCAATTTTTTAATGACCGGTTTGGCAGTAAGGGCATATGGCTGGCTATCAGTTCAGATATAGGGATTATGTATTTTTGTCTGCCAAGAGCATCTCCTCCTGATGAAAATGCCCACCCCCCCATTTAAGAAATCCTATCCTATATAATCTATCTATACTAATAAAAAGGTAATATGCAAATTAGACCGGGTTGACCAACCATCTTCCAGGCATCCAACTTCCTTCAGGACAAAGCCATGGTGGTGGGGGCTGAGGCAGAGGCAGTTAGGGGCGATCAGGCTGACAGGGGAGGGCAGTTGTGGCAAGATCAGGCTGGCAGGGGAGGGCAGTTGGGGGTGAGATCAAACTGGCAGGGGAGGGAAGTTAGGGGTGATCAGGCAGGCAGAGGCAGTTAGAGGTGATCAGGCAGGCAGGCAGAGAGGTTAGGGGCAATTAGGCAGACAGGCAGAGGCAGTTAGGGGTGATCAGGCAGGCAGGCATGTGAGCAGTTAGGAGCCAGTGGTCCCAGCTTGTGAGGGGAATGTCCGACTGCCCATTTAGGCCCAATCCCACAAGGGTCCCCTATTGGAAAGGGTGCAGGCTGGGCTGGGGGAACCCCCCACCTCACAAGAATTTTGTGCACGGGGCCAGTAGTTTATATGTAATATATTTTTTAATTATTTTAATTTCAAACTATTTGTGTCTTTAGATCTAAAGTGAGTCTCTTATAGAGAGCATATATACATTTTGCAAATTTCTGTTTATTGCTGAGCTTAAGGCACTTATACGTAATTACTAATGAGGAAGGATTTATTTGTGCCATTTTGCTTTTTTCCCTGAATTTCTTACTCCTTTTCTCCCCATTTCTTTCATTTCTACCTTCTTTATTGTTTAATTTTTAAAGTGTATCACTTTGGTTTTTAACTCATATTTTGTGCAGATTTAGAAAATATTTTCTTAGGGGTTATATGGGAATTATAATTAATATACTAAATTTATAACCTTATAGCTTGAATTAATACCAATTTATCATCAATAACATACACAAACTCTGTTCCTACACAAATCCTCTCACCTTTATGTTATTGTTGTTACAAATTACATATTTATACATTGTATGCACATTAACATCAATATATAATTATTATTTTATATATTTCCATTTTAAATCATGTAGGAAATAAAGAGGAGTTATAAACAAAAAATTCAATTATACTGTATGAGCTGTGTTACATAAAATAGTTACTATTTGGGGGTATTAAATGCTGGACAGAAACTTAACTGGCATGTTAATCAAAGGGTTGAGACATCTGATAACAAATAAATACATTTTTCATCAGGAAAGCAAAATTGTTCTAGGTAAAGAAATATTTATCGGGTATAGTCACCAATCACAAAAGGACAAGTATGTTCCTATCTTTTGGCCTCTATAACGAAGCTAAAATGAGATCTTGAGCTTTTATTTCAGCTTGGTAGTGAAAAACTTAATCATTCAAATTGAAGGTAAATTCTAGTTTGAAACTCAACCTTTATAGGGTGACATTCTCTTACTTCAGGAATTTCCTGTGTCCACTTTCTTCTATTTGCCCTGGAGTTGATCTGTGTTCAATGGGTGGTTTATAAATAAGTTGGCACTTATTTATACAGGGATATATGAAACTTATTATATATAGCTCAATACTAGAACCAAGTAAATACTGTCTTTGGGAGAAATAAATAATCTTAAATTAAATTATTGGTTCACATCTATCCACTGCCTCTGTGGCTCAAAGGTCCATGCTCCTCTGTTCTGTGATATCCAATTCATTGCAAATTAATATGTGTCTTCATTTTTCTTCATTTTGAGCTCCCTCTATGTCTCCAGTGTGCTCTGAGCCATTTTTATGTCCCTCTGAAGGGTATAAGCTACTATTGGATGTTCTTCCAACCACCACATTGAGTACATAGACTTACAACTTGCTACTCTAATTTGAGGTGCCAAATAGCCTTGGGGCTTCTCCAAGAGCCTTACACTAACCCCTTTTTATGTTTGGGTCTCACTAAATCTGTCTGGATTTCTATCACACAACAAGTCCTAGGAAACAAGCCAGGGACATGTAATCCACAATTTAATGCCCTTGATCATTTCTATAAATTATTTTTCTTTTCCTAAAGCAAAGGCATGGGTTCTTCATCAGGACAGGACAGGAAACTGTTCTCACATTCTTGTTAGTAGAATGCATATGGCA
The DNA here is from genome assembly GCF_000412655.1 of Myotis brandtii. NCBI lineage: Eukaryota > Metazoa > Chordata > Mammalia > Chiroptera > Vespertilionidae > Myotis > Myotis brandtii. The sequence continues at coordinate 400,425 of NW_005371454.1, read as the reverse complement.
CAATCTCTAGGTCTGCTTCCTTCAAGGCTGTTTCTTGGAACGCCAGGTTTTTATAACTCTAGTTTGTTCTATCAGTTTGAAAGATCTACTCAACAAGTCATTTAACTTCTTTATTCTCAGGTGGATTAACCTTCCTGTGAATCAACTAATATCCGTGACCCAATGAGTGAAGGATCCCAGATTATCAAAACATGGAAGAAAGAAAAGCTTTGGTTATGATGAAAATATAGTCTCCTGCCACACCTATAAATAAATACTTGTGGCTAATGGAATGACTGGACTTGGGACAACATTTATTAGGATATGTATATGCATATTAGCATATGTTTAAAGTAGTTTCTTATGAGAAAACTAAAGTTCTGATATGAGAACATAGTGTTAATTAATAGCAATTCTGGGTACAGTGATGCACAATATTTTTCTGTTGCTGGAAGCTCTAGAACTGGAGCAGGAAAAATAGAAAGGGGCTTCTGGCTAGCTGAATATCAACAATTCACAGACATGACTGTGCATTAGAATCAACCACAGTTTTTGAAATATATATATGACTTTCCCACAGCAAGCATGCAGATTCAGGATATCTGAGGTAAGTTCCATGCCCCTGTATTTAAAAATAATCTCCACAGATAATTTCTATGTTTTATAATATAAACAAAGTTGAAGAACATGTGTAATGCGCATCCAATCTGCCTCATATGTTACCTTCCCCAGGCTTCCTTCCAGCAGCTCTTTCCTGGTTTCTTTCAGCTCCTGAAGACCATCTGGAGGCAGCTAGGGCAGCCGACAGCTCTGATAGATGCACAACTTGAGGCACGGTTTTTCACACTTTTGTGGGCTTTAGCATCATCTAGGATACTTGTTAAATGCAATTATCAGGTGCCACTTCCAAGTTGCATGAACTGCTTTATGGACACTTGATAATGGGTAATTAATAAATGAATATAAGCTAGAATTTAATCCAAAGCCTGCCTTTATTATCATCTGAAAGTGAGGCTGTAAGCCCTTTTCAACCCTTACTCACATCACATCTTTGACTGATCTTGTGTATATGCCAAAAAGAGCTAAAGTACAGCAAAGGGAATATAGTCAATAATATTGTCATAATTATGTATGGTGCCAGATGGGTACTCAACTTCACATGGTGTCACTTCATAGGGTACATAAATGTGTAGTGACTATGGTGTATACCGGAAACTAATATTGTATGTCAACTATAATTGTAAAATTAAATAAATAAAATTACATGGAGAAACTAAAAGGAAAAATAAAAGAACTTTATAGATGTCCATGACAAAGTTGGTTTATGTCTTAAAGCTTTATTTACCCAAGAGAGTGTCTCCAGTACTTGAACCTTCCTTCTTTTGGAGGCTGCAAACAGTTCATCTCCTGTTCCTGGCTTTGGAACAAAGCCTGGCAGTGAGGAACAAGAGAGCATATTTGTCTGTTGGAGGATTTGGCAGGATGGCATGCAAAAACATTTCCCAAAGTATTCTGAGCCCGCCCCCTGGAAACATGAACTGTCTTCCATGTCTGGAAAATGAGCTGTTTGCTCAGTGGAGAGTTCGAAATCACTAAATTTGCTGATGGATAAATGTCTGTTTGGAGAATAGAGAATGCTTTCCAAGCACAGTCTGTCTCTCAAAAATTCTCAGACAACACAGATGGCCAGCAAGTTTGGTGCTCAAAAACTCTGGCATTCCAGGGGTTTGTAGAGTTTAATTATTTTACAGGTAAAACAGGGAGCAGATGTATAACACCAGGTCCAGCAGTAGCATGAACCTCAGTATCAGCCCAAACCATCACTTTTTGGCTCCTTGTATGAATCCTGTGAATACATAGATAGGAGGCCAACATTTTGTGTGGTGAGCACCATGGCCTGTACTGCCAGATGAGGCAGGTGAGACCATTAGGAGAAAGGCTCACCAATCTATGTATGTGTGTGTATATACTATGTGTATATGGTGTGTGTGTGGGGGGTCAGAAATCTTAGGGACTATTTTTAAGCTTGGAAATAAGAAATTTTAAAATAAAATTTATTTTGAAATAATTTTAGATTTATTGTTGAGTTTCTGTATAACCTCCCCCTAATTTATATTCATGTATTTATCCATTCAATCATTTATTTATTATATCAGAATAGACTCAGGTATATTTTATATATGTTATATATTTTATATACCTAATGTATTTGTGATTGTTTTTGAGTTAAATTTTTGATTTTTTTCATCAGTGTTTTGTATTTTTTCACATATATATCCTGCACATATTTTGTTAGATTTGTACCCACGTACTTCATTTTTGGCATGCAATTATAAATTGCATTACCATTTTTTAATTTAATTTTTAATTACCAATTATTCTTTGTTGCTATATAAAAATACAATTTACTCTTGTCTAATGACCATATATTATGTGAACTTACTAAAGTCACTGACTGGTTGTAGAAGTTTTGTAGTAGATTTTTTGGGATTTTTTGCATGGACAATTGTGTTATTAGAAAAAGAATTTAAAAAATATATTTCTTCCCAATCTGTACATCTTGTATTTTTTTTTCTTGCCTTACTAATCTAGATAGTAATTCTAATAAATATTGAATAGCAGTGGTCAGAGAAGGCAACCTTGACTTATTCCAAACTTTAAAGTGAAGGCATTATAACATTTGTATAATGTTAGTTGTAGGATTTTTTTTTGTACATACTGAAATCAGGCTAAGAAAACTCTTTCTGTTACTAGTTTTTAAGCACTTTTATTATGAATGGATGTGGAATTATGTCAAATGATTTCCTGCATCAATTAATATGATCATATTTTTACTTTAGTGTGTTAATATGCTTAATTATATTAGTTGTTTTTGTATGTTGAATGGGCCTTGAATTCTTGTGATGAACCCCACTTGGTTGGGATATGTTTTCATCTTTATATGTAGATGGATTCAATTTGATGATATTTTCTTACAGGGTTTTGCATCTTTATAAATAAGAGATACTGGTATGTAGTTGCATTTTATTTTAATAACAATGGATAAAAAACTGTGGGACATTTATACTATGGAATACTATGCAGCTATAAAAAAAAAGGGATCTCTTACCCTTTGAGATAGCATGAATGGACCTGGAAAACATTATGCTAAGTGAAAAAAGCCAAACTGAGAAAGACAAATATCAGATGATCTCACTTATTTGTGGAATATAATGAACAAAATGATTTGACCAACAAAATAAGACCCAAAGCATGGAGGCATGGAACAGATGGACATACCTTACTGTGAGGCTGGGGGGATAAGAAGAGATAAACCAAAGAACTTATATACTTACTAGAGGCCCGATGCACAAAATTCATGCAAGGGGCTTGGCCCTCGCAGCCCCTCGCAGGCTTCGTCCAGAAGGTCGTCCGCTAGGTCATTCAGCTGTCCTGTCTAATTAGCATATTACCCTTTCATTATTATAGACTAGTGGCCCGGTGCATGAAATTTGTGCACATTAAAAGGGAATTAGAGGAAATATTTTAATATTGCTATTTGCCCTTTCTTCATAATAGAAGTGTCAGAGATGAAAGAAAATTAGTAAAATGTATATGAAAATCTCCCTCCTGTCAGGGTATGGAGCACGCCTCAAGACCTAGAGTCAAGTCCCCACCCACCACCCACATGTGCTGCAAAAATGCAGGATACCCAGACCTGGCCACCCCCATCAAGCCCCTCCAGGCAGGGGGTGCAGCCTCAGGTCCCCCGGCCCAGAGCCAGGGTGGGGAGCATTGCCTGAGGTCCCTGTCAAGCCCCACTGGGTGGGGGGCGCAGCCTGAGGTCTCCTTCAAGCCCCGCTAAGTGGGGGGTGCGGCCTGAGGTCCCCAGGCCTGGAGCTGGGGCTGGAGGCATGGCCTGAGGTCCCTTGCCCAGGCCAGGCACCATGCAGCCTCAGGTCCCTGCTGTTTGATCATGATGTTATGGCGTACTGGCTAATTTGCATATTCCTCTATTATATAGATAGATATGCATAGCCCATGGACATGGCAATAGGGTGGTGAAGACCTGGGAGGGTGAATAGGGGCTGGGAGGAGGGGGGGAAAGGGGAGAAAATGGGAGACATCTGTAATACTATCTACAATAAAAAATACATTAAAAAAACTTTGGTTATTAAGGTACCAAAGTTTTGGAAGAGTTTTGACTACATATTCCATTTCTTTGATAAATTTGGGAGTATTCAGGTTACCTATTTCTCCTTGAATGACTTTTGATACTTAGTGACTTTCAGGAAATTGCTGTCTTTCATTTAAGTTATTGAATTTATGGGCATAGAGTTGTTAACAGGATTCCCTTATTATCTATCACTTTAGTGCCAGTGGAATCAGGTGTGTGTGTGTGTGTGTGTGTGTGTGTGTGTGACCATTTACATTTTGATAGACATCAAGATTCTCTTTTCTTTTTCTTTTTTTGTCATTACAAATAACATAGCAGTGAGCATCCTAGTACTTATATACATGTGTGTATTTTTCAAAGGATAATTACTAAGCCAAAACATATGTGTTTTTCACATTGTGATAGATACTGCAAAAATTATCTTTTAAAAATTTCCTAGTAACAGTATATGAGAGTGCTCTTTTCCCTACAGCTTCACAAATAATTGATATATTTTACAACATTATTGTAAAACTTAGAGCTAAAAAAATACTTTATTCTTGTTTGATTTTGAATTTTCCTGATAATCAATGAGGTATAATATATTTCATATGGCAATCTAACATTTATGTTTGATTTTTGTGAAATTTGTGTTGATATTTTTGTGATCTTTCTATTGAACTGTTTGGCTTTTTTAACTTAATTTTTAAATATTTATTGTGTACTCTGGATATCCATCCTTGTTTGATAAATATGATAAAAATATTGTCTCCTAATTTTTTATCTTCAACTTTTATTACTTATTTTGTCATACAAATGTCTATTTTAATAAGGCAAAATGTGTCACTCATTTTTATGGATTTTAGATATTGTGTTTTTCTTTAGAAATAAATATGAGCTTAATCAACATCTATAATAATAAAAGGGTAATATGCTAATTAAACCAGATGTCTTCTGGGCGTCATTCCGGATGTCCTTCCTGACAAAGCCAGGGCCTGAGACAAGCTGGCCGGGGTCCCAGGTGCCTGCAGGCGGCCCAAGGGAAGCTGGCCCAGGTCCTGGGTGCCTGTGGCGGCCGGAGGAGGGAAGCAGCCTGGGTCCCGGGTACCTGCCGGTGGTTGGAGGAGAGAAGCCAGGGTCCGGGGTGCCAGAAGGAAGCAGGTGCCAGAGGGAAGCAGGTGCCAGAGGGAAGCTAGTACCAGCAGCCAGGGGAAGGAAGGCCTACTCTTGCACGAATTTTTGTGCATCGAGCCTCTAATATTAACATAAAGATGCAATAAATAAAAGAGAAGTTTACACATTAATTTGCTGACAACAGTAACATCCACAGAGGAAAATATAGACAGAGGCATGAAGAGGAGTTTTTAAGTTTGTTTTGTGTGTAATTGTGATGCAATACATAGATATTTTATAAACTAGTGTATCTATGGATTAGTTGTATAACAAAAACCTTTAAAAGCTAGATGCAAAAATGAATCTTTCCTTTTCCTATTTTATACATTTCCATTGTAATTATTTTTACCTTATCACCCCATTGATACTGCCCTTGCCAATATTGTCAATTAACTCATAATTCTCAATGCAGTGAGCACAGCTGTAATATTTCCTGACTTTACTGTGCATTTGACTCCAGAATTCATCCCCTTCTAGAATACTACCAAATTTGATTTTTTGTAGTACCATTTTTTAAAATATATTTTTTTTTATTGATTCCAGAGAGAAAGGGAGAGGGAGAGAACATCAATGATGAGAGAGAATCATTGATTGGCTGCCATCTTCACATCCTCCACTGGAGATCCAACCACAACCCGGGCATGTGCTCTGACTGGGAATCAAACCATGACCTCCTGGTTCTCAGGTGAATGCTCAACCACTGAGCCACAACAGTTGGGTTGTAGTACTATTTTTAACAATTTATCTTTTTGTTGAAAATATTACATATGTCCCCTTTTTCCCCACTGACCCCCTCCACCCCTGTGATACTTATATTTCTCCAACTGGCTTATTTCACTTAGCATAATACTCTCCAGGTCCATCCATGCTGTCTCAAAGGGTAAGAGTATTCCATGGAGTATATGTAGCACAGATCTTTTATCCATTCATCTATTGATGGGTACTTGGGCTGTTTCCAGATCTTAGCTATAGTAAATTGCACTGCTATGAACATAGGGGTACATATATTCTTTCTGATTGGTATTTCTTGTTTCTTAGGATATATCCCCAGAAGTGGGACCACTGGGCCAAATGGCAGTTCCATATTTAACTTTTTTAGGAAACTCCATACTGTTTTCCACAGTGGCTGCACCAGTGTACATTCACACCAGCAGTATGCTAGGGGTTCCCTTTTCTCCATATCCTCGCCAGCACTTGTCATTTGTTGATTTATTGAAAGATGTGAGGTGATACCTCATTGTCATTTTAATTTTCATCTCTCTCTGATGATCAGTGACTTTGAGCATTTTTTCATATGTCTCTTGGCCAACTGTATGTCCACTTTGTAGAAGTATCTATTTAGGTCCTTTGCCCATTTTTCAATTGGATTGTTTGTCTTCCTTTTGTTAACTTGTATGAGTTCCTTACATATTTTGGATATTAACCCCTTACAATATGTGTCATTGCCAAATATATTCTCCCATACACTGGTCTCCCTTTGCATATGACAAATCTACAGCCAACATCATACTCAATGGGCAAAAACTAAAACCATTTTCCCTAAGAACAGGAACATGCCAGAGATGTCCCCTTGCACCACTCTTGTTCACCATAGTACTGGAAGTCTTAGCCACAGCAATCAGACAAGAAGAAAACATAAAAGTCATCCAAATTGAAAGGGAAGAAGTAAAACTGTCATTATTCGCAGATGGCATGATATTGTACATAGAAAACTCTAAAGACTCCACCAAAAAACTACTCGTTTTAATAAATGAATTTGGCAATGTAGCAGGATGCAAAATTAACACCCAGAAATTGTTGGCATTTTTATACACCAATAATAAGTTATCAGAATGAGAAACTGAAAAAACAACCCCTTTTACCACTGCAACAAAAAAATTAAGATACTTAAAAATAAACTTAACCAAGGAGGTGAAAAACCGGTACTCAGAAAACTACAGGACATTAATGAAAAGGATAGAGGAAGATATAAACAAGTGGAAGAATATACCATGTTCATGGATTGGTAGAATTAACATGTTTAAAATGTCCATACTACCCAAAGCAATTATAGATTCAACACAAGCCCTATTAAAATACTAATGGCATACTTCACAGAACTAGAATAAACACTCCAAAAATTTATATGGAACTAAACAGACCCTGAATAACTGCAGCAATCTTGAGAAAGAAAAACAAAGTTGGAAGGATCAAAATACCAGATATCAAGTTATACTACAAAGCCACTGTAATCAAAGCCTGGTACCAGCATAATAACAGGCATATAGATCAATGGAACAGAACATTCAAGGAAGCTTGGATTCATTCTGTTCATCTCCTTCCTATTTTATATCAGGTTCCAAATTCAGTCAATCACCTAGTTTTCCATCTCTCACATCTATTCTGTTACTTAAATCATTCTGAACCTGACCTAATGGAAGAATTATTTCCCCTTGGCCTCTTTACTTTCTTACTGCATCCACCTTACTTCACTTCAGATCTTCGCTATACTACTTCATACTCCATATCTAGTTAAGAGAAAATATAATCATATCACTTCTTTACTATTTTTACTTGTCCATCATTATCTGCAATAAACTCAATTATCTAAGATGGTAGACTTCTAAGTCATCTCTTACTATCTACCTCCTTTTTAATCCAAGGATTTTGCTTCTATTGAACTACCTAAGATTCTACATCTTCCACTCTTCCCTATTTTGCACATGTTCTTTCTCAGAGGATCTGAGCTTAGCTCTTCCATGGGTGAAATCTTAATCCTCTTCCTGATCCAGCTTAATAATTCTCTTCTCTATAGTATTTATTCCCTACTGCCTTCAAACCTCAGACACAGCTGATTTCTCTTGTACTTAGAACACATCACTTTATTATAATGATTATTTTACCTGTTAATCTAACTACACTCTGAAAACTTTGAGTTGAAGTATGATGTCACCTTTATCATATTATTTCCGGCACATAGCATGCCACTTGGCATATAGTAAGTGCTTAATAAATGTTTCCTCAATGAATGAAGAGATTGAACACATCTTGTTTCTATTTCAGTGTAGATATTGAGTGAGACATAAAATTATATATGACTTTTGTATGTTGCTATGGACTGAACTGTGTCTTGCCAAAATCCATATGTGGAAACTCCAGTACTTCAGAATGACTATATTTGGTGATAGGACCTTTAAGGAGGTGATTAAGTTGAAATGAAGTCCTTAGGGTGGGACCTAATCCAATCTGATGGGTGTCCTTATAAGAAGAAAAAATGTGGACGCAAAGAGAGAAACCAGGGACGTGTGCATACAGTGGTATGATCATGTGAGGACACAGCAAGAAAGAGGGCATCTGCAAGCCAAGGAAAAAGGCCTCAGAAGAAATCAAATCTGCTCATACCTTGATCTAGGACTTCTAGCCTCCACAACCATGAGAAAATAAGTTTTGTTGTTTAAGCCACCTAGTCTATGGTATTTTGTTATGGCAGCTCTGTCAAACTAATAGTACATAATAATACTAATATTTACACATTTTTATTCCTTGTTTGTTGTATTAGCTTCCCATGGCTACTAGTACTATAACACATTACCACAAATTTTGTAGCCTAAACTAATAGAAATTTATTTTTTCACAGTTTTGAAGGCCAGAAGTCAAAATAAGTTTCCTTTGGTCAAAATTGAGGTGTCCATACAGCCATGACCTTTTCAAAGACACTAAAGCATAAACTGTTTCTTATTTCTTCTAGCTTTTGGAGGCTGTTGGAATTCCTTGGTCATTGCTTCAATCTCTTTCTCCCTGGTCACATTGCTTACTTCCGTTCTGTGTGTACAATCTTCCTCTCCCTGTCTCCATAAAGACACTTGTGATTACATTTAAGCCTGGCTGGACAATTCAGGATAATGTGCTTATTTCAAAATTCTAAATGTAATCACTGCTGATTTTGCCATCTAAACTAACATTTACAGGTTCCAAGGATTTAATCTTGATATCTTTGGGGGCCATTATTCAGCAAATTGCATTTGTTTTATTTTTTTCTTTTTCTTTCTTCCCCCC
>NW_005371454.1:390086-391004 GCF_000412655.1 Myotis brandtii | reverse complement strand
GCCAGCGATCAGGGCCTATCGGGGCTTTCCTTCCCCTGGCTACCGGCAGCTGGCCCCACCCCCACCACTGCCACTGCTTGCCATCTGTGTAGTGCTGCCACTCCCCCCACACACACACACACCCGCCACCCGTCACCTCCCTCTGCGGGCGACAGGCATGGAGTACAGTCACTTGGCTGGCTGACCTGGGCCTCCCTCTGTGGCTGCCAGCTGGGTGTCCTGGTCCTCCTCCTGCAGGGTGATCGATCACGGGGCTCCACGATCTTTTTTTTTGGCTCTGCAGAAGGAGGCCCTACCCACCCACTGCAGCACCGCCAGACAGGTAGCCAGGGCCTCCCTCTTTGGGGCGATTGCAGAGCCCCCTCTCCCCTGATTGATTGCCCTGCTGGTGGTGGTCTGGGCCTCCCTCTCCAGGGCCCCCCAACCAATCACATCACACCTGCCTTAGCTGGCCTGGCACCAGTGCATGTCATAGCGTGGTCATCCAGAAGGTTTTCTGCTGTTTGGTTGTTCGGTTGATTTGCATATTACACTTTTATTATTATAGACTAGAGGGCCGGTGCACAAAATTTGTGCACTGGGGTGGGGGGTCCTTCAGCTCAGCCTGCCCCCTCTCACAGTCTGGAAGCTTAGGGGATGTCCTACTGATGGCTTAGGCCTGCTCCCTCCTAAGCCGCAGTCTGGCTGCAGAGGCTCGGAGCAGGCGCCCAGTGTGTGTGTGTGTGTGTGTGTGTGTGTGGGCGCGTGCGTGTGTGTATGTGTGTGTGTTTCTGCTGGGGGTCTGCCCCCAGCTGTACCATGGAGGCTCGGAGCAGGCACCCCTGTGTGTTGTTCTCTCATGCTTGGGGCCACACCTGGCCCCTCCTCCTGAGCTGGTTGTGACCATTACTGAATCCCAACCTAATTTGCATATTACTT
>NW_005371454.1:373846-389864 GCF_000412655.1 Myotis brandtii | reverse complement strand
TATATTTCCTTCCCTTCCTTTTATATTTTACTTCCTTCTCTCCCTTCCCTACCTACCTTTTATTTTGAGCTTCCTTCCCACCGTCCTTTCCTTCTTCCGTACATGACAAGGCAGAAGAGGCTGAAAGGGGCTAAATGATTTTTCCCATGTTCTTTCATTATAGTGATGACAGAGCTGTGACAGAGTCCGCCCAATCCAGGTTACTTTTTCACTATATTTCATATATTTTTTGTAGTTTAAGTTTCCATAAAATCAAAGAGAGCCAAGCTGTCACCATGACACCGAATGAAGCTCCTCATTACTCTATGCATTGCTCTGAAATTATTACAGCTCAGGAAATCACTGGCACTTCACACTCTGCTGTATCGCAGGCATAAGAATTGCTTGACCATGATGGTCATTAAAAGAAGAGGCATGAGAGATCAGAAACAGGTTTTGTTAATAAGTGTGTGTTCAAAATTACAATAGGTCTGGGCTCTCAACATAGGTGTTTTTCAAAATTGGCTGCTCTAAATTTCAATTGCACATGTTCTTTGTCACTCAGTCTTTGTCACATTTCGGCTATATCCTCACAGCACCCAAATGTTAATTTTTAAAATATTTTCCATGCAAACTTACTTGCTTATATATGTTGGGCTTATAAAAAAATTGTGCTTTAGGAAACATTTTAAACTTTTATTTTTTGCCTTTTGTAATGATTTTCATTTCATGTAATTTAATTTAAAAGATAGAAAAGGAGAGATTTCAGGCAAGGAAGGTAATTTGGGGACCAGCAGCTTGTGCTTAAGTTTTTTGTGGGTTTGTTGCTGTTTGTTTTTTAGTGATAATCAGGAAAGTGGTAAATTTTAAACAATCCAGAATTATCTATTACTCATTTAATGATCTTTATAACACATGACAAATGAGTTGATTATTTTCTAAATCTGGCAACTTTACATGGGGTGTTTAGAACAAAAGTTATATCTAATGAAAATATCTGGCCAGTGCTCACCAAGATTTTCCTTCATCTTGTAGGAAGCGCTGAAACTGCAACAACAACAAAAGAGATAGCAAAATAAATAATAAAGAAAAACTAGGTAGTTGAAAAGAATTTGCCAATATAATCTGCCTTACAAATTATTGCCATGACTTTCAATAATTAGGGAATACAGCAAAGTTGAATCTTGGGTCTTGAAAGAAATAAACTGCTCGTGTCATTGTGAACCACTCAAAAGTTGAATGAGATGTGAGTGAGGAGGTGATTAGACCACTTACCGAGTTTTGCTGGGTTTGGTAGGGTCCAGCAGGAAGTTATCCTGGGAAGAGCTAATGTACTATTATGACTCTAAATATGATTGAGTTTGGAAAATTACTCTTAAGTAAGCATGGAGGTTCCCATTGACCAAACAGAGCTGGGGCTTGTTAATAACACTTTAATCAAGGCTTTCCTAATGGGCCTCCAGGATTACTGCAGGAGACAGAATTATGATCCCATGTAGGAACTAGTAGAAATCCATGTTTTTAATGGTTTACCTACCAGATTTAAATAAACTTTAAGTTAAACATCCCTCCTTTCCCATAGTCTAGGAACTTCCGAAAGTGATGATTTACATGTATTGTTATAATGTGTTAATTAATGCTTTATTATTTGTGACTTTTTGATTTCTTATTATGTTAATCAAGAAAACTCACGTTAACTGAATCACCTCACTTAACTAAATCACCTTCCAGTTTGTTTGTTTGTTTTCTTATTTTTTACCTAATACTAAAGTTCCTAATATTAAAGAATTTGAAGCAATTTGCTAAAACCATTGGCCATGGACTTCCATTGCCTTGTTGCCACCCATTCCCTTTTTTGACTAGACTTTTTTAAAGGCTCTCTTTCTGTTTGATTTTTCTAAAATATTTATTTTTTAATTGAGATATAGTTGATATATAACATTGCATAAGTTTAAGTGGTACAATGTGTTGTGATATATATTACAGTATTAGCTAATTTCTGTGTGTTAACTAACACCTTATTTGCTAACTTGGGGAAGGCTATTGCTCTTTGGAATCCTTATTAATAGAGTTGTAAGAATTTCATCATAAACCTTGTGTTGGGCTCATAGTAAGCATTTTGAGAAGGTTAACTATTATAATATTAAGTATATAAAACTTACTTGTCTTTTCCCAGTGACTTGACTCTTGTCATAAAACAGGGAGTATCCATAGCAGGACATAGTTTCCTATCTGGATTTGTTTGATCTTTTTATCAATTGTCTCCTCTGCCTCCTTGAAAGCTATCTTTAAAATTTCCCTTATCTTGTGTGAAAACGTGCTAAAAGAGTAAACAATGTAATTCTGACCTTCCTTTATAAAGTCAAGTTTCCCATTTCCATTTAGAAGTAATTATTTTTGCTTAGATTATTAGTGTATTTAATCTATCACTTTACCAAGAATATTCACTTGAGAATATTCACTTGGTCAGTATTCTAGGCTACTTTTCATTTTATTTTATTTTATTTTACTTTTCATATTTTTATTTTGAATTTCTACTCCATGCCACACACTATATTAGATTAAAAGAAAACATTTCTTTTTCTGATTTCAACGTTGACTGCAAGGCTGTTGTAACCAACTCAGTGTGGTACTGGCGTAGGGACAGACATGGACCCTGGAATAGAACAGTGAGCCCAGAAATGATCTCATATCTGTGGTCAAATGTCTCTGACAAGGCGGCCAAGACCACCCAAAGGGGAAAGGACGGTCTTCAATGAGTGGTGCTGGGAAAACGATGTCCACATGCAAAAGGATGAAGCTGGACCTGACCTCACACTATATACAGAAATTAACTAAAAAAGCAAAGACCTAAACCTAAGAGCTAAAACTATAAAACTCTTAGAAGAAAATATAGAGGGAAAGCTTCCACAACCCTGGATTTGGCCATGATTTCTTGGATATGACACCAAAAGCACAGGCAACAAAAGAAACAATAAACTGATTTCATTGAAATTAAAGCTTTTGTGCATCAAATGACTCTATCAACAGAGTGAAAAGGCTCCCACAGATGGATGGAAACATTTGCAAATCATCTATATGATAAGAATTTAATACAGAATATACTAACAATTCCTAAACTCAACAACAACAAAGCAGACCACCCAGTTAAAAAATGAGGAAAAGGCCCTCACCAGTATGGCTCAGTGGATAGAGCATTGGCCCATGGGCTGAAGAGTCTCGGGTTCAATTCTGGGTCAAGGGCATGTACCTAGATTGCAGGCTTACTCCCCGGCATGCAGGAAGCAACAAATCAATGTTTCTCTTTCTGTCTCTTCCCCATCCCTTCCAGTCTCTCTAAAACTCAATGGAAATATATCCTCAGGTGAGGATTAACCTCCCCCAGGCCCAATTTTTTTTTAAAAAGAAAGTAGACTGAGGCCAACTCAGATCAAAGATTCTGCGGGGCAGTGTCCATTTTTACTGGGTTGTGAGCCTATGGTTGAACCCCTGAGTCTCCTGTCTCTGAAACACTACCCTGGACAAGCCCCCCTGGGAGCCATGTGGGGCCCAGCTGTCACTCTGCAGGTGGCCCCTGTGGGGACTGTCTGCAGGAGGTGAGGTGGTCTGGGGGAAAGGCTGTGGGGCAGACCAGCCATGACCTCATTTCTCCCTTTTTCCTGCTCACCTGGGAAGACATCTCTTTTGGAACCTGAGTGCAGGCAGGTGAGTCTCCTGGGCCCTCTGCATCATAGGTAACAAGTTGGGGAGACCTGTTCTTAGCCACCTTTTCACATTTCTCCTTAAGAAACCACTGTGTCGGCTTAAAAACAGAAGCCTCAGGAAAACACAAAAGTATAAAACCACTAGTGGACACATTTTACATGCACTGCCCTGAAACAGAGCAAGAGTGTAACAGGCCTGGGCACTGGGTGAGTGGGCCACTGAGGACACGTGTGTGCTGTCCATTTGTCAGGACTCACACAGCAGTGCCTACCCACCCAGTGAATGCACCTGCCATGGGCCATAGCATGTTTTCCATGCTTTCATTTTGCGTGGGTCCAACTGAAATGTGAATTCCAGGACAACAGAGGGAAGCACATCCCATGGGTGCTGAGGCTGCACTGGCCCTGCCCTGGGCCCAGAGCTCTTTCCTCCCTAGGAGCTGGAGCAGCAGCTCATGATGGAGAAGAGAACCTCCCAGAAGACCCTTAAGTTCTACCAGAAGGTCTTACAGAAGGAGAAGCAAAATAAAGGTAGGGTCATCGGTGCTTAGGGTCGCATGGGTGCCACCTTCATTCATTACTTTAGCTAGGCCTTCTGGATAAATTGCTGCAGCTTCTACATCAGCACTTGCTGCTTCACCTTGCACTTTTATGTTATAGAGATGGATTTTTCCCCTTAAAACTCATAAATCAACCTCTGCTAGGTTCAAACTTTTCTTCTGAAGCTTCCTCACCTTTCTCGACCCTCATAGAAACAAAGAAATTTAGGGTCTTGTTCTAAATTAGGCTTTGGCTGAAGGGAATGTTGTGGCTGGTTTGATCTCGTGTCCAAACCACTAACACTTTCTCCATATCAGCAATAAGGTTGTTTTTCTTTCTTATCATTTGTGTGTTCACTGTAGTAGCACTTTTAATTTCCTTCAATGACTTTTCTTTTGCATTCACAACTTGGCTTGACAGGGATGGGGCTGGCCGGGTCTGGATCTTGCCCAATGGGGGTGGCGCCGGCTGTATCTGGGTCTCGAGCTATTTCGAGGCACGAGCGGATGGGCGGGGACTTGACTCTGGGTCCCACAGTGTGCCCCAGACTCTGATGGGTGGAGATTTTCATATACATTTTACTAATTTTCTTTCATTTCCGACATTTTTATTATATAGAAAGGGCAAATAGCAATACTAAAATATTTCCTCTAATTAATTCCCTTTTAATGTGCATGAATTTCGTGCACCAGGCCACTAGTATAATAATAATTAAGTGTTGAAATATTATAAGAATTGCCAAAATGTGACACAGAGGCAAAAGTGAGCAAATGCTGTTGGAAAATGGCACTGATAGACTTGTTTGAGACAGGATTGGTGGAAACCATCAATTTGTAAAAAATTGAATATCTGTGAAGTACACCAGGTGCAATAAAACAAGGTATATAAAGGAGACATATGTAATACTTTCAACAATAAAGAATTAAAAAAAAAAACAATGTATATCTGTAGTCACTGTATTGATGAAGGCAATGTGCCCTCACTGCTTGTACCATCTGAAGGGAATGTCTATTTTCCTTATTTTAAATGCAAAACACTGAACTGTGGATTATGATTTAAGGTTAAGATAAGTATTTTGTGAAATAAAAATAGATTTGAAGGCAAGTCCCTCAAATCCACTGAGTCTATATTTAGTTGAGACAAAGATGTTTAGATGGATTCTAATATTATCCCATGGGAGTATTTCTCAAAATCATATTTCACCCAGATGTTATTCCACTTACTTCAAGGAGAAAGTTTAAAATAGCCTTGTTTGGAGTTAAATACCTAGTTTTCTATCTAGGTGTAATCATTTTTCTTTGAAAGATCATTCACCTGTAAGTCCTTGGTTTAAAATTACTACTTGGATCTTGCAGTTTTCTCCTCCTCCAATACATGGCTGGATATTGCTTGTGATGTTTTCCATTTAGGCATCTATTCAGGTCTATTTGGTTAACTTGTTCCCCACAGGAAGGATAAATCCATTTTAAATAATGTTATGTGCAACATTCATTCTAATTTCCCTTTATATTATTGAATTCAGATTTTTCTCTTCTTATGTAATATCAGTTTGGTGCTAAAGTGAAATGTGAAGATTTACAGGTCTCTAGTCAGAAGAAATATTATCTGTGAACTCAAAAGTGATTTTAAAAATCACTGGAGAATGCATCAAAATGAAGGGGAAATCTTGATGGTGGGAAAGAAAAAAATCAGAAATAGCATTTTGTTTGGTTGCCTAAAAAGGGACAATCTGCAATGGTGAACAGCACAGTGTGCTCAGGTCACTGAATGACAATACTGTGCACTAAAATGTGGTCATGTGCATGACAGGTGTTTGAACCAGGACATAAAGGGCCAATTTGGATGTGAAACTTGCTTCTGAGGGTAGAAACACCCTCAAGAAGCTTGTGGTGAAGAAAACAATGCCATACAGGCTGAATCTCAACGTGTTCTATGATTTTCATTTCTCCCCTCTCCAAGCAAATTTTCCTGCATCCCTTTCCCTAGCAATCACATGTGGCAATGGCTTAAACAGTGAGATTATGTTACTTCACCATTGATTTGCCACAGGTGGTTATGAAAAGATGAATCATTTGTGAGTGGCAGTAGGGACAGGGCCGGGGGAGGCAGGGCCAGAACTCACACTCACTCACAACCGCACACACGCACAGACACACACAGCACCCACCAGCTCACAGTCTTTTCTCCCTTTCTTTCCCTCCTCCCAGCCCACTCTCAGAGCTTCTCTCAGAATGAGGCCCCAGGGCAGGCAGAAGGTGGAGCTGCCTCCACTGGCCCTGCCTCCTCCCAACTGGTAAAGAAGAAGAGGGAGAGAGGGAGGTAGGAAGGCCTGGAGGACTGCTGAGAAAGACAAAGAGAGACAGACTAGGAGAGACTGGGATGAAGAGATAGAAACAAAACAGACTGGGCCTCGCCCTAACCGGTTTGGCTCAAGGGTCCCAGGTTTGATTCCGGTCAAGGGCATGTACCTTGGTTGCGGGCACATACCCAGTAGGGAGTGTGCAGGAGGCAGCTGATCGATGTTTCTCTCTCATCGATGTTTCTAACTCTCTATCCCTCTCCCTTCCTCTCTGTAAAAAATCAATAAAATATATTTTTTAAAAAATGGGCCTGAAGAGGCCTGGATGGAAGGGAGGGCAGGAAGAGGGTGGAGCTGCCCCCAATGGCTCCACCCCCTCCCAGCCAGGAGAGAGGAAGAGGGAGAGAGGGAGGCAGGGAGGCCTGGAGGACTGCTGAGAAAAACAAAGAGAGACAGACTGGGAGAGACTGGGATGGAGAGATGGAAACAAATAGCAATATTTAAAGTATTTCTTCTAATTAATTCCCTTTTAATGTGCACGAATTTCGTGCACCGGGCTACTAGTGTATATATATACTGAACTATCCAGGCTTGCAATTTGCCCAATCATCTTTAAAACACTGACAGTTCTATGATATGACTGCTGCTGCTGGATCTCCAGCCATATCTAGCTGAGCCAGAGCAGAGTTTGCTTTTTGTAAATCCCCTATCTAATCAACCCCACCCCTGTACCAAAGGGGTGCTGGTTCCTGGAACAGGCATGTATGGTGTCTTCCTTTCTCTGGGGTAGCTCACACACCAGCACCCCTACCCATCCTGCCATATATAACCCTTTAGCATCCGCCATGAAGCACACAGGATGGAAATCCATTCTTGCCTCAGCCCCACGATGTACCTCATATGTAAGTTCCCTTAATAAACTTTTGATGTAATGCTCAAGTTGTCAGCTCTTTCTTTGGTCTCTCAGCCCAGAAAAAAATTTCCCAACAGTTATGAATTTAGTTTTGAACCTCAATACTCTTTCTGTAATGATCTCAAAGAGGATCAAAAGATTCTCACATATTTCCTGCCATCATAAATATATACAACTGTGAACCAAAAGAGGGCTATGCAATAAACCTGACAAGCTCAGTGACTAAAAGCACCCACACAGTATGGTCTGATAATAAATTCCTAACTGGGCAGGTCATGGCAGGTAGTCACACCCCAGGCCTATAGCTTCGTTGGTAAATGGTTAATCTTTACCTTAAGCAAGCCTGCCCATTGTTTTTGTGCATCTAGGATAACAAACCTTTAAAATGGCAGAATAATTTTCTTTTCCAGTCTTCTCAGAGGCACAATCTTGGCACAGAGTACAAGACCATGAGACTTCTTGTTGTTATCTTGCTGCCAGTGTACCATCTCTATTTACTATAAATATTAAATGTTAACTATCCTGCACCCATCGATGCAAAAGATTTCTCTCTCCAGTTTGCTTTTTCATTCAATCCTAGATATTTCCCCATCTTGCTTTGTCCTTAATTTAACACTAATGGATTTCATGTAACCTTCCCTATGTTCTCTCCTTTGATGGCCTAAGCCAGCAGGTGGTCATCCCCCGAGGGGTCCCAGACTGCGAGAGGGCACAGGCCGGGCTGAGGGACCCCCCCGCAAGTGCACAAATTTTTGTGCACCGGGCCTCTAGTATATATATAAAAGCCTAAGTGACCATTTGACTGTCTGACCAGTAGCTATGACACTCACTGACCACCAGGGAGCAGACGCTCAACACAGGAGCTGCTGAGCTGCAGTAACTTGGCATCAACGGTTCTCCAGTGACACACCCCAGAATCAGAGAGAACAGAGCCCGATTCCAGGGTGCATCACCTGAGAACTGCCCTCTCGCAATCCAGGACCCCTTGGGGGATATCAGAGAGCCAGTTTCAGCCTGATCCCTGCAGGCCAGGCAGAGGGACCCCACCTGCCAGAGAGACCCTGCTCACTCCACAGACACCCTTCGAGCCACAGTGTTGCCCCAGGTGAGGCCAGCTGGCCAGGGTAAGGACCGCAGGAGGTTGACTCCAGGGCGTGTCTGGCCCGTCTCACCCAGTCCTGCTCCACTGGCCACCTTCTAATTAATTTCCTTTCAATGTGCACGAATCTGTGCACCAGGGCACTAGTAAGCATATAAAACTCAAGACTTCAGTGACTGGTCTACTGATCACTACACACCCCCCAACATTGGGAAATATTCATGGGTTGTTAGGGAGAAACAGAGAAAGCTCATTTCCCTTTTTAGTCCTGTAGCTGTGACTCTATCTCCAGCTGCTAACTCCCAGGATGTTGGTGCCTGGTTAGGGTGGTTATTGCTTGCTCATAAGGCAGCAAGCATCTTCAGTACGTGCAGTTCCCTAACCCAGGCCCTCATTTTTCTCCCCTGAGTGACTGCAGTAGCCAGGCTTTCTCACATTAGGCTCAGAGTGACCTCACTAAGATGTACTAATTCCACAACTTAAAATTTTCCAGTGGCTCCTCAATACCTTCCATATGGGGTCTGATCTTACTAATACCATGCACAAGGCATCTCTATTCATATAAGTGTGTGCTCTGCTTTCCAGTCCCACAGAACAGTTGGCTGCCCCTGGTTACATAGGCTATGCCATGCCTCCTGTATGCCTTTACACATTCCTCATACCAAATCTCCTATCATCTCCTTGTCATCTTTCAAAAATCAGCTCAGAAATCACACATGAAAGACTTCTTTGTCTATTTAATTATTATTAAATGGCAATGTATTAAACACGTGATGCCTGACACTGTTTGAGAAACTGGGGATACAATGGTAAACAAGAAAATAGTCTCTGTCCTCAAGAGTTTTGATGGGATATATCTGAGCAAATAGACTCTTGCTCAGTTATTAGATTGAGGAAGTAAAGATTGCATTGGAGTACTTGGCAGTACTTAATCCAAACTGGAGAGAGAGATTTTCATTAGAAGTAATTTCTAAGCCAAGATCTAAAGAATGAATAAGAGTAACTACATGGCAAATGGGGAAGAGAGAAAGAGGTCTTCTAAGCAGAGGGAATAGCCTATGCCAAGTTTAAAGATAGATACAGAGACATAATTTGGAGGACCCAATGTAAAATGAAAATGTGGGACCTCTAGGTTAAAAAAAAAAAAAACAGGGGAAAAAGAATTCTTCTCTCTCTCAATTTACCCTGGTGGTATTTTTTTTCCTTTTTCTACTAATTAATGTCACATTTCTTCCTATAAGGGAATGCTGGCAGGGCAAGTATAAACCCTCATAGGTGCCTGGAGGCCTGGCCTGAGGTCAGGAACACACGTGGCCTACTGGTTGCCTGTTCCATCTCTGACCAGCAGCCAAACCAATGTGACCTTTGAGAGCAGAGAAGTTGTGCTAGGCATCTTACTTCCCATGGGTCACAGTTAAGCCACCCCAAAGGGATTTCAACATCCATGCTGGGACACACTCAGTTCTTGCTTGAATTAGAGGTATGTAAAAGGCTTGGCCCCTCCAAGTTGACTTTAAATGATCTGTGGTACTGACAGTTCTGTTGCATAGATAGACATTGTCATGCCCTGTTCCAGAATGATGTGGGGCCCACTCCCCTGTCCCCAACCCTCTCTGTGCCTCTGTCCAAGTCCATCCTTCACAGGGTGGAAGACAATAGTGGTTGCTGGTTAGGTGTGGGGAGGGAGAGGTTGGTGGGACACAGAATGGATGAGGCTCTCTCAGAAAGGCCAGGATGTGACAAGAGGTAGGGCAGTCTTAGTAAAGGCTTGTTGAAAGTCCTGTTACATCCTCCATTGACCCATGGAGGGTCACACAAAGCACAAACTTAAATAAAAATGTATTAAGTATTTCAATATAAGGACATGAGAAACTTTGCAGATCCTTTCTCCAGTGAAACAACCATAACTGTTGAAAATATAGTATATGCATGTATTTCTGAAGCAACCATTTAAAATCCCTGAAAATTGTTCTAAGGGCATGCATAAAAAAACAAAACAAACAAAAAACTATATTCAAGAAAAACTACCAAGTCTCTATAGTTACAGTGAGAGT
The DNA here is from genome assembly GCF_000412655.1 of Myotis brandtii. NCBI lineage: Eukaryota > Metazoa > Chordata > Mammalia > Chiroptera > Vespertilionidae > Myotis > Myotis brandtii. The sequence continues at coordinate 379,276 of NW_005371454.1, read as the reverse complement.
CTGTAGTATTTGAAACACTGTCCCTTCCTACAGCCCCCTGCCAGCTCAGTATGATGGAAAACATAGGCCTCTCTCTCCTCCCAGTTCCCTGTTCAGAAAATGATATCTCTACCTGAGAGACAGGCCCAAAGCACCTCTCAATCTCAGCAGCTCAGTGATTGTTGTAGAGGCTCTATTCTGGTAAACAGTAGACAGAAGCCTGAGGATCTCTTCCTCCACCCAGCCCCCACTTCTAAGGCAGAACCTGACTCCAGCCTTGGCAGGCCACAACACTGGGGCACTGATCACCATCACCCCAGACCACTCATTGGGTGGAGGGTCTATGCTAGAAGAATGAAACCACGAAGACCAGAGGATAGCACCATAGCCCAGTACCCTGCTCATGAAACAGAGGTGTCACTCAGAGAACTGGGCCACCTTCCATGCCCCCAGCTGTGGTTCAGTGGTGGTTTTTCTCAAGAGAAGAGGCAAGCTATAAGAACAGAGAGCTCTAAAGCTCTTCCCAGGGGAAATTACTTCATTTGGAACAGAATATGGGTAGTTCAAGGCTGAGAGTGCTACCCCAAATAAAGATCTTGGTGGTAATCAATTACAAAGAAGCTGGTTGCTCAATGAGAACAGCAAGCTGTACTTTAAACCAGCTAGATATGTATCATAGAGAATCAGAAGGAGGTGGCTAGGAAGAGTCCTCCTATATGGTTGGAACAAACCTGGAAGACTGGCCTTAAAGGTTATCTCTGCAAAGAGACAGAATGTAATGGGATCAGACTGCAGAGCAATTTATGCCTCAGGGCAGTATTGAAACCAATAGCGAAATCAGCCAGTGATTAATGAAACCAAACAGCTGCATGTGAACCCAACTGAAGCAGAGAGCTTAGAGAGTTCAGGAAAATAAACAAAGAACCCCGCTGAAGCCACTGTCATCCAGGATGAAAGTATGCATGTCCAAGGCTGTGCCCTCTGAAGAGTACATCCTGCTGGGGGAATAAACTTCATTAAAATAGTCTAGCCTAGCCACTAAAGAAATAAGCAAGCAAACAACAATGAGCTGGGGTGGAGGCAGTGGATTAGTATCCAGGGTTGCTATAATATAGTATCTAAAATATTAGTATTCGAGAAACAAGAAAATGTGACCCATACAGAAAAAACTCACACCAAATATTGTAATTAATGGTAAATGACTGAATGTCTTGCTCCTAAGATCAGAAGCAATACAAGGGTTTTCATTTCACCACTACAATTTAACCTTGCATTGCCTCTACTTAGGATAATTAGGCAAGAAAATTAAATAAAAGACATCCAGACTGGAAAGGAAGAAGTAAAACTATATTTCTTTGCAGATAATATGATCTTATCTATAGAAATTCATAAGAAATCCACTAAAATAAACAAATAAACAAACTCCTACAAGAATTAATAGATTTTTTTTTATTTCAGTCAGGTTGCAGGGTACAAGATCAATATATAAAATCTATTCTGTTTTTATATATTACCAATGGAAAAATGTGAACACTTAATTAAGAAAACCATTCCTTTTATAATAGCGTGTTAAAGATATAATACTTAGAATAAACTTAACAAGAGAAGCATAAAACTGAACTCTGAAAACTGAAAAATACTGGCTTTTTTAAAAATTAAAGACCTAATGAATAGAAAGATGTCTCATGTTCATGGAGCAGAAGACAATACTGTTAAGGTAGCAATTTTCCATGATTTGATCTGTAGATTCAATCCAATCTCTGTCAAAATCCCAGTTGTTTTTTTTTAAGAAACTGGCAAGCTGGTAACAAAATTCATATGGGATTTCAAGGGGTGCAGAATGGCCAAAATGACCTTTAAAAAGAAAAAAGCAAACAAAATTAGAGGATTTACACTTCCCCACTGCAAAATTTACTACAAGGCTACAGTAACCTAGACAGGCAGGTCCTGTCATAAGATTAGACATAGAGACCAATGAAATAAAAATGATAATCTAGAAATAAACTTTTACAATTATGGTGAAACTTTTACAATTATGCCAAGACAATTTAATAGGAAAAGAATAGATTTAATGAATGATGCTGTAACAGCTGGATATCTAAATGCAAAACAATGAGCTCACACCTCCTTTTTTATATTACAAACAAAACTTAACTCAAAATGGGTCACAGACCTAAATGTAATCCTATCTAATAATAGCCAAAAAGGGTAATTGACCGTACCTTCGCTATGCCTCCCATTGGCTAATCAGTGCGATATGCAAATTAACCACCAACAAAAATGGTGGTTAATTTGCATATACCGGCTGGGAGCGTAGCAAGCCAGGCAGTGGAAAACAAGCCGGGCGGTGGAGACAGGAGCAAAACAAGCTGGGCGGCGGAGGGAGGTGGGAACGAAACAAGCCGGACATCCCCCAAGGGGTCTCAGACTGCGAGAGGGCACAGGCCAGGCTGAGGGACCTCCCCACCCCCGAGTGCACTAATTGTTGTGCACCGGGCCTCTAGTATAATAAATATTAAAAGAAAATATAAGAGAAAATCTTTATGACCATGGTTGGGTTAAGCAGTCTTTTTTTTTTTTTTACATCTTGATTGTTGAAAAAATTACATTTGTCCCCCTTTCACACCTATTGACATCTTCTAACCCACCCCAGGACTTCACCACCCTATTGTCTGTGTCCAGTGGGTTATGCATATATGTATACAAGTTCTTTGGTTGATCTCCTCCTATCCACTCACCCTCCTGTGCCTTCCCTCTGAGGTTCTATAGTCTATTCCATGCTTCTATGTCTCTGAATCTATTTTTGTTCAATGGTTTATGTTGTTCATAATATTCCACAAATGAATGAGATCATGTGATATTTATCTTACTCTGACTGGCTTATTTTGCTTAGCATAATGCTCTCCAGGTCTTGCCATGCTGTCTCAAAGAGTAAAAGATCCTTCTTTTTTCTTGCTGCATAGTATTCCATGGTATAAATGTACCATGGCTTTTTTTAAAATATATTTTGATTTTTTTTACAGAGAGGAAAGGAGAGAGATAGAGAGTTAGAAACATCGATGAGAGAGAAACATCGATTAGTTGCCTCCTGCACACCTCCTACTGGGGATGTGCCCGCAACCAAGGTATATGTCCTTGACTGGAATCAAACCTGGGACCTTTCAGTCTGCAGGCTGACACTCTATCCACTGAGAAAAACAGTCAGGGCTTGTACCATGGCTTTTTAACCATTCAATAAAGAAGGTCACTTGGGCTGTTTCCAGATCTTAGCTATTATAAATTTTGCTGCTATGAACATAGGGGTACATATATTCTTTCTGATTGGTGTTTTGGGTTTCTTAGGATATATTCTTAGAAGTGGGACCACTGGGCCAAATGTCAGTTCCTTATTTAACTTTTTTAAGAAACGCCATACTGTTTTCTACAGTGGCTGCACCAGTCTGCATTCCCACCATCAGTGTACTAGGGTCCCCTTTTCTTCACATCCTCGCCAGCACTTGTCATTTGTTGATTTGTTGATGATAGCCATTCTGATAGGTGTGAGGTGATACCTCATTGTCATTTTGATTTGTATCTCTTGGATGATCAGTGACTTTCAGCATTTTTTCATATGTCTCTTGGCCTTCTGAATGTCTACTTTGGAGAAGGGTCTATTTAGGTCCTTTGCCCATTTTTCAATTGGATTGTTTGTCTTCCTTTTGGTAAGTTGTATGAGTTCCTTATATATTTTGGATATTAACCCTTTATCAGATGTATCATTGACAAATATATTCTTCCACACAGTGGGCTCCCTTTTCATTTTGGTGGTGGTTTCTTTTGCTGTGCAGTAGCTTTTTATATTGATGTAGTCACATTTGTTTATTTTCTCCTTAGTTGCCATTGCCATAGGAGATGTAGCCACAAATATATTGCTATGAGAGAGGTCTGAGATTTTGCTGCCTATGGTTTCTTCTAGGATTTTTATGGTGTCATGATTTACACTTAAGTGTTTTATCCATTTTATTCCTGTGTATGGTGTAAGTTGGTGGTCTAGTTTCATTTTTTGCATGTACCTGCCCAGTTTTCCCAACATCATTTATTGAAGAGACTGTCTTGACTCTGTTGTATGCTCTTGCCTCCTATGTCAAATATTAATTGAGCATAATGGCTTGGGTGGATTTCTGGAGTCTCTGTTCTGTTCCATTTATTTATATGCCTGTTCTTGTGCCATTACCAGGCTGTTTTGATTACTGTGGCTTTGTAGTACAACTTGATATCTGGTATTGTGATCCCTCCAACTTTGTTCTTCTTTCTCAAGATTTCTGTGTCTATTTGGGACGTGTTTGGTTCTCTATAAATTTTTGGAGTATCTGCTCTAGATCTGTGAAATATGCCATTGGTGATTTAATAAGGACTGCATTGAATCTATAAATTTCTTTGGATAGTATGGATATTTTAATGATGTTAATTCTACCAATCCATGAACGTGGTATATTCTTCCACTTGTTTATATCTTCCTCTATCTCTTTTTTCAAAGTCCTATAGTTTTCTGTGAACAGGTATTTTACCTCCTTGGTTACGTTTATTCCTAAGTCTCTTAATTTTTTTGTAGCACTGGTAAATGGGATTGGTTTTTCAGTTTCTATTTCTGAGAATGTATTATTGGTGTATAAAAATGCTAAAGAACTCTGGGTATTAATTTTATATCCTGCTACATTGCCGAACTCATTTACTAAATCTAGTAGTGTTTTGGTGGATTCTTTTTGGAGTTTTCTATATACAATATCATACCATCTGTGATGAATGACAGTTTTACTTCCTCCTTTCAAATTTGGATGGCTTTTATGCTTTCTTCTTGTCTGATTGCTGTGGCAAGTACTTCCAGTACTATGTTGAATAAGAATGGTGAATGTGGATATCTGTCTTGTTCCTTTTCTTGGGAATGGTTTAATTTTTGCCCATTTAGTATAATGTTGGCTGTAGGTTTGTCATGTATGGCCTTTATTATGGTGAGGTATGATCCCTCAATTCCCACTTTGCTGAGAGTTTTTATAAAAAACTAGAGGCCCAGTGCACAAATTCGTGCATGGGTGGGGTCCGGCCGGCCCAGCCCCAATTGGGGTGGATCGGGGATGGGCCTGTCAGAAGGAGGAGATGGCAGGAGGTTGGCTGGCCAGCTCGCACCAATCAGGGCCTGATCAGAGCCGGGCAAGCTGGGAGGAGGGGCAATGGGTGATTGGCTGTCAGGCCCCACCCCTGATTGGTGTTGGGGGGGCCAATTGGGGGTCAGCAGCCGGGGAGGGGCCGTAGGAGGTTGGCTGGCCAGCCCCACTCCCAATTGGTGTGTAGGGGGACGATCAGGGGTGGAGTTGGCTGGGGAGAGGGGCTGCAGGTCCATCGGTGTGGTGGGGGCCCATTGGGGTGGGACCGGTTGGGGGGAGGGGCCTCCGGCAGTTGGCCAGCTTGCTCATC
>NW_005371454.1:372006-373821 GCF_000412655.1 Myotis brandtii | reverse complement strand
GCTGCAGGAGGTTGGCCGGCCACCCTGCCCCCTATTGGGGTAGAGGGAGGCAATCAGGGGCAGGTCTGGCCAGGGGGAGGGGCTGCGGGCCGATCAGGGTGGTGGGGGCCCACCAGAGGCAGGGTCAGCCATGGGGAGGGGCCATGGGAGGTTGGCCGACCATCCCCACCCCCCGATCAGACTGGTTCCCTGGCCACAGTGGGCGTCATAGCAACTGGTTGTTCTGGTCATTACGGTGTTCTGGTCACTGGCTTTTTATATGTATGGATAGGTGTTGGATTTCCGTCAAATGCTTTTTCTTAATCTATTGATATGATCATGTGATTTTTATCTTTCAGTTTGTTTATGTGTTGTATTACCTTTATTGATTTGAAAATATTGTACCAGCATTGGATCCCTAGAATAAATCCTACTTGATCATGTGTATGATAGTTTTAATATATTGCTTGATCTTATTTGCTAATATTTTGTTGAGAATTACTATGTTCATCAGGAATATTGGCCAATAATTCTCTTTCTTTGTAGTTTCTTTGTCTGGTTTTGGAATTAGGATAATGTTGGCCTCATAATAAGAGCTTGGAAATGATCTTTCCTCTTGAATTTTTTTGAATAGGTTGAGGAAAATAAGTGTTAGTTCTTTGAATGTTTGGTAAAACTCCCCTGCGAAGCCGTCTGGACCAGGGCTTTTGTTTCCTATGAACTTCCCTCTCAGGACTGCTTTTCCTGTGTCCCAGATATTTTGGTTGGTTGTGTGTTCATTTTCATTTGCTCCCAGGAAGTTTTTAATTTCTTTGATGATCTCATTGGTAACCCACTCATTATTTAATAACAGGCTATTTAGCTTACATGTGTTTAAAGGTTTTTCTATAGTTGATTTCTAATTTCATTCCATTGTGATCTGAGAAGATTCTAGACATGATTTTCTTCTTCCTGAACTTGTAGAGACTTGTTTTGTGTCCTAACATGTGGTCTATCTTTGTAAATGACCCATGTGCACCTGAGAAGAATGTATATTTTGCATCTTTGTGGTGAAATGTTCTATAAATGTTAATTAAATCCATCTGCTCCAGTGTGTCATTTGGAGTCACTGTTTTCTTGTTTATATTTTTGTCTGGAAGATCTATCCAATGAACTTAGCAGGGTGTTAAAGTCCCCTAGTATGACTTTATTGCTGTCAATCTCTCCTTTAAAGTCCTTCAGAATTTTTTATATATTTAAGTGCCCCTATATTGGATGCATATATATTTACCACAGTTATATCCTTTTGTTGGATAAATCCCTTTAGTATTATGTTGTGACCTTTATTATCTCTTGTGATGGCCTTTATTTTGAAGTCTATTTTGTCAGATATGAGTACTACTACCCCAACTATTTTTTCCTTTCATGGAAGATGTTTTCAATCCTTATACTCTCATGCAGTGTGAGTCTTTTGTTCTGAGTTGGGTCTCTTGTAGACAGCATATATTTGGGTCATGTTTTCATATCCATTCAACTACCCTATGTCTTTTGATTGGAGCATTTAATCCATTTACATTTAAGGTTATTATTGATATATATTCATTTATTCCCATTTTAATTATGCCTATGTTTCATATATATACACTAGAGGCCTAGTGCACTAATTCTTGCATGGATGAGGTCCGGCCAGCCTAGCCCCAATCAGTGGATTGTGGCTGGGCCTGTTGGGAGGAGGAGACAGCTGTAGGTTGGCTGGTCAGGCCAGCCATGGAGAAGGGCTGTGGGCAATTGGCTGGTGGGCCCTGCCCCTGATTGGGTTGGGAGGTCCAATTGGGGGTGGGGCCAGCCATGGGGTGG
>NW_005371454.1:368343-371322 GCF_000412655.1 Myotis brandtii | reverse complement strand
GGGAGGGGAGGTTGGAAGGCCAGCCCCACCCCCTGATCGGGCGGGTTCACTGGCCACAGTGGGCATCATAGTGACCATTCATTCTGGTCGTTACAGAGTTCCAGTCACTGGCTTTTTATATAGAGAGAGACTTCTCATTACAGCAGTCCCTTTAGCATTTCTTGCAGTGCTAGTTTGGTGGTGATAAACTCCTTTAGCCTCTTTTGTCAGGGGAGCTCTTTATTTCACCCTCTATTTTGAATGATACCTTGCTGGATATAGTAATCTTGGTTTCAGATCCTTGCTTTTAATTACCTTGAATACTTCATGTCATTCCCTTCTGAATTGTAGAGTTTCTGATGAGAAATCAGCTGACAGCCTTATGGAAATTCCCTTGTAGGTAACAAATTGCTTTTCTCTTGCTGCCTTTAGTATTCTCTGTGTCTTTAACTTTTGGCATTTTAATTATGATGTGTCTGGGCATGGGCTTATTTGGGTTTTTCTTGCTTGGGACTCCCTGAGCCTCCTGAACTTGTGTGACATTTTCCTTCAATAAGTTAGGGAAATTTTCTGCCAGTATTTCTTCAAACAGGTTCTCTATCCCTTGCTTATTTTTGTCTCTTTCTGGCACACCTATGGTGTGATATTGTTATGTTTCATGTTGTCCCACAGCTCCCTTAAGCTGTCCTCCTGTTTTTAAATTATTTTTTTCTTTTTGGCTCTCTAATTGAGTGATTTTTTTCTACCCTGTCTTCTAATTTACTGATCCAAATCTCAGCTTCCGCTAATCTGCTCTGTATTCCTTCCAATGTGTCCATTATTAGTGTTTGTCATTCTTCATAGTTACTATATCTTTTCTCATGCTTTTGAGCATCTTTCCATCATTATTCTAAACTGTATCTCTGATAAATATCTTATCTCCATTTCATTTTGCTATTATTCTGGAGAATTCTCCTGTTCTTTCATTCGGGGCTTTTTTTTTTGTCTCACCATTTTGGCTGCCTCTTTGGGTTCATGTCTGTGTATTAGGTAGATCAGCTATGACTCCCAATGTCTAGTGCAGGACAATGTCAGACTCTGCTTGTGACTGGCCCTGAGTACCCTGTTTGGAACTATCAGCAAGCCACAGCTTGTGGCTCCCTCTTCTAGGGATGGGTGCCTTTGGAAAGGCCCAAGATGTGCACCAATATCTGCTTGTCCTAGCTCTGAGCCAGAATTAGATTAGGTAAAAACTCAAAACCTCCAGATATCCACCTCTGTTGTAGTGTGATTGTTATTCAGTCTTGATTAGCCTCTGGCTATTGACCACAGGGTGGGGCAAGGGGTTTTCCAACAGGGTGGGGACAATTGCTTCTTCCTCACTCAAAAGCTGCCTGGATGGTAAAGGTCTGCAGGAGAAAGATGTCCTCTGCAGTATGAGGGAATGACTCAGCACAGGAAACCAAGGTACTTGCCCTCCAAGCTCTAACCCCAAAATCCCCAAACCTGGCTTCTACTTACAAAGCTCCAATCCACTCTGCCCTCCCTCTGCCAGAGCCCAAGGTGAGTGGCTACACATGAAAATTTGTGCTGGACCTTTAAGAGGGTGCCTGCTTTTCTAGCTGTCTCTCCCTGGCAGACAACAACCCTGCTGCTTTTCACAGCCAGATGTTGTGTGGGCACCTTTCTCAGTTCTGGTGCTCTGGGATGACAGGGCCCATTTTGGGTTCTAAACCCCAGAATTTTCAGTGGGAACCCCCCACAGCTGAGCTATCCCTCCATAATTTTAAACTGCTGTCTGTGGGAACCCAGCCAGCCCTTTTGGGCCTCTGCACTTCCTGCTAGTCTCTATGAAGTCCCCACTTTCCATCCTTGGTTATTAGAGTGCTCTCCAGCTATTCTTAAGTTGTTATTCAGGATGGTTTTTCTGTACTTTAGTTGTAATTCTAGTTTGGTCCTGAGAGTGTGCCAGTGTAGCTTCCACTTACTCCACTGCTAGTTTGGAATCCCCTAACATTTCTTATTGATGACCTACACATACTTCCATACTGCCTGTCACATAGCAAGCACTCTCCAAGTGACTCGTAAAGTCTTCTTTATATGTCAGTAAAAGCACAAATAACAACAACAACAAAATAGATACATTGGACTTCATCTAAATTAAAACCTTTTTTATTTCAAAGGACACCCTAAAGAAAGTGAAAAGACAACCCCAAAATGGGTCAAATATTTGCATTTCATAATTCTTGTATGGTTCTTATATGTAGAATACATCAAGAACTCTTACAAATCAACAATGAAAGATAAATAACCCAGTTAGGCTAGTGCAAAAACTTTTATTATCCTTTGGAGTGGCCATTAGAGAGTTTTGAGAAATTATTGACATGATCTCTTTTATGTTCTTAAAGCTCATCTTTGCTATAGTGTGGATAATTAACTGTACAGCAGCAAAAATAGAAGGAGTGAAACCATTTAGGGGGTTATTGTATAAAATTAAGGAAAGATGAAGGTAACTTGGACTATAAGTGATATCTGTAGAGGGGCTGGAAAGTGGTCAGATTAAAGATGTATGTGAATGCAAAACTAACATGCTGCTGAATAGCTAAGATAGAAATTTGCCTGTTGCATTTCTTAGTGCTAGTCACCTACATAATTACTAATTGTTAGTGTGAGTTTGTGTGTGTACTTATGAAACATCTTTTGTAATCTTTCATTGCTAGACTTCGTTAAACAAGACTAGGACACTCCTTATATAGAATAATTAATAACACCCCAGGATGCCAGATAAACTATTCCAAAGAAGGAGAAACTATTCCTAAAATAGCACCTTGCATCCTTCTAACAGAATTGAGGATTACCTAGGCAACTGGCTTTCTAAGAGTGGTTCAAATGATTTTATTTTGGAACCAAATCTGAGCTTTGCCACTTGCTTGTTTTGTTATCTTGGCTAAGTTATTAACATTAATAAATCTAAAAAGGAGCTGAACAATGATTCTCTCATTGATGTTTCCATCTCTACCT
>NW_005371454.1:348354-368295 GCF_000412655.1 Myotis brandtii | reverse complement strand
TAGCTAAAATAAGTCATTCTAATGCATTACTAGATAAAAGATGTCTGGATGTTCAATCATCTTCTATGTATATAAATAAATATGTACACCCTATGATATGATGTGACTATTCATTTTGTTAAAAATCCTATCAAATTATCAGTCATCAAATATTAGAATAATAATCAATGACCTCATTGACTCAACATTTTTTTCAACATCTACGGTTTAATTCCTCAAATTTTGAGAGAGAAAAAATTTTGTAAACAAAACTACATTATCAAATTAAATGAAGAAACTTCATAGAGTTTTGGCTGCAAAAAATGAAAATTATAAACTAATATTTCAAAAATCCAATAAAATTTAATTTCAATTAATTTTATTTTTTAAACTTTAATTTTTATATTAAATTATATAGAAAATATAAAACAAAAGGCATGAGTCAGAATTAGAAAACTCAACCAGGTAATGTGGAAAAGTGAGCTTACTGGAAGGAAATAATTATTTAATACATGAAGTGATGGTTAAACTAGGAGGAGCGTTAGCAAATAGATATCATAGAATATGCCTTAAAATAAGAAGATTGAAAAGAAAGATGTTTTAAATGAAATAAATTAAGGAAGATGCTGGTTTAGAAAAAGTGGTAGATATAGAAAACAAAAAAGAAATCCAAATTACATATAATAGAAGAAAAATTTAAAAATGGAATAAAAACCAATAAAATTAATGCAATTTTTAACTTAAAAGAAACTTTTGAGACTACATATTGAAAGGTCACCTACAACCACCTTTGCCTCCCCCTTCCTTGTTTTTTGACACCCTCTTGTCCTTGTCCATGGGGTATTCATATATTAGCTTTAACTAATCCCTTCCTTTTCTCACAGCCTTATCTTCCCAAATAATATCTGCCTCACTTATAAACCATATCAGGGGTAGTGATTTTTCTTGATAAATTAACATTTGTGCCTCTTGGTTTTTGTGCTCTCTAAGACGTGATCATTTGCTAATAAAGAATATTGTTAAAAATAAAACACTCAAGTGCTTCCATCATTTAAAGTGAAGTCACATCTTCTTCCTTCCTTTTTAAAGAACCAACATTTGTTCTTCTTTGTTGGATAAAAACAATAAGAGAGTCAGTTATATCCTTAAGTGGATGAGTTATCAAAGTCTTCAGAGAACAGCATTCGTTTCTCTGCTTCAGCATGTATACCAAAGCCTGTGGCCAACTTAGCTGTGTTCCTTTCATGCTCTTTTCATACTGCTGTCTCATAAAGACTGTAGAAAAGTTAAGAGTAAAAAGGTTCTTAGAATTCTTGGCACACTCTCTGCTACTGTCTCCAGATGTTTGTTCTCTGAAATGGCTTTTAAATTCTAAATTCTGCACCATGAAAGCCATTGGGATTTCATAGTGACAGTACAGGCCAACCAGCCAGTATAGTTAACAGCAGGGCTTGATGCTGGCCTTTGTGACATGTAATGTTCACAGCTGTCAAGCCTGAGTTCAATCTCTCCATCCATATTCACACTGGACACATTAAAAGATTAGAAAGTAAATCTTCACTTGTCAAGTAACATTGAGGCATATTTCTCAGATATCTAGTTTCAAATATCAAGTTTCTTAACTATCTAGTTGAAGTTTCCTGAAACTGTAAAAATTCAGTCTTAGTTATAAACATGTCTTATTTTACTAGAAGCTTGGCAGAAATCCCAGCTACAAATGAGCCATTGAAATTTGAAAGACAAGAGAACATGTAGTGGGAAGGGACACCTATATGTTTGTGCTGAAACTAAAGTTTTCTTGTTTTTATGAATATATAAATAATTTTAATAGCTTTTTAAATTTATTCTTAATTAGGTAACTGATAATGGTAAAAAGAAAATACCTCAATCAAGGACAAATGAGGACTCTTTCTTACACATCTGTTTTTCAATTCTATTATTTAGGAAATTAGAGGCATGCAGGAATTCAGACTGAGTTATTTACTACCTCAACTCAATGGACAATTGCCACTCTTTCACTACAGTTTGAGTTATAAGATCTATCATAAGATAGAATGAAATACATATTGACAACTCTAGTGACTGGGCCTGTTTCAATTGCTCTGATTTGGGCTCCCTTGCCAAACTCATACTCCCTTTAAAAGTATAGCTGTCAGCAGTATATGTATCATTTTTAAAATTTATCTTTTTGGACACAGACTTACCGATCTTTGATACAAAATGCATTGTTTTAGGGTCTCTCCACCTGACCTAAATTTGAAGGATGTACCCAAGAGATCACAAAAACAAAATACAGGGAAAAGGTAAAGTATTATCCTTTATCTGCCTTCCCAGTCTTACTTGTCAAAGTGCCTCCATCATTTTTGATAGCATACAATTTGTTCCATATCCCAACCTCTGAAATCTCATGATATTTTTTTAAAATATCATCCTATGCCCTGCCTGTTTTATCAATAATCAGATTAGCCAGTTTGTTTCCCAGGTCTCAGGGATCATTGTTCCTATTGCCTGATGTTCAATGCCTTAAGAAATTTGTTTCATATATTTTGGCCAGTGTTTTCCAGTTCATTCATGTAGGAGAGTAAATACAGCCCATTAGTAGATCTTGGATAGAGGTGCCTTTTTTTATTATCATCTTTTCCCACCTCATCAAGAGTATGATTGACCTGACCTGACCAATTGTCTTTAATGTTCTTTGGTAATCATCCCTCCTTTCTGCAGTTCTTTGGCTCTGTCTTGGTTTTGCCAGAAGAATAAGTAGATTTCTTTGACCTGCTCTCACACCTTTCACCTCATGCTGTCTTCCCAGGGGGTTTGACATTACCTTTCCCAGTGAAAAATATAGAAAACATTAATAAATGAGAGCTTATTCTTTAGAAATGTTCATTGTTTCATAAGTTTCCCATTTGACAGTGAGATCCAGGGCTGCACTGTTACTAGCAATAAAATATATTTGGATTTTCTTTTTCTGGGGGGAGTACATATTACCTTTATTTTTTTTATTAAACTATTGGGGTGACATTGGTTAATATGATCATATTAGAGGCCTGATGCACACAATTCATGCAAGAGTAGGCCTTCCTTCCCCAGGCTGCTGGCACTGGCTTCCCTCTGGCACCTGGAATCCGGGCTTCCCTCACAGCCCTGGCTTCATCTGGAAGGTCATCCGGAAGGACGTCCGGAAGGATGTCCAGTGAACGAAATTCATGCAAGGGGCTCAGCCCCCACCCACCACGGTGGCCAGGGCCTCTACCTCGGCCCCTGCCGCCTCCATGGTGTAGCCTCTACCTTGGCCCCGCCACCTCCGTGGTACAACCTCTGCCTCGGCCCTGCCGCCTCGGCTTCGTCTGGAAGGTCATCCAGTCTAATTAGCATATTATGCTTTTATTATTATAGATAGGTTTTAGATGGGTTTCTATGTTACAAGATTTGTATATTGCACTGTGTGCCCGCCACCCAAAGTCAAATATTTTCCCATCACCATATATTAGGCCCCTTTCACTCTCCTCAACTTGGAAAAAAAAAAAAAGAATGGATTGTTTCTTCAGCTTTTTCCACTTAAAGATTTTTAGTCCAGAAAATGCTTAAGTCATATTGATTGTATGATTTCTTACCAGATGAAGAAAAATATTGATTATAAATTTTGGTGTTTTTTTTAATGAAAAATTTTAATGTTGACATTATTGCAACTGCTCCCCATTTTCCCCCACCTTGCCCATCTCCATCCCCCACCTCCCCAAAGTCTGTTTACCTTGAGTGTCAGCACTAAGAGGAAGTATACCCTATGGCAAATCTACAAACAATAACAAAATTAATGAAAAGTCAGTTGGCTTTATACTATAAGTGATGGATAATTATAAATATTATCTGGGATGACATACTCTTATCTTAAAATTTTTTCTGTTGGTTGATAGGAGTCTAAAACTCTTTCTGTAGTCATTGATGAGTTTTAATACTGTAGATGAAATCTTAAAATAAGCATATTTCTTTTACATTATGTATCCTTACAGAAACACTTCAAGTTAATTTTGAAAACCCATTATACAAGAAGTCCTAACACACATTAGTCAACTACATGTGTTCTTACAGAGATTTTCTAATGTACTCAGAGATGTGAACATTTAAAGAGTAGATTCAAATTGAACAATGGTTAATCAAACAAAAAAAGAACTGAATTTACATCAATCTTGTCATTTTATGTGCCCAATTGGAATTTTCATTTGTGTTTAAAATTGTAAGTAGTAAAAGAGTATTCATAGCAGCATTATTCATGATAACCAAAAGGTGAGAACAATACAAATGTCTGTTGATGAATGAATGGATAAATAAAATGCAGTTTATATATACAATAGAATAGTATTCATCTTTAGAAAGGAAGTAAATTCTTACAAATGCTATAATATGGCTGAGCCTAAATTACATTGTGCTAAGTGAAATAAGTCAGATACAAAAGGACAAATATAATTTCATTTATATGAGATGTCTAAAGTAGTAAAATTCGTAGAAACAGAAATTAGTTTGTTAGTTGTCAGGGGCTGGCAGGAGAAAGAAATGGAGAGTTAGTGTTTAATAGGTACAGAGTTTCAATTTGGGAAGATGGAAACACTCTGGAGATTTATGGAGGCTGTGGTTACACACTAATGTGAATGTAGTTGATGTTTGTTGCTTCTCAACCTGCCACCCCTCTTCCTCAACCACCACCACCCTTGGTACATGAAGGGTAAAAGAAGATGAAAGGAAGAAGCAGACCATTCCAGTTTGGTGGGTGGCAGGTTTAAGAAGCAAACATACTTATTGACGAGGTTTGTCTTAGATGACTGCAAGACTAGATCCCTGTACTCATTTGCCAGAACCTTGATGTTTCTATAGAGGCCTTAATGGTGTTTAGTCACTTACACCATCCAGATGGTCTCAAAAACACCTTACTCTATCAAGCCTGAATCCTTGAAACAGCCCCTAATGTGGGAATGGTGGGCAGAATGTACATTCTGAGTACAAGAGAGAGCGTGAGGAGTCCCTGAGTACTAGCCCTGGTCTAGGTCATGGGTTAACAGTCAGCGGTTCTCAACCTGTGGGTCGCGACCCCTTTGGCAGTCGAACGACCCTTTCACAGGAGTCGCCTAAGACCATCCTGCATATCAGATATTTACATTACGATTCATAGCAGTAGCAACATTACAGTTATGAAGTAGCAACGAAAATAATTTTATAGTTGGGTCACAACATGAGGAACTGTATTTAAAGGGCCAGAAGGTTGGGAACCACTGGTAACTGATGGTCATGTACTCTCAATCACCTCCTACAATGTTACTGTACTGTCCATTAAAAATGCTTAAAAAGATAACTTTTATGTTGATATATTTTACTACAATAAAAAATTCATATCTTTTACAACTTGGCAAAATATATATTATGTTTCAAATTAATCATGGAGAGTATTATGCTAAGGGAAATAAGCCAGTCAGAGAAAGATGAGTATCACATGATCTCACTCATATGTGGAATCTAATGAACAAAATAGATCCAGAGACATAGAAACATGGAACAGACTGTTGAATCTCAGAGAGAAGGCGGGGGAGGGTGGATGGGTGGGAAATGATCAGCCAAAGAACTTATATACATATATTCTTAACCCATGGACACAGACAATAGAATAGTGAAGACCTGGAGCAGGGGGCGGGGGTGGTCTAGAAGAAGTCAATGGGGGGAAAAAGAGTGAGATATGTAATACTTTCAACAATAATAATTTAAAACATTATTCATAGTATTGATCAATAATGATCAATATTCCCTGCTAATCTTCAGTAAATGTCTATATATATAAAAAAGCAGTGACCTTGATGACCAAAACAACCATTTGACCAGTCACCATGTGGTGCTAGCATAGATGCATAGACACAGGTAAAGTCTATGAGTGAACTAAGAATGAACAAGACAAATGCTTGCCTTCATGGAGGTTGGACTCTAAGAAGGTTAGGTCAAAGATGAGAATTCAAAATAGCCACCAGCACAGACCTGAGGTGCCACTTTTCAGAGCAGCCAGAGATACATTTGGTAGCAGACTGGGGGTGTGACTGAAGGGCTGGCGCCAACGTGAAGGCAGGGCCGTTCTGGATTTCTCAGAGGAGACAATGGCTGCCTAGGAGGAGGAGCTTTTGACACTGACTGGCATAGAAACTGACCAATCAGAACCAAATCTGGGTGAACTGGGAATGCAGAACCTAGGATGGGGGCTGAGGAGAGGTTTTAAGGGAAACAGCTGTTTGGTGTAAGGTATAAGAAAGTGGTTCAATGTTTTAATAACCGGTTTGACAGTATAATGCATAGGGCTGGCTATCAGTCCAGATATAGGGGTTATGTATTTTTGTCTGCCAGACTTCCTTCTGGACAAAGCCATGGTGGTGGGGGCCAAGGCAGAGGCAGTTAGGGGCGATCAGGCCAGCAGGGGAGAACACCACAAATAAGAATCCCAACTAAGGACAGTCTCCTGACCTGACTGCCACGATAGACACACCATCTCAGAGACACCCATAGAATCAGAACACTCTGGACGACTTGGCTCCTCACTGGTGGCCCCTTCCTTCTAAGCCCAGGTCCCCAGTCATGTGGGTCCTTGCTTTCCCTAGAATGTAAGGACTACACCAAGGAATGTTTCTCTCATTCTAGTTACCTTTGCGTAAGAGTTTATGGGGATCCACACACTAAACTTCCCTTTAAGGATTTACCTTATGATCCTTTTTATGATCCTTTGTATGTTCGGACCTTTAAGAAAAACATTGGAATTTGTCCGGGTAGTTAAGACCGCCATAAAGGAGCAGATAGCCTGTCCTTACTTGAATGATGGGCTCACTGGAGAGGTTTTACACCAATTTGCAAGGCACAAAAGATGTCTTTATTTTGATTTGATTTTTTTCTTGTTAAATAAAATGAGAAATAACTTGCAAAATATTCATGGTCATTGCACTCCTTAAGAAAGTATAGTCTGTTGGCAATATTACAACAGATATTGGCATATGAATAAGAAAAGACAACTTATAACAAAAAATGTGTACTACTTTAATAATGATTACTGTTATCATTCACACTGTCCTGTCATATAATTCTCAATTTTAGTGTTTATGCACATTTTCAAATAAATTTTTAACTCCCCTAAGAAAGAGAAAGCCTTTATCTTGAGTTTTAATTTTATCTAGGATGCCTAACAAATGGTTTTTCAAATAGTGGGGCTTCCATATATACATATTACATGTGGATACATGTATATATACTAAATATACTACACATATAAGACATATACATGTGTATCATACATATATCTTTATAATTTTCATACTTGGTGTGATTCTCATTTTTTTAATTGATGTATAATTGACATACAATATCCTACTAAGTTCAGGTGTGCATCACAGTGATTCTATATTTACATACATTATGAAATCATCCCCACGAAAATTCTAGTTACCATCTGTCACCATACAAAGTATTATAATATTATTGACTATATTCCCTATATTATACTTTACACCCCTGTGACTATTTTGTAACTGAAAGTTTTTACCTCTTACTCCCCTTCCCCTATTTTACCTGCCCCCCTGATTCTCATTTTAACAGACTTAATTATTTTTTGCTAGGAAGTGAAAGTCAAATAAAAAGATTTATAATCTTAAAGAGACCCACATTACACTTTTAAACATTAACAATGCTATGAATTCTAAGCTGTGTGCTAACCAAACACATTGTAAAAAGTGCTAATATTCAAATGTTGTGAAAAATACCGGGTGGGAACAAAACGTGGACTCTAGTTTGTAGAAGAGGGAACCAGAGGCGCACTCCTGGGACAGTCAGGTGAAATGAGGACACCAGAGCAGAAGGTGAACTGACATCATTTTGAGAATTCTCCCTGGGGCAGGAAACAGACCCTCCCTTTAAAACGTCTGATACTGCTAGCGGGGCCCATTTCACCATAACTGGAGAATTCCTCATGATCCCTTCACGTATGGCAGACACAGCCTCTTAGCAGTTTGATGTGGCGCTCCTCCGTCTAGACAGGCATGATTTGCTCGATGTTGAAAGGTGAAGGGGCAAACCCCAGAAGGCTCCCTCATAAATTCCACAGGCAGGCCCCTCTAACAGGGTTGTTTGCTAGACCTGCCAAGTGAAATACGTGGTGAGAAATAAAATCAGCTGTCCAGCAAGAGGCTAGAATGCCCGCTTAATAGCAGCCTTTGCTAGTGACATTGTGTCTTAATGCAGTGGGAGCAATTCCAGAGGAAACCATAGAACTGTGGCAACTTGTTTGGATCTAAGACTAGGCTTCAGGACATGTCCCGAAAGGCTCCATTTGGGACCAGTTTCTTGAATCTCTGTGTCATGGCCTGAGGGGAAGCTGCAGGGGCCTGTGGGGAAGCTGCAGTGGCCTATGAGGAAGCCACAGTGGCCTGCGGAGAAGTTGCAATGGCCTGTGGAAAAGCTGAAGTGGCCTGTTTGGAAACTGTAGTAACCTGACGAGAAGTTACAATGGCCTGGGGGAAGCTGTAGTGGCCTGTGGAAAAGCAGCAGTGATCTGTGGGGAAACTGCAGTGACCTGTGGGGCAGCTGCCTTGGCCTGTGGGGAATATTTAGTGGGCTGTGGGAAGCTGCATTGGCAGATGGAGAAGCTGCAGTGGTCTGTTGTCTATCTGCAGTGGCCTGTGGGAAGCTTCCTTGGCCACTGGGGAAGCTTCATTGGCCTGTTGGATATCTGAACTGGCCTGTGGGGAAGTTTTGCCAGTGGAGAAGCTACAGTGGCCTGTGGGGTAGCTACAGTGTCCTGTGGGGAAGCCAGAGCCTGTGGGAAAGTGGCAGTGACCTCTTGGGAAACTGCCTTGGCCTGTGAGGAAACTGTCGTGGCCTGTGGTGAAGGTGCAGTGGCCTGTGTGGAAGCTGCAGTGGCTTGTGAAGAAGCTTTAGTGGCCTAAGAGGAAGCTGTAGCGGCCTGTTGAGAAGATACAATGGCCTATGGGGAAGCTGATGTGGCCTGTGGGAGAGCTGTACTGTCCTTTGTGGAAGCTGCAGTGACCTGTGTGGAAGCTGCAGTGGCCCCTGAAGATGTTGCAGTGGCCTGTGGGCAAGGTGCAGTGGCCTGTGGGGAAGCTGCAGTGGCCTGTACAGAAGCTGCAGTGGCCTGTGGAAAGCTTCCTTGGCCTCTGGGGAACCCATATTGGCCACTGGGGAAGCTGCATTGGCCTGTTGGGAATCTGAACTGGCCTTTGGGGAAGTCACAATGGCCTGTGGGGAAGTTGCAGTGGCCTGTGGGAAAGCTGCAGAGGCCTGTGAGAAAGATGCAGCAGCCTATGTGGAAGCGGTAATGGCCTGTGGGTGAGCTGCAGTGGCCTGTGGAGGAGCTGCAGTGTCATTTGTGGAATCTGCAGTGGCTGTTGGGGATACCACAGTGGCCTGTCGGGAAGCTGCAGTGGCCAGTAAGGAAGCTGCAGTGTCTTGTGGGGAAGCTGCAGTGGCCTGTGGGAAGCTGCAGTGATCTAATGAGAAGCTACAGTGACCTGTGGGGAAGCCACATTGGCCACTGGGGAAGCACCACTGGCCTGTTGGGAAACTGAACTGGCCTGTGGGGAAGCCACAATGGCCTGTGAGGAAGCTGCAGCAGCCTGTGGAGACATTACAATGGCCCCTCAGAAGCCACAGTGGCCTGTGGGGAAGCTGCCTTGGCCTGTGGGGAAGCCACAGTGGCCTTTGAGGAAGCTGCCTTAGCATGTGGGCTACCTGCCTTGGTCTGTGGGGAAGCTGCAGTGGCCTGTGCAGAAGCTGCAGTGGCTGGTAGAAAAGCTGCAGTGTCTTCTGGGGAAGTTGTAGTGGCCTGTGGGGAAGCCACAGTGGCCTGTGAGGAACCTGCATTGGCCTGTGGTGAAGCTGCAGTGGCCTGTGGAGAAGCTGCAGTGGCCTGTGGGGAAGCTACGGTGGCCAGAGTGGAATCCGCAGTGGCCTGAGGGTAAGTTGCAGTGGATTTCGGTCTAGCTGCAGTGGCCTGTGTGGAATCTACATTGGCCTTTGTGGAAGCTGCCTTGGACTTTCTGGAACCTGTAGTAGCCTGTGAGGAAGCTGCAGTAGCCTGTGATGACGTTACAATGGTGCCTGGGAAGCCACAGTGGCCTGTGGGGAAGCTGCAGTGACCTGTGGGAAGCCTCCTTGGCTTGTGAATAAGCTGTAGTGGCCTGTGAGGAAGCTGCAGTGGCTGCTGGAGAAGTTGCAGTGTCTTGTAGGGAAGCTGCCTTGGCTTGTGGGGAAGCTTCTGTGGCCTGTGGGGAAGCCACAGTGGCCTGTGGAGAAGTGGCAGTGGAAGCTGCACTAGCCTGTGGAAAAGCTTCCTTGGCTTGTGCGGAAGCTTCAGTGGACTGTGGGGAAGCTGCAATGGCCTGCAGGGGAGCTACAGTGGCCTGTGGGGAAGTTTCAGTGGCCTGTGGTCTTGCTGCAGTGGCCTGTGTGGAATCTGCATTGGCCTTTGTGGAAGCTGCCTTGGCCTTTCGGCAACCTGCAGTAGCTTGTGAGGAAGCTGCAGCAACCTGCGGTGATGTTATAATGGCCCCTCAGGAGCCACAGTAGCCTGTGGGGAAGCTGCAGTGGCCTGTGGGGAAGCTACAGTGGCCTGTTAGGAAGCTACAGTGGCCTGCAGAGAAGCAACAGTGACCTATGGGGAAGCTGCCCTGGCGTGATGAGAAGCTGAAGTGGCCTGGGAGGAACCTGCATTGGCCTGTGGGGAAGCTACAGTGGCTTGTGAGGAAGTGACAGTGGCCTGTGGAGAAGCCGCTTGTGAGGAACCTGCAGTGGCCTGTGGAGAAGCTGCATTGGTTTGTGGAAGAGTTGCAGTGGCCTCTGGGGAACCCGCATTGGCCTGTGGTGAAGCTGCAGTGGCCTGTGGAGAAGCTGAAGTGGCCTGTGGGGAAGCTGCAGTGGTTTGTGGAGAAGCCACAGTGGCCTGTGGGGAAACTGCCTTGGCCTGTCAGGAAGCTGCAGTGGCCTGTGGGGAAGCCTCCTTGGCTTGTGGAGAAGCTTCTGTGGCCTGTGGAGAAGCTGAAGTGGCTTGTGGGGAAGCTGCAGTGGCCTGTGGGGAAGCTTCAGGGGCCTGTGGGGAAGCTGCCTTAGCCTGCTCTCTGTACATCTGCATATTTCCAGGTGTTGTTGTCTTCTCATCATCCTCAGCTGTAATGACCTCTTTCTTAGCTTATTCTCTAATCAGCATCACATGCACTGTAATCTGCTTCCTATGGCACATCCTCATCCACCTCTTGGTCACTCCTACAGGGAGGATGCTATATTAAGCACACTCAGAGCACCAGAGTCCATTTTCAATCCTTTCAAAGTGGGTTCTCATCGCCTTTCCCTTCCCTCCTCCCTCCTCATTCTAATGATTTCATCTGTGCAAATATGGTTTACTTATGACCTAAAACTGCATTCCACAGCACACATTCTGGCTCCTTCAGTAAAAACGTGTATTATCTTTGCCATAATTTCCCCCCTTTGGTTAGGGGTAAGAGGATTAGCATAGGGAAACCTTTCAGGACAATAAACCAAATTCCTTTACATGCCTCATTTTCCTAAATGGATTATTAAATGCAAATTTCTAATCACATAATTTTGCTTATGCAAAACAGAGAAAGAGTTAAGATATTGTTATCCACTGTTAATTACAGGTGAGAGAGGATTAAGTTGGAAAGAATCTCACTGCAGAAAAACGGCAAAGGAAAAATACAAAGAAGCCTAATATTGTTATTATTCAACAGAGACAACAAATAAAAAAAGAAGAGTCAAAGCTTTTCTTACAAGGAATTCTAGAGGCAATTTGATTGTTTTTTACCATCCAATTAGCTTTTAGTTTGTTTGTTTTGCAATCAAAAGATAAATTGTACCAAAAGAACATTTTTTTAAAATATATTTTATTGATTTTTACAGAGAGGTACAGAGAGGAAGGGAGAGAGATAGAGAGTTAGAAACATCGATGAGAGAGAAACATCGATCAGCTGCCTCCTGCACATCTCCCACTGGGGATGTGCCCGCAACCCGGGTACATGCTTTGACCGGAATCGAACCTGGGACCTTTCAGTCCGCAGGCTGACGCTCTATCCACTGAGCCAAACCAGTTTTGGCAAAAGAACATTTTTTTAAAACAAACAAAAAAGGCATGGCATGGCAAAATCTCCCCAACATGGACAAGAAAGAAAGAGGGCCTATCATTTCATAGCAATGAGTTCTTCATGAAATCTTTGATTTCTGCCCCATTTTGCTACTTTCTGCATAGTAGGCTCCATTCCCTCATAACATCATAAATTTTATACCCAAGCCATCTAAACAGGCACATTTTCCCAATATGATTTTGAAACTTTATTGGTCATGCTAAATTAATCTTAGCCTACAGTATAGAATGCATGTTCTTGTGCCTCAGAAATGTATTTGTTCATTTTTAGGTGTTTCAAGGAATAAATTACTTTGCTGCATAATGCAACATAATTCCACGCCTCATTGTGTTCTTTATACTGATTGAACTCGTCTGCTAAGAGAGAAGTTTGGAAAGTTAACAGCTTAAATCTCCAAACCCAGTGAATTTATATTACCTATCAAACAAACATGGTGTGACCTACGGGACTGACTAGGGAAAACTTGGGCCAATTGCTGAAAAGAAATAGCTAGCGTTTCAATTTCTCTACAAGTAAGTCTCCATCATTAAGAAATAAAATGATTCCTATTTTCATTTGAGCTAACAGTTTTAAAGTGGGATGATAGAAAAATGTTTTCTTATAAATTTTGAAATTATATTGGCACACCTCATGGTTTAC
This sequence comes from Myotis brandtii, assembly GCF_000412655.1. NCBI lineage: Eukaryota > Metazoa > Chordata > Mammalia > Chiroptera > Vespertilionidae > Myotis > Myotis brandtii. Next base: position 355,492 of record NW_005371454.1, on the reverse strand, counting down.
TTGATTATGTCCTATAATGTATAATGTGGCTAGTGTCGGAAGCTTCCATTATTCCTCAATAAAATAGTGAACTATAACTAATTATCAATATTTACAAAAATAGGAGTATTATTTCTATAGAGAATTTATGATGAGCTGAGTTTTGTGGGAAAACAAGCAGAACAAGCTGAAAGCTAAGGTGATGTTATTTTGTCAGCTAATGCAGATGAATTTGCCCCTAATAAAGCCAGGTGTTTACTGCAAAGTGTCTTTGGAGAGAAAAGCTGATTATGACGTAAATGATGTGACTTCAGCTCATAGGGGAAGCGCAGAGAACTGGAATCTTCACATCATCTCCACACTTTAGTTTGGACATTCATCTCTACCTTTTTCCAAAATAAATATTGCACCGCATCTATTGCTTTGTAACTTTAGAATATAAATCTAATGGTAAAAGAGCCACTGGATTTAATTTTTTTAGAATTGGCGAGTCATTCCATCATTTGTTCCCAAAATAATTATTGAGCATCTACTACATGTGCTACAGGGTTAGACCTCTAATGAGACCCTCACAGCCTGAGCCAGAACAGAGGTGACAGCTCAGCTGTTTTGAGTTTGCATATTTCTCTATCCAAGGCTGATGGTCATCCCAGTCTCCTTTGACTAACAGCTTCCTCTGTACTTGAGGTGTGGTCTGAGGCTGTGGCACAGAAGTTTCTCCACTGCCACCAGGATCTCTATCCCCACAAACAAATGACAGAGCAGATCACCTGGGCAACTTGGGATCCAAGTACCACAGTTTGGGCTTCATTTTCTCAAGTTGGTTTGTGCCGCATCCATTTGCAGCAAGGGTTCAGGATCTGAAGAAGGGGCCATGCACAGATGAAAACACTAGACAAGAAATATGAATTTAGAAGACATGGGGGCCAGGCGGAAAACTTCCCTCTAGTGGGGAAGCTCTCTGAAGCCCTGGACCTGTTAACTTTTACTCAATTTTAGATACACATCTTTGTCCTCAGTTAAGCAGGGCAAACAGTAGCAGACAGGCTGTCTCAAAGGTCATTAAAAAGATCAGTAAAGATTTACTTTGAGGCTATGAGGTCAGGAAATTGCTTCGAGCCATCAGTATCTCAACAAAACAATCGGTGCATGCTATTAGCCCTGCTAAAAGTTCCTTGTTGCACTTTCATGATAATGTTGACAATGGATGGCTTCCTGCAGGTTTGCACATCAGGAGGAGGTGCTAATATTCTGGTGAAACCAAAACACCTTTTCACTCCATCTCTTTTCATTCCATCCCCTTTCATTCCAGCCAGGCCATGCCTTCTTCCCCCACTGCTCTGCTGCCTGGTGTGGTGAGTAGGACACTGAAGAGAGAACATTAGAGTCACTGTTTTCTGTCTGTGCTATCGTGAACATATTATGTAGCATTCTGTTCATTGTTTGTTTTTTACAGCTTTAATGAGGCATAATTAGTATAAAATAAAATGCATGTTTTAAAAACATTTAGTTTGATAACTTTTGGCATATGTGTGTATCTGTAAAACCATTATCACAATCCAGATTATGAACAAATCAAGTAACCTCAAAAATGATACTTTAAGCCCATCTGGTACTTAGCAATCTAAGCCCCAGTTTCATTGTTGTAGTCAAAATTTATAAAATGCAAATAAAGAGCATACTATGTAGCAGGAGATGAGTCTGTATTAGATAATTACACACACTTGCATTTAATGAATCTCAATGACTGATGAAATTCTGACTATATGTACCATTAGATGTGTCTCATTCTTTTTCTTCAGTGACTCAAACTGCTCTCACCATTATAAGCAAGAAATAAAAGATTGTGACCTGAATTGAGCATACGTTAGCTAAGCTAGTTGGGGAGAGCAGAGAGCTGGACATTCTGAACTCTCCAGCAGATGGATGGTAACTGCAGACACAAGCCCTAGTGTTGGCTGACAGCTGAGCAAATGTCTTTTGCATGTGTGTGGGAGGGAAGAGTAAATCAATGACATCCATGTCACTACCTGAATGGAGTCTGACCTTTCATCAACAGCTGACATCATGGGATAGAGATTTGCAAAATTCTGTCAGCAAGGGAACTACAATCTTATGTAACAGAAAGTTTAGCGGGACCCTTGATGCTCAGGAGCAAGCTACATTTACCTAATTCGAGTCCAGGGTCTACTTCTAGAAAAGCAGTTTATAAATTTTGCTTCTTGGTGAAACATCTTTTATGTTTATAAAGAAAAAGCATATGAGCATGTCCAGTAACCAATCATGCTCATTCAGAACTGTGTGACTATTCTTGCATTACTTTATAAAGCTTCTGAAAGGATATCTGCTCATGTTAGGTTTTTCTATACTTTTTAAAAAGTATCTTTGTTGTTCTTCATTTCTATCTCTATTGAGTGGTGTGTTCTACTTATGGTATTATTCCAAGACTGGAGTTGTCGAGGGAACTTATTAATGTAGATTCCTGTGCCCTGTCCCGGACATACTTGGACTGGGAACAAGGAACTGCCAATTTTAACCAACTTTGTTAATATTACATACATAATTTTTGAGATGATATTATATTTGTTTAAATATTTTTAATTTAAAGTGTATAGCAATTCGATGTGATACATTTACAACTGATTTTGAAGAGGTGAAACTAAAATTCATAAAGACTAGGAATTCAGCAAAGTCAGACAGTCACAAAGTATGGACTGATTCTCAAATATAATTTATCTACTATGTCTCAATGCAACTGAATTTTGTAAAAGATTAAGCCCTTTGTTTGCCTATTAGTTTTTATCCTTCTGAAAGCTATTTATATCAGTAGCCTTGCTGGATTTATTAAGACTGAGAAAAATATTGACTGCCTGAAAAGAACAGCTGTGACCTGGGCAAAATAGATGTGGTTGGTAATGCTAAATATGGAGCAAAAGGACCATAGCAAGAAGTCATCCAAAAGAACATAAGGAGAGTCATTTGGACAATCTTTTCTTCACTTTAATGCTTTGTTAGTTAGGCATCCACTGATGGTGGGAACACGATAGATCCTCTATTTAGGAAGACTGAAGTAGCCTGAATATGGGTTTAATGACATGTAATTTAGTTGAGTCACAATTATAAACAAAGTATGAAACACATTTGCCTTTTGCCATTGAGTCCTTCCTTCCTCAGATGCCAGGGCCCTGCTCACCACATCATCAGTGCACCTGGGAAACATCCTGTCATAATTCCCCCAGCGATGCTGCTGCTCTGGGAACAGGAAGCCTTCTGCCTCAGCTACTGAGCTGGGAAATCCTTACTGTCCTTCTCCAATTGCATCTCCAGTGAAGGCCCATTTCCCCTCGGGATCTTGAATACCATCATGGGAGAGCGCTCTTGTTTAAGACGTATCTCCTCATTGATGACACTCAGCTGCTGCAGGGAAAATTCTCCAAGATCCAACATGCTGAGAAATAAGCAGCACACCAGACAAAAATTGACTCGACACTGAGGAAAACCCTCAGGAAAAATGTATGTCTGCTGTGAAACAGTCCCACCAGATATAATTACATTGTACAACACAAATCTCCTTTTATGATTTTGGCAATGGGAAATCTACTCTAACATTGCATTAGATTAAGATATTTCCTGAACGTTGACTATAGCTCAGAACAACCAGGATATCAGAAATTAATGTAGAGAGGGAACAAAGAAGGCTCCTCAAAAGAAAAATAGGTATCAAAGATTAACTTTTAAATTTTGAAGGTTTAAAGTATTGTTGTTATATTGAAGTCCATACTTCCTTTTTGTGGCTGTGATACAATTTCATCTCACTTGTTTTGCTATAGATTTTGAACAATGATTTGTAGATCACAATGTTGTCTTTCAGTCAATTGCCTGCTGTTGGTTTTACCTTACTGTTCTGGGTCAGCAAAGCATTCAATCTCTTTGAACCTTTATCTTCTGTGGCATATTGTATTTTCAATAGATGGCTGCAAAAATATCCTATATTCTACAAGTCCTCCTCGAACACAATCACTTCCTTTCTAACACATGGACATTAATTCTTATCCCATTTAATCTGAATGGGTTTGTGACTCACTTGTAATGAATAGAATGGTATGGAAATTATGCTGCTTGATTTTTAAGGCCCAATCACAAAAAGCAGTGCTCCTTCTGCCTTTTACATTAGAACACTAGCTCTTGGATCCTTGGGTCACCATGTGAGAAGTCCAATTACTCTGAGGCTGTCATGCTGTAAGGATGCCAAGTCACGAGGGAGGCCATGTATAGATGTTTTTTCTGTTGTCAGCTTTAGTCTTCAAGTTCTGGCAGCCCAGATGAATGAGCCCCACATAATAACAATTCAACCTCAGCTTTCATGTTTCCTGACTGAATCCCTAGACATTATACAAAAGAAAAAAGAATTGCCTACTGTGTCTTTTCCAAATTTCTGACCCACAGAATCTATAGATATGATAAAATGGTTCTTTACAACACTAAACTTGTAACATTTGCTGTGCATACTTGTAACAGTGTTCACATAATGTTAAGGGAATCAAATGAGTATATGCCTGGGAAAACTTCCTAAGTTGTAAAGTGCATCTCTCATATGTGCAGAGAGTTCTCTTTTGTTGTTGGTGGTGGTTATTTATAACTCAGTATAGAGTTATCTTTTTCCTGCTGTAAATCATGGCCTGCAGATATTACAGGTACCTGCTTCTAAACAATTTCCACTTTAAAAAAAACAATGTTTCCTTCATCCTACAGAAACCTTAGCTCCTTGCAAGAGCTTTTTATCAGTCAAAAATAGTAATTTCTGCATAATTATCACATATATACACATAAATGTATGTACACATGTATGTATAATACACACACATACACACACAGACATCTGCATGCATGTAATATATTTTCATGTTTACCACTGATTAGAAAATGTATTTACTAGAGAAACATTTTGCAAGTATAGGTAATAAGTAATAACCCATCTGGTATATATAGATAGAACATAAAAAACATGCATTTTTTTGTATTGGATTTTATTTTCAAGAGAAAGAATTCAGTTTAATTTCAGTTCTGCTAACATTTTTTTTCATTAAGACCACCAAACATTTTTATAACTTTATGTAATATTATATCCCTCCCAAGATATATCCCAAATGAATAGTCTTGTCCTTCTTTTCTTTTCTTTTCTTTTCTTTTCTCTTTTCTTTTCTTTTCTTTTCTTTTCTTTTCTTTTCTTTTCTTTTTCTTTTTCTTTGCTTCTCTGGCTCCTAAGCTATATAAGGCTTCGGGAACTACTAAAATACAAGTTCTTGAACAGCTCAAAATCCTCTTCAGTTTTTGTCAGTGATTTAATTTTCTTTCTGAGTTGGCCTCATTCTTTTCTCTCTCTAAAGATGAACCTTTTCCAAATACAGAAATCTAAGTCAAGAAGTACATTTACAGCATTACTCACTAGATATCCAAAAGTCCTGGGGAAGTTTTTGACGATGATGGTGGATAGTTGAGCATGGATAATATGAGTCTAACATACAAGATATTTCAATGACTTGGGAAAAGGGAAACAGTTTATAACAATACAAACTAGAGCTCAATATTTTACAAAAAGAATATTAGTCTTACTATTTGCATTAAATTTTAAATATGGCTTTTTAATTTATTTTTTTATTTTTACAATATACAAAATAAATCTATTACCAGATTGTAGATACAAAATAATTAGCCATTTACATGCAGTAAACATTAATATTTCAAGGAAAAAAGGATTTTAAATATAATAATATTACCCAAACTGTACTAACATAGTATAATATCACAAAAGTTATAGGAAATATTAAAAATCTGAAAATAACAGGATTACTTCTATTATATTCTAAAATGTTTCTTTTTTCCTCTGGCTCTATTTTTGTTCATCAGTTTATGTTAACTTACAGCATCAAATAAGGAATTTCAAAACATTATAAAATATCTAAGGGATTCAGAATTTGGCTTTTTATAAAGACTATTTCTGGAAGGACTTAACTGTAATCATTTACTCTTAACTACCCAAGTGGAGGCATTTTCTCACTGTTCATCAAATCTATGAGAAAATATTTGAACAACCAGACAGTCATTTTCTATCATTTCAAGTATCTGAAATGCAGTCCAGGCTTGGAGTAGATTAAAATAATAGTTACAGCAAAAGAAAGAACAATTTTTCGCCATATGTAGAATTACCATTTTCTTAAAAGTACCCGTACCATTTATTTTATTTTAGGTTAATTGGATTCAGAATGGTATGAACGTATCACCTAACATAGAAATTACATGAAGATTATTTGAAAATAACACTTTGTATTGCTAAACCTCTACAAGCACACTATTAGACACAATTTTTCCTTTATTCTTTGAGTTTATTTTTCTGTGCTATTGAGCTCTGTCAACTCTTCTAGTGGGTTCTGGTCCATGTGCCTTTTTAACTGCATCCTACCTTAGTGCTGACCTACATGAAATCATGCCTTCTATGAAAATAAACCTACTCACAACCTTGGCCTCATTTTTATTATTTTTATTTATTTTGTTTTTTTGGATTTATTGTTGAAAATATTACATTTTTCTCCTTTTCCCCCCCATTGACCTCTTTTAGCCCGTCCCCCTCTACTTCCCCCTCCCCTCTTAAGCCTTCACCACTCTATTGTCTGTGTCGATGGGTTATGCATATATGCATACAAGTTCTTTGATTGATCTCTTTCCACCCACCCCCCACCCACCCACCTTCATCTTCCCTCTGGGATAGGAGACTTTCGACTATTTCAAACCATGGAAATGTATTACTCTTTCTAGGAATAAGTATATTAATAAAAAATAAATTGATTATCAATTTCTAAGAAATATGTGTGCATGGAGTGCTCTACAACCATTTTTTATAAAGTCATGTTTTTCAAGGATATAAGAAAATACTCTGCACATAGTGTGAATTAAGAAAGCATAGTATAAAACTAATTATATAATATGATGCTACATTTCTATCACAATTTTATTTATGTGCAACTAGAGGCCCGGTACATGAAAATTCATGCACTGGAGGGGGCATCCCTCAGCCTGGCCTGCCCTCTCTCACAGTCCAGGAGCCCTCAGGGGTGGGAGGCGACCTGGTGATCAGGGGAAGGCGACGCCCCATCACACCTCT
>NW_005371454.1:335021-339424 GCF_000412655.1 Myotis brandtii | reverse complement strand
TTTCCTCTGAGATCCATACTTCTATGTCTCTGGATCTATTTTGTTCATTAGAGTCTACATATAAGATCATTTGATACTCATCTTTCTTTGACTGGCTTATTTCACTTAGCAACATGCTCTCCAGATCCATCTTGGCCTCATTACTAATCCTCCTGCACTTTTAGTTTAAGTTGAAATGCCAGGTGTTTCTCTATTTTTTTAAGTGCCAGGCATTTAATATTATGAGATCAAAGACAGCTCAACTAGTTTAAGGTATTTTTTCCTTTAGGTTGCTAAAATATAGCATTTCTAATGGCATAGGCATGCTCAATCTGCCCTGACAATAGCTATGCAGTTACTCTCCTGTGCCCACAGCAAAACTTAACACAATTTTCACTTTTTTATGATGTGCAGTAAAAGGGTTGGTCTAACTAGTGAAATACTCAGGAGAGATAAGTGATGAGATCCAAAAGGGAAAAAGGTGTCAGAACTAAATATTTTCTTTAGTTCTTTGAGCAGACATTTATGAGATTCTTAGCTAGAGTCTTTCCATCCAAATTTGTAAGAACACCAGACTGCCCATAACAATAATTTTAGATAGACACAACTTCAAGATTTAAAACAGAAACACCCTGAAGAGGGCCTCATTTTTAAAATTTATTTTATTGCTTAAAATCATTATTCTATGTGAATTACCACATTTCACATGTGGCATAAAAACCTAATATTAATGTACTTATAATTCTTCCCTTATGGCCACTATGCTAATCATTACAAGCATTTTACTCTTATATGAATAATAAAGCCTATAATATATAGTTATTAGTCTTGTTTAGAAAGTGAGATTATACATCATAATAACCATGTATAATGACAGATGGTCACTAGAGTTATTGTAGTGCTCACTTTGTAAAGTATATAAATGTTGAATCACTATGTTGTACATGTAAAATAACATAATACTGTGTGTCAATTGTAATTAAAAATAAATTTTAAAATAAATAAATAAATAATTTTGAAAAGAAAGTGAGATTTTATACCCAAGCTTGGTGGAAACACATAACAGCCCTTTATCTCAAGATTTATCTTTGTCCCATTACTGCACCACCCTGTGAATATTCTAAGTTTTTGTGGGAAATGTTCACAGATTCTAAATGTGAAAGAGGGGGAGGAGAACTGCTGGACTTAAGAGCTTGTGCTCTTGCATTCAAGAGTTAAACAGGCAGTATGGCCACAAGGGTGAGTTCAGATTGTGAAATTATTCTCACTATGCATTTATAATTTGTGAACATTTTTGTGAGTATTCCATAGTTCAATAAAAATGGTCCAAATTATATATATATTTTTTCAAATATCAATAATATTTATTTATTTATTTATTTATATTGTTTAAAGTATTGCATATGTCTTCTTTTTCCCCCATTGACCTCTCCCCGCCCACTCCTGTGCCCCAGGACAAGCCCACACCACCATAGTGTCCGTGTCCATTGGTTATGCTCATATACATGCATATAAGTCCTTTGGTTGATCTCTTTGCCTCCCCCCGCACCCACCCTCCCCTTCTTTCCCTCTGAGGTTTGATAGTCTGTTCGGTGTTGCTTTGTCTCTGGACCTATTTTTGTTCATCAGTTTATGTTATTCATTATATTCCACAAATGAGTAAGATCATGTGATGTTTATCTTTCTCCGATGGGATTATTTCACTTAGCATAATGCTCTCCAGGTCCGTCCATGTTGATGCAAATGGAATAGCAGCGTAGTATTCCATTGCGTAGATATACCACTGTGTTTTCATCCACTCATCTGCTGATGGGCATTTAGGCTGTTTCCAAATCTTAGCTATTGTAAATTGTGCTGCTATGAACATAGGGGTGCATATGTCCTTTCTGATTGGTGTTTTTGATTTCTTGGGATATATTCCTAGAAGTGGGGTTACTGGATCAAATGGGAGTTCTATTTTTAACTTTTGAGGAAATTCCATACTGTTTTCCAAAGTGGCTGCACCAGTCTGCATTCCCACCAGCAGTGCATGAGGATTCCTTTTTCTCCGTATCCTTGCAAGCACTTGCCATTTGTTGATTTGTTGATGATAGCCATTCTGACAGGTGTGAGATGGTACCTCATTGTCGTTTTGATTTGCATCTCTCAGATGATTAGTGACTTTGAGCATGTTTTCATATGTCTCTTGGCCTTCTGTATGTCCTCTTTTGAAAAGTGTCTATTTAGGTCCTTTGCCCATTTTTTTATTGGATTGTTTATCTTCCTTTCCAAATAAATTATATTTGAAAAAAATTCAAAGTGATAAAAGAGAGAGACTATTTTATTTTTATTAACTGAGATGTCAGACTTAGCAATTTATGATGATGTATCTTAACAACTTATAAATTAACTCGTTGCATTGGTTTGTTTAATGGCAAACTCATTTTACACACAAAAAAGTTGCATATCAGATCACTGCACAAAATTGGCTATGGGTGTTCAAAATCTGGCTGAATAAAGGACCACATGATGAGACAAGTGGGATATTGGGAATCAAATTTCAAAATAACTTAAATTAATTATTTGAGACAATGACAAAACTTAAATATATAATGCAGTGAACCCAAAGTCAAAGAGACTTAGTAGAAGGAAAGTAAAAAAAAAATTCAATTCAGTATAAAATTTAAGGCCATCAGCATCCTTTATAGTTGTCATGCGTAGGAAAGTAAAAGACATTAGTGGTGAGAAACATGTGTCTTTACTCACTGACTTATAAGTCAGAGTGCGATCTAGATGTGTTGCAAAGAGGAGATGCTTTCATTTTAATTAATGTTTTTTTAGACAATGTAGCAATATAAGTAGATAATCTGTTACAATATCTGTAACTTGTTGAGCTTATATACTAAGTGTTGGACAAAACATCTTCTGATTTAATCTTGCCAATGCTTCTTCAAGACAAGATATACTATTTCCATATTATAGAGCAAGAACATGCATAGATGAATCAGAGGCAGCCCAGTGAAAAAAGCACTGGGCAATTGATCCTAGTATTGAAATAATAAGAAGGAATAGAAGCCAACCAGAGGTCAGGAACTGAGGGTCAAGAACTGACAGAGAGAAAAGAGAATGCGTCCATGGCATGCCACAGTTGGTCTTGGCCTAGTAACTCTCCAGGCCATGTTATTGCATACGCATTCCCCATGGTCTTTCTTGTGGGTCAAGGTGATGGAGGAAAAAACCTGAGGTATAGAAAGAAGAATAACAACAACAAGGTAAACCATGGTATAAACACACTTCTTCCTTCTGCCATCTTATGTTATTTCTAAAAGAAGTTTCCTGCTTAGGGAACACACAGTAAATGGCCTCCAATTTGATAGTATTTTTATTATCACCAGTTACCACAAGTACTGAGTGTGCACTTTAAAATTAGTGTTAAAAATATTATGCTAAATAAAATGATTTTCCTTAAAGCTCTTAAATGCCTTTGTTAACATAAAAATATTCAAACCTGTAAAGAATTCTTGTGAGTTTATTTGAGCCAAACTGTCGACAAATGCCGGAAAGCAGAACCTCAACAAATTGAGATAATGCTCCGGAGAATGGCAGGTTACATCTATATTTATATACTTGAGGCCCAGTGCACGAATTTGTGCATGGGTGGGGTCCAGCAGGCCCGAGCGGTTTTCTGGCCACAGTGGGCATCATAGCGACTGGTCGTTCCAGTCGTTACAGTGTTCCTGTCACTGGCTTTTTATATATGTAGACTAGAGGCCAGGTGCATGAAATTCATGCACTGGGGATGGGTGGAGGGTCCCTTAGCCCAGCCTGTGCCCTCTTGCAGTCTGGGACTCCTTCCTCCTTACTGCCCACCTGCTTGCTGCTCCTTAGTGCTGCCTCGAAGGCCTTGGGTCTGCTGGGTGCCAGGCCTGCAGGTTTGTGTCTCTGATACCCCCAGCAGCCCCAGCACCTTGATGGCAGGGCTTGGGGCTGCTGGGTGCTGGGGCTGCGGATCTGTGTCTTCGATCAGGGCCCCAGCAGCCCCAGCACCAAGGTGGTGGGCCTTGGGGCTACTGGGTGCCAGGCCTGCGGGTTTGTGTCTCTGATCCCCCCAGCAGCCCCAGCACAGTGATGACAGGGCTTGGGGCTGCTGGATGCCGGGCCTGCATGTTTGTGTCTCTAATCTGGCCCCCAGCAGCCCCAGCACCAAGGTAGTGAGCCTTGGGGCTGCTGGGTGCCCGGCCTGCTGGTTTGTGTCTCTGATCAAGCCCCCAGCAGCCCCAGAACCGCCTCAGCAGGGCTTGGAGCTGCTGGGTGCTGGGCTCCCCTGCGTGTTTGTGTCTCTAATCCGGCCCCCAGCAGCCCAGCACCGCCTAAATAACTTAATGGAAACTTTATTTAGTCTTCTTTTAAAAGCAATCTAGTTTAAAAATGAGTTGCAGTTAAGA
>NW_005371454.1:332958-334420 GCF_000412655.1 Myotis brandtii | reverse complement strand
GCTCCCCAGCCAGTCCTGCTGCACCAGGCACATGTGCGCCCGCCCCTGCCCATGCCCTCCAGGCATGCGCGGCTCCATGCTGTGCTCAGGGCCTGGGAGTTAAGCAGCAGGGTGGTCCTGATGCATGCTGTAGAGCTGGGCCAGCGTCAGCTTCCTGTGCTGGGCAGAGATCCCAGGGGGCTGCTCAGGCTGAACCCTGGGGGAGATCCCTGAGGGCAGTTCTCTGCTCCTCCTGGCGGGCCCTTTGGGCTCCCCCACCAGGCAGGTGGTCCTGCCCTCCATCTCTGATAGCTGGGAGCCACTGCCAGGGCTTGGTGTGCCCCCGCAATTCCAGCGGGGCCCAGCTTCCTGAGGGGAGCCCCGAGTCCTAGTGCCAGTGGCTGTGGCAGCCAAGCAGAGTTCCGACAGGCTGTGGCTGGGGGCTGAGGGCGCCCCCTTGGTGGTGGCCCCTGCTAGCAGCTGCAGGAGGCTGGCCTCAGATTTGGACTTGAGCAGGTGGGGCAGGCGGGGCAGTAGCTGGACAGGGGTGTGCGGCGAAGGCAGGGCGAGGGCGGGGGTGAAGGGGCCTGTGGTAAATCTAGGGGCCGGGGCGCTGGCTCCACCACAGGGGCTGGGGTCGCAAAGTCTTGCAAGGAGGTGGGGGAGAGGGTGCAGTAGGCGGAGTCCATGGAGCAGGAGCGGCTGTCCCCGGGGCCCAGGGCCAGCAGCTCGCTGGTCTGTGTGACAGATGAGGCGGTGGTACTGAGGGACATCTCCTCCGACTGGGAGCTGAAGGGGCCGCCCTCAAACTCGGGAGAGGAGAGCATCTCCCCGGGCTCCAGCACCACCATGGCCAGGGTCTCTGTGGAGCCGTCCAAGGCGCAATGCTGGGAGTCCAGGCTGTTGCTGCTTTTGCGCAGGATGGTGGGGGAGCTGGCGGCAAAAGTGCTACTCTCCCCACCCTCCTCTTCCTCCTTGTCTTCCTCCTGGTCCTCCTGCTCATCCTCCTCCTCCTCCAGGCTCTGCAGGTGCTGCTGGCTGCCCACGTGCTCCTGCGCACGCAGCTGCTGCAACTGGTTCTGGGCATTGTAAATGGAGTCCACCCAGCCCTGGCACAGAGCCTGCCTGCTGGCCTGGAACGTGTAGGCCCCCACGGCGCTGTGGAACTCGTTCAGGTAGATGAGGAGGAAGGAGCCAGGGTCCCGCAGCTCCCGGCACATGATCTTGTCCACCAGCAGTGGTGGCCTGATGACCCTGGTCCCCTCAGCCTTCTTCACTGCCTTGATCACTTAGAGTAGGTCCGTGAAGAGGAAGCAGTACACATCCATCTTGCTGTCCTTTCCCTCCTTCATCCTCAGGCTGCCCTCCAACATCAGCTGACGCGTCTCCTCTGGGGAGGCACCAGGGATGGGCACGGTCAGGTCCAGGTGCAGAAATTCCTTCAGGAGCTTGTCCACCTCGTCGTTGCTACCCTCCACCACCT
>NW_005371454.1:329666-332622 GCF_000412655.1 Myotis brandtii | reverse complement strand
CGTGGGCAGCGCTCCAGGAGCGCGGCATGGAGGTGTCCGCAGTCCCCTAAAGAGGATGCCGCGGAGGGCAAGGCCCTGAAGCAGGAAGGAGGCCCTGGAAGGCAGGTGGCTCCCTAGCATGTCTCACTGCACCAGGCGCATGTGCGCCCGCCCCCACCTGCTCCCTCCAGGCCTGCGCAGCTAGACACTGAGCTCAGGGCCTGGGCAGGGGCGTGGAGGTGTCAGGACTCCTCCCCAGGGCGACCCTTCACCCTGGAGTCCCCGCTGCTCCATTCACCCCCTCGGCCAGCGGGGAGTGCCCTCGGTGGGTCCTCTGCTCTGGGCGCTGGGGAGGAGGAGGCAGCGGAGGGCAAGGCCCTGAAGCAGGAGGAAGCCATGGAAGGCAGGCAAGGAGCCCAGGACTCATGGCTCCCCCGCCGCCACCCCGCGTCCCACTGGGGCCTGCACCCAGGGGTGCTATGCGGCAGGGCCACTGGCTGGGCTTGGAGGTGAGTCCTCCACGCACAGGCCCAGCGGCCTGCCTGGTGTGGGTGAGGGTTTCAGGTTACCTTGAGGGAGGCTCCAGCCTTTCTCTGCTCCTCTCCTGGTGGAGCGGCAGGACTCCAGCGCTGTGGTCAGAGGAGCCTCCTTCCAGCCCCCAGGCCACTTCTCGGAATTGGAAGTTTCGCCATCGGCCTCTGCCTAGGACCGGACCTCTGCACCCCCAGGGTGCATAAACACACAGGGCTTCCATCAGGCTTCACTGCTCCACCATTTGGAGCCTACTTATGCAAATTAACCGCCATCTTTGTTGACGGTTAATTTGCATATCATGCTGATTAACCAATGGGAGGCGTAGCAAAGGTATGGTCAATTACCCTTTTTGTCTATTATTAGATTAGATTGCAATCAAACGAAAGGGATGTAGGTGGGTTACATGAAATCCATTGGTGATAAACTAGAGAGGCGGGAGAAAGCAAAGCAGGGAAACCCCTGGGATTGGATAAAAAGTAAAATGATAGACACATACTTAGGTGGGTGCAGGAACAATTAACATGATAATAATGAAAGAATTTGTGGTATCTGTCCTGCAGCCCAGGCACATTAGGTTGTGCCTCAAGGGGTCCAGAAAAAGGGAAGTTACAAAGTTACCCAGACATTTCCAAGGGTATGTTATTATAGATGCAAAAAGACACACAGGCTCAGTTAAAGTAAAGACTGACCTTGTCAGTGAAGATACCAGCCTAGGATGTAACTACCCACCATAACTGCTTATAGTTAGTTTAATTTCAGACCATCCTTTGTGGTTACTTTAGGTGTCTGAGTTTGCAAGACTGTCATGCAGGCCTCCCCTGAGCTTGTCAGGTTAGCATGTGGCCCCTTTCATCCACAATTATATGCCATTTTTTATAGTTGTCCCTTTTGGATATTTACCTGCCTGGATGGACCTGGAGAGTATTATAAAACAAAATAAGGCAGTCAGAAAAATACAAGTACCATATGATTTCACTTATATGTTAGGAATCTAATTTCCAACAAAGTGGATACAGACTCATGGATACAGACTGACAGCTATCAGAGGATAGGGAGTTGGGAGGCTAGGTAAGAATGGTAAAGGGATTAAGCAAAAGAAATCAAGACTCATGGACACAGACAACAGTATGGTGATTGTCAGAAGCAGGGGTCCTCAAACTACGGCCCGCGGGCCACATGCCGCCCGCCGGGCGTTTTTGACGCTGCTGCCTGTTGCTTAGCAGCCGACTAGTTTTTTTTTTAAACTATAGTCCGGCCCTCCAACGGTCTGAGGGACAGTGAACTGGCCCCCTGTTTAAAAAGTTTGAGAACCCCTGGTCAGAAGGAAGAGGGGTTAGGGGAGATAGAAGAGGGTATAAGGAGGATAAATGGTGATGGAAAGAGACTTCATTTGGGGTGGTAAACACACAATACAATATACAGATGATGCATTGTAGAATTGTATATGAAAGGGCGAGGGCTAGCCCTCCATCTTGCCCCAGGGTAAGGGCTACGTCCATCTTGCTGCCCCAGGGTAAGTGCTTCATCTTACCTTGGCCATGTGCTTGGCAAGGAGCTTCTTCCCGGAAGTCTAAGCCTCTGCTAGCCACACCCAGGAACAAGACACCAACTCGCTCCTGGCCAATCGGCAAGGCCACAGCCCTTTCTCCTCCCCTTACTCCAACCCCCTATAAAACCCCTCTCCACACAGAGTTCTCTCTCTCTCTGCTTCATGTCGCTGCGTCGGCAAGGTGGGGGAGCCGAGCTAGCTCGAATAAAGACTCTTATGCTTTTGCATCGGACTGGCTGGCTCCCTGATGTGGTTTCTTGGGGATCCTGAAATCTGGGCATAACAGTATACCTGAAATCTGTATCATTTTACTAATCAATGTTACCCCAATAAATTCAATAATAAAAACAGAAGAGAAAAATAAGATTAATGAGCATTTCCATGTTAAATTTTACATTGGTCGATTTAAAAAGGGAAGCATTCTTTACTTTTCTTTAGGGCATGGTCAAGGCACTTAGCATCTTTTTAGTTGTCATGTACAAGAAATTGAAAGACATTAGTGGCAAGAAACACATGTCTAGACTGGCTGACTAGAAAGACCGAGTGCAATCTAGATGGGTTGCAGAGAGAAGATAAGGGAAAGCCATGTGTCAGTTCTCTGCTCTGCACCTTCGCAATTTTGCTCTGATTTGATAGTTGTGAAGTTCAAAAGCTAAACATTTTAAACCCTCTATGAGGTTTTATGAATACAAATAATGTTAATGGGTTTTCAATACTCTGAGAGATAATTCAACATATTATTGATTTTTCATTTACTAAAAACGAAGCCCTAAAATCCCAATAATGTTTTATATGTGGGTATATGCATTTTTAAAAACAATTCTACATAAGTTATCCTGTTTGTTTGTTTCAACATCTGTGTGATGTAGCCATTGGTCAGCCTGGTTTCACAGA
>NW_005371454.1:328572-329536 GCF_000412655.1 Myotis brandtii | reverse complement strand
GGATAAGACACAGACAATGGGACAGAGAGGGCCTCGGGCAAGGGCAGGCTGGAGAGGACCAATGGAGGAAAGAGAGGGACATATGTAATACTTTCAACAATAAAGAATTATTTTTTAAAAATTAAATAAATAAATAAAATAAAATGCATTGTGATTTTTATCAGCATCTCCATGGTTAATCATCAAAGATCTGGAACTAGACCAAGGGCAGCATTCTGCAGAATTCTGTGGTGTTATCCTACCCTTTCACCTTTCTTGAAACAGTGTTAGTGGCATCAAGACAACCTGAGTTGAGAAAAGTTTGGTAATTGTTTTAAATCTGGAATTACTCTAATGTAAACAGTCATTGAGAGATCTTACTGTGGACCAGCCTCTGGCTGAGTACTTTGCATGCTTTGCTTCCTATCTTCACTGTATCTCTACAAAGAACTCTGATTATCATCTTCAATTTATAGATGAGAGGGATGCCTTAGGCAATTGATTAATAAACTAACTTTGACAAGAATGCCTTTGGCTTCAATCAACTCTGAGGAAACTTTGAGAATAAAATATTGATCCCATGTAAATAATTTCATCATTTTACAGGCTAACTTGTCCATGGGCAAGTCTTAACCACTGTCACTTCTCAGTTTGAGAAGGAAGTGCCAATGTGCTATTTTTAAATGTCTATACTATAATGCGGTTCATCTTGGTGAAGGTGGGTACCTTTGCATGGCCAGTTGGGACTCCTTCTTTAGCTTTAAGGGAAATAGAGTCTGGCATTTGCATACTAAAAAATTCCTACACATCCTTGGGTTAATGCTCTTGAGAAACTAAGTAGATAGTGTGGACGAAAGGGGCCACATGCTGACCTGACAAGCTCAGGGGAGGCCTGCATGGCAGTCTTGCAAACTCAGAGACCTAAAGTAACCACAAAGGATGGTCTGAAATTAAACTTTAACTAAAAGCAGTTATGGTGGGCAGT
>NW_005371454.1:319367-328387 GCF_000412655.1 Myotis brandtii | reverse complement strand
TGTGTCCATCATTTTACTTTTTATCCAATCCCAGGGGTTTCCCCTGCTTTGCTTTATCCCTCCTCCTTAATCTATCACCAATGAATTTCATGTAACCCACCTACGTCCCTCCTTTGATTGCAAATGTATAAATACAAATGTAACCCTGCCATTCTCCAGAGCATTATCTCAATTCCTTGAGGTTCTGCTTCCTGGCATATGTCAACAGTTTGGCTCAAATAAACTCACAAAAATTCTTTACAGGTTTCAATGGTGTTTATGTTAACAATAGAAACTTAATAGAGGGTAACTGGCAAGGACAAATTCTGAAAGTCTGAACAAATCTCTTAGTTTCAGCAGAGCATCACACACAAACTTAACACAACACTAATTTATTGTAGTCTTATCTCACAGAAGAAGTAGGTGGCGCTTGAACATCAATTAGAAGAAAGTGCTGTTAGTTTTATTTGCCCAGAGTGATTTTATCCTATTAACAGTGGAACTTATGGAGTGAACACTGCATTTATGTGGTACTCACTGTTATTAGAAAAGCTTCTGGTTCATTAGCTCTTCTATGAGGATGGAAGCTCAGATAGAGTCTTTAATGTATGGTAGATTTTAGAACCCCCAATGACAATCGGATTAATTTAGCCTGCAATGTTATATGCCACCATTACTATGCAGGGGAGACATTTCCAACATGGATACCTAACTAGTAACAAGTTAATATCTTAAATTAATACCTCAAACAGAATTAATAAGCCCACAGGCAATAACTCCCTTTTGTTGTACACTGGACACACATTTCAGTTTAAATAAATGCCATTTGAATGTTTTGGATCTCCTATTTGTTTTGGAATGGCATGACCCTCTTTGACTTTGGAAATGATCGTTTCCTTTTCTTCTGCTGAATGAATTTAATCACAGTCATAACATTTATCAGTTCAAAACATCCAGTGTGGAATACAGTAATGTTTATCAGTAAGGCTTAAAAATTATTTTTAAAAGTTTACCTTCTGCCTCACCACCCAACCTAAATATTTATTTTACCAGCCTGCCTTAATTTTTCAACCCAATACTTTGGGTTAAAGTATTATTTTCTACAAGGCTTTTTGAGAATGAATATATGGTACATAGAGGAGATAAAATAGAGCTTACCATTAAGCAGGCACCCAATAAATGATTGCTGGATGAAATGTTCATTAAATGGCATTGCTCTTAAACGTGTTGGTTTGGGTTAAATCCTCAGATTAAGATGATAAAGAAAAATCCAAGGATGATGGAATAAACACAGAAGATTGCCAATAAACTGGGGCAGGACCAGAACAGGAAGTATGTGAGCACTGAGGACTATGAGTACCTACTAGATTTAAGCTTCAAAAATGGAGGAATCTTGGCTGACCTCCTCAAAGATACCCGTTTCCAGGAACAGTGTGTGGCAACTTACAATGTGTTCAATAAAGACATTTGGTATAATTGAAGGTAAAATTCATTCACATCAAAGTTTTATACACATGTGTAGTGGTACTGAGGGCAAAATACAAGTAATGATTACAGAGACTGAGAAACAGAAAATGGGCCAAAGACTCAGCAGAAAATAAGGGTCTTTATGTTAAGAAGAACTAGGAAAGACAGAAATGGGCCAAATAGTCCGTAAATGCAAAAGAAAAAAATGGTGAGTAGTGACAGAAGGCAATTAAGATTTTCATCTTACACTTTCCTAAGGGCTCAGTGTTCATCCTGAGTATACACAGTATTTGCCAGCTATAGTGTGGAGAACTTTTATTCATTATATCACTTAATTCTAACAATTATGAAATTATGTCTATTATCAGTGCTTTGGTTTTCTTGTCTCTAAAATGCAGATGATAATAAATTTTTTCTTCTAAATTTTCTATAATGTGACTAACTTTTAAAGTGAAAAGGAGTAAAGAAAATATCAGATGTAGTTCTAAATAGAAACATCAGCACTGGCGACAGCTACATCATAGCAAGTTACTAGATTTGTTCCCAGGTAAAACTAGGAAGAAGGGATTATCACTCTACAGGAAATAAGTTTGTGAGCAGATGCTCTCCATTACCATGGTAACTGAGAGGGGTTTTGTTTTTGTTTTTGTTTTTACTTCCCTGAGATGCAGCACCAAATAAAATCCATACTGGAAATGTGTCTTCAATCACTCGAATGCCCTTGTAAAAGAATCACAACCAACGGCCAATTCTTCATAGCCTTAACCCCCTGGTAAAGCTGAGGACCATGAGAAGAGTAAGGTGGGACAAACTTTTGATTTAGTGAGTTAGCATTGGTGGAGCTGTGGAGCCTTGAATGTTATCTTGGCCCAGCACTGATCATCTGTAGGACCATGGACAATTTACCTGACTTCTCTGAACCTCCGTTTCCTCACCTGTTACCTGCAGCTCACGAGTTGACATGAGAACTCAGGACACAATAGCATGAAAAGTGCTTAGCACTGTTCCAGGCCCCCAGTGAGAGCTTAATAAATCCAGCTGGTCCTATTATGGACTATTTCATTTCTTCCATTCCTCCCACAAATGTGTATTGATTGCCAACTCTGTTACAGGCACTCTTCTAAACACTGGGAATACAGCAGAAAACGAAACAAATAAAAATTATGGTGCTTATATACTAGTGGGGAGACACACAAATAAGATGTCAAAATAATACATGTAGAGTATTAGGTAGTGATAAGCACTACAGAGAAGGAAATAAAAGAGGGAGGTATGAAGTGTCAGTATGGAGAGCTGACTTTTAGTTTGCATGGCCAGGGAAGGCCTCACTGAGAAGGAACTTCTGAGGAAGGACTTGCAGGAACTCAATGAGGAGCCAGGCTGGAAACTGGCAGAGGAGCATTTCAGGAAAAGCAAACAGCAAAAGCAAAGGCCCTCAGTCAGGAGCTTGCCCAGCATGTTTGAGGGTAACAAGGAAGCTGTCTGGTTGAGATGGAGACTCTGTCAGGGACAGGAATTCAGAACAGAGATGAGAGAGCTGAGAGCAGATCCAGGTGGTTTCACTGAAGAATGCAACCAAATGTTTAAAGAAGAATTAACACCAATTCTACCCTATCACTACCAGATTTTAAAAATTTGATAACACCTTAAACTCATTTTAAGCCACTATTACCATAATATAAAAAACAAATGAAGAAAGTACAAAAAAGGAAAAATAGAGACCAGCAGCGATCATGAATATAGATGAAAAATATTAGTAACAAACTATTAATAAACAACAATTTGGAAATATATAAACAAGAACTTTATAGCATTTCTGGAATGCAAAGCTATATAAATATACAAAAAGCGATCAATCCATAGGCAGCAAAATTGCAGACATATGTTGTAGCAATATCTTTATAGACACAGATCCTAGGGCAAGAGAGACTAAGGAGAAAATAAACAAATGGGACTACATCAAAATAAAAAGCTTCTGCTAGGCAAAAGAAACCATCAACAAAACAACAAGAAAGCCCACTGCATGTGAGAACATATTTGCCAATGTTATATCTGATAAGGGTCTAATCTCCAACATTTACAGGCAACTCATACAACTCAACAAAAGGAAGATAAACAATCCAATCAAAAAATGGGCAAAGGACCTAAATAGACACTTTTCGAAAGAGGACACTCAGAAAGCCAAGAGACACATGAAAACATGCTCAAAGTCACTAATCCTCCAAGAGATGCAAATCAAAACAACAATGAGGTACCACCTCACACCTATCAGAATGGCTATCATCGACAAATCAACAAATGACAAGTGCTGGAGAGGATGCGGGAAAAAGGAGCCCTCTTTCACTGCTGGTGGGAATGCAGACTGGTGCAGCCACTGTGGAAAACAGTATGGCATTTCCTCAAAAATTTAAAAATTGGAACTTCTATTTGACCCAGTAATACCACTTCTAGGAATATATCCCAAGAAAACAGAAACACCAACCAGAAAGGTTATATGCACCCCTATGTTCATAGTAGCTCAATTTACAATAGCTAAGATTTGGAATCAGTCTAAGTGCCCATCAGCAGATG
This sequence comes from Myotis brandtii, assembly GCF_000412655.1. Classification (NCBI taxonomy): domain Eukaryota; kingdom Metazoa; phylum Chordata; class Mammalia; order Chiroptera; family Vespertilionidae; genus Myotis; species Myotis brandtii. Next base: position 324,370 of record NW_005371454.1, on the reverse strand, counting down.
AACAGATTAGAAAACTGTGGTACATCTACACAATGGAATACTATGCTGCTATAAAAATAAGGAATTCTTACCATTTGCAGCAGCATGGATGGAACTGAAGACCATTATGCTAAGTGAAATAAGCCAGGCAGTGAAAGAAAAATACCACATGATCTCACTCATTTATGGAAAATAAAGAACATTATAACTTGATGAACAAAAAGATAGATATGGAGGCAGAGAAGCATCGAACAGACTGTCAAAGAACAGCGGGAAGGCTGGGAGTGTTGTGGGGGTAAGAAATTAACCAAAGGACTTGTATGTATGCATATAAGTATAACCAAAGGACACAAGACACTGGAGGGGGGGGAGGGTTAGGGCATGTGCTGGGGGATAGGGGAGACCGGGGAAAGGTCAATGGGGAAAAAAAGGAGACATAGGTACTACTATTTGTAATACTTTAAACAATAAAATAAAAATTTAAAAAAGCAATCAATAGAAACCACCATGCTAGTAAGAAAAAGAAGAAAAATCATCACATGATTTTTGTGATGCGGACAGAATGTTATAAAATTCAACGCCCATTTAGGTGAAAAAGTCTTAGAAAACTAGAAATAGAGGCAAACTTTATCAATTATCACCTTGATAAATAGTATCTACAAACTAAATTACAGCTAACATACTGATTGATTTCATTTAACACGGGTGACAAGCAGGACAATTCATAAACACATTAAGAATATGTACCTCAGAACTGTGACTCTAGAAAATATAAAATTTTTATGGGAAAAAGACTGTTAAGAGATTATTAAATCTGATTCATTTTCATAGACCATGCTGAAGGATGCAATTCAAAAATTTCAAAATTAATATAAATGAGCAAAATTATCTCTAGTATCAATTTCCCAATCCCTTAAATATGTTTCCAAGGATCAATTTACATAAGATTTACAAATCATAAGAGCTAGTGTTTTTGTCATAACACACTTAACTGTTCTCTGTTTATAAAACAATAGTACAATAAAATTCATGTTTTTAGTAGCCAAAATATTAGTGAACCTGTTTTAAAAATGAATGTGAATTAAAAAGACACACAAGTATTCAAATTGAAGAGAAATTATATTTACACATTTGTTATATTCCTAATTTCCATTAATAAGAACACAGTGTTTTATTGGATCTGAACTTTCTAATATCACTACTGAGATTCACTTCTTGGGGGGAAAAAAGCTAAAATCTACTTTCCCCAAAGTTCCAACCCTGATGGAAAATCAACTTACAAAGACAATAACAATAATGTTTAGAAATTTTTTCATCTGAGAGAACCAGTGAGGGAGAAAATCATCCTTCTGGCTATTGGCAGATTGAGTTAAGCAGTGGACCATGATACAGAATAACAACCTTATACTGTGCACTAAGCATGTAGCTTAGGAAATTCCCAGTGAGTCTCTGAGATGTCAGGGGGAAACTTAACAAGCAGTAAATTTCCTAAATGGGTATGTGTCTGTTGTACAGCATAGAAATGCCAATATATTTTGTGCAAGATTGTAACCAGCCTTCATTTCCATTCTGTGTGATATTTGCCACAAAGAAACCCTACCGGCACATTGAATTCCCTTGCAGAAAGCAGGCTTTCAAAGATTTGTCATGGCATCTAGATTGTTCTGGGTAGGAAATGGGAGTTTTTGTGCTCTCAACTCATTTTGGATTTGGCCCCTTAATTAATGCTGTTATTGCCCTATCACTTACCCTTGGCACTCACCTCAAAATGCCAAAGGCTGCTTACTGAAAACATTTGCTAGTCTCTTCAAGAGGGGTTTGATTGGAGCTAGCACAGTCTCTGTGGTGGGCAGACCAAACTACCCATGAGAGTTATACCACAAGAAGCAGCTCTCAACCAAAGATGGGCAAGGCAGATGTCCTTAGTGCAACTAAGCTTCAATTTTTGGAAGCAGTTAGTACCTTATTAATGGACTGTTAATGGCTTCCTGCCTTCCTTGTCTCACTTCCCTATCCCCTAAAATGTTCCTACAGATCAATTTCCAAATAAAATACTTGTCTCAAGTTCTGCTCCTTGGTGACACCAAACCAAAAACAGGCTTCTACTGAGGAATTTTAAAACCCCATAAAGAAAAAGGAACATGTCTCTAGGTTATCAGGTCCAGAATAAATCATATACACCCTATTGATAGATTAAACTAGAGGCCTGATGCAAGAAATTAATGCAAGTGGCTTGACTCCCATCACTGCAGCTTCGTCTGGAAGGTTGTCTGGAAGGATGTCCGGTCTAATTAGCATATTATGCTTTTATTATTATAGATTATTTTTTCAATGAATATGAATTATGGCTTTGAAGGAAAAAGGATTTCACAAAATAAGTATGTAGTTTAAGAAGCATTTGAAAAGAGGAAATTCTGCCTACTTTGGCCTGTTGGTAACATGGAGCTCACATCTTATTAGATGCATTATATATTCATTATGTAGGTAAACCCAAGTATTTCAAAGCACCACTTACAGGAACTATTTTCTTGGCTCTTGCATCTTTACTCCTTGAGTCACTACTCTACCTTCTTCATCAATATATACTTAGAAAAAGGCAAGCTCATTAGCAACCAACATTTCTTAAGCCTTCGAGGTAACCAATGAATGACTTATTTTGAGATGTTGGCAGCAAATATTCAGAAAAATAACATATTCAATAACAAAGAAAGAAATACAGATTTGTATTAGAGAATAAGAGAAGGCGACATCCCCAATGTTTATATTCATCAGGCTCTGCTAACATACCACTTCCTCTTCAATCATCACCATTGCCACTCATGCTCATGTTTTTTAGGTCTGGGTTGGTGCTTTGAGAGGCCACATTCTTTAGGTGGTTTTTCCATAGTTGTGCATTTTAGCTTCCTCAGAGATATCACCAGCATCCTGTGGTAGGCAGGAAGTTGCAGGCACATTTTTGTCTACAATCCATCACCATACCTTCCATATACTTGAGAATTCATGATCCTCTCATTCAAGTGAAGTATGTTTTCCTAGTATACCCTTATTTAGACCCACACTCAGGAAATATCCTGACTTCAATTACTTAAAAAAATAGCTACATTAGCTATCCAAGATGGGAATCTTTCTAATTCTGGAATGGAAAGTTTTATATACCATTAAAGATATTTTGGACACAATTAAGTAGGCAAATAATGGCTATAGGAATAGGATATCTTCCATTTAGAAAACATTGAGCCATACTTGCCTCTTTGCCATCCTTAGAGTTTCCTACAAGCATTTCTGAGTAAAATTTACCTACTCATATAGCCTGTTAGAAAAAAAAAATCTTTCAATTATGGTTCAAAGAATATAGCTACTTGGTGAGCACTGTGTATTAACTGAACCATTAGGAATAGAGGTGAAATAAAATGTGCTATTGTACCTTTAAAATCTGCCACCATTGGTGGTATAATTCCAATCCAAGTCTAAAGGTGTGAGAACCAGGGTAGCTACTGGTAAATCCCAGTCCAAGATCAGGAGAAGATGATGTTCTAGCTCAAGCTAGCACATAGAAAGTAAAGAGTGAATTCTTCCTTCCTCTATCTTTTGTCCCATTCACGTCCTCAATGGATTGAATGATGCCCACTCACATTGGGGAGGACATTCTACTTTACTGAGTCTTCAGTTTCAAATATTAATCCTATCCAGAAACACTCTAAAGAACACACCCAGAAATAATGTTTAATCTGGGCAATGTGTGGTACAGTCAAGTTGACACATAAGATTAATCATTGCAAGTTCAACCCTTGTCAATTTGGCACCCCCCCACACAACTCCTTGAAACATAATCTACTTATATAAAAACCATGGGTGGGGTTCATCACCACCGGGGTCTAGCTGGCGACCAACCGGAAGGAAGTCAGTCCTGCAGGGGTTGTCTTGGCAATGGCTGCTCCCTCCCCCAAGCTGGTTCCCGGAGCTGTTTCCTGTAAGGGTGGGGTTTGAGGCAGGAACCCACCCTCGGAGTGTGGACCCACTGAATCCTGGTCGCTTTGCCAAGGGCTGTGCCCTCCTGAGCTGTTTCCCAGAGCTGTTTCCTGTAAGGGCAGGGTTTGAGTCAGGAAACTGCCCTCAGAGTGTGGCCCCACTGAATCCTGGGTGGCTTTGCCAAGGGCTGCGCCCTCCCCGAGCTGTTTCTCAGAGCTGTTTCCGGCAAGGGCGGGATTTGAGGCAGGAACCCACCCTGGGAGCGTGGTTCCCTGAGAGTGTGCCACCACGCCAGCAGGGCCAGGGATGAACCTGAGTGGGCGCGGCTGAAAGGCTTAGAAAAGACAGACAAGAGAATGAAAGCTGGATCTCGGTGGGACGCTGCTTCTCTGAGAGACAGCAACCACACCCACAGCCATGCCTTTATTTTATAGCAGATGCTGTGAGGCAAAGTAAGGGCGTGACCAAGTTGTTTACAACATTCTCCTGGGTTTCAATCCTACTCAACTACATGCACCTGAACTCTATCAAACCTACATCACTCAGGCACGTGGGGCCACGTGTTCGGACCATAGGTTCAAGCTTACAACTACAGCTGTTGGCTATAATTGTGCTGGGAGGGCCCTGCCCTCCAAGCTGGGACTTGCATGTGGCAATGAGAGGACTGTGCCCTCTCATCAGTCCAAGGCTTGAACCTGTCCAAACACTGTAGCAGTGCCCCGCAATAAAGTTTTAATTCTTTTTCTTTGTTACTAATGTTGTGGCCCCACCCCATAACAAAGAAACAATTTCTGGAGGATGAGGCTCAGGAATCAGGATTTTAAAAAGATTCCCAGGTGATTGTAATGTGCAGCCAAGAATTGAAAGTGGGTGCAATCATTATGCTATTGAGAAATCTCATAGTAAATGGGATCTTTGTAATGGTACCAGATTTATTATCAAAAGATTACAACCTAACATTATCAAAACTGAAGTATTAACAGGATCTGCAGAGGGAGAGGCTGTTCTGATTCCAAGAATTAATTTGTCCCCATCTGACACTGGCCTCCCATTTA
>NW_005371454.1:299598-318869 GCF_000412655.1 Myotis brandtii | reverse complement strand
CATGCCTCTGTTGTTGTTATATCCTTTTGTTACTGTGTATTTATTAATAAATTTATATATTATTTTCATATACATTTTACTAATTTCCTTTCATCTCTCACACTTCTTTTATAGAGAAAGGGCAAATAGCAATATTAAAATATCTCTGCTAATTAATTCCCTTTTTAAAAAAATATATTTTATTGACTTTTTACAGAGAAGGAGGGAGAGGGATAGAGAATTAGAAACATCGATGAGAGAGAAACATTGATCAGCTACCTCCTGCAGACTCCCCACTGGGGAGCCCGCAACCACCAAGGTACATGCCCTTGACCGGAATTGAACCTAGGGCCCTTGAGTCTGCAGGCCGATGCTCCATCCACTGAGCCTAGCCAGTTAGGGCAATTAATTCTCTTTTAATGTGCATGAATTTTGTGCACCGGTCTACTAGTCTCAGATAAAGGCAATAACAAGATCATAATTCCACCTAATATAACTAGCTTTCATACAATTGAAAACACACTAACCCCTTAGTCTATGAGTAATTTTAAGCCACAACTAGGACAAGACACTTTTGAATAGTCTATGCCCCATTAATTATAAATTTTTCCATGATGGATGATACGAATGAGAATTCTTACTAATCTTGTATGAGCCCCAGGGATTTCTCCCTCTAATAACTTTAGGCAATTCTTTTTTTGGTCTTAAGGAGTTTCCTCGCATGTGTTTGTTGATCAGTATTACATAATTACTAAAGGAGGAACTCTGCAGATCTCCAGAATTCTCTCTATATATAGCACTCTCCTCTCTACTAATCAATTCTATCAACTCCAGATGTTTTGGACTCTTTGGTCTTCCAGTTATGTTTCCTTAACACAACATTATGATGGACTCCACATTGCTTCCTGTATGCCTTTCCCAGGAATTGTAGCATGATCTATTCACTTAATTGGTTATATTATTGCTCCAATGATTTTTCTGGCTCACCGTTCTTTCTCCTTAATGTGGGTTTAGAGAACAGATTTCATGGGAAACCACCTGCATAACATATCCAAACAAAAGTGACTCATTATTATTGACCAATGGCAAAAGCAAGACTAGAAAGCCTGGGGCCATGCCATTATTATCTTTTGATTTTATTTCCTCCACTAATACCTATCCAAAGCTGGAAAGTTGTATGCCTTTATGCCATGCATTTCTAGAATGGAAAGAAATGATGTTCCCTGGCTAGTTTGGGCTTTTGGGCTAGGCACACAGAAGATCAAAAATTGATATCAAAGCCATATGGTTAATGGACATTAGGAAACTGTTGGAATTTTCCATTCAGTAAGTAGGATTTACTCAACATCCTTCATCAATGTGCTAACTGCTGAGGTTCACAAAAACCCTGTGGAGAACAGTCTGTCAAAGCTGACACTTTGGAGAGCATGACTTCAAACAGATGGGAGTAATGCTGGGCTCATGTGTTGGTTATTACATTTCTTGGATTTAGCTATATCAGTGAACACATTAGGTGAATGGTATAAAGCTGTAGAGAGACTAGAGAAAACAAACAGAAAATGACTTTAGCAAGTTCCTGGCAACAGATTGAACTATGAATTGGGATTTCAGTAGGATGTTCAAGCCAGTTTCTATTTTCAGATGTGCAGGTTTAGGCAATAGATATTATATTCATCACTGCTGTCAAGAACAAGGCACCCCCATGGCATGTGATCTCATTTCATGTGGCACAGTAGTTGTAGGCGTGAGAAGAGCACTGCCCAGAGAGGGGACAAGCAACCATTGGTAACAGACTAGTTCAGCTCCTTACACAGAAACTCATGATAGGAGAAAAAACACTTAGAACTAAGCAATGTGGACAGGACATTGTGGATAGAACATTGTTTATATTAGTTTCAGCAATATTCTGAATGATAAAAGTGAGCAAATTATGAAAGAGTCATAATATTATTTTTAAACTTGCATCCTTAAGTAGAATCAGATGCTTACCTAAGTTAAATGAGCCATTAGAATAACTCTTCTTGTTAAAGTTTTTAAACTGAAATTTGTTTCTTTTTTCATTTCACATTGTTGGAGACAGTTCCTTTAAGAGTTAGCATAAGATTTTTAACATATTATTCTAGAATCAAAAAATATCTATTTAAAATTTAGTTCTATCATTTACTAAGTTTGACTTTGGGGTTCAGTTCTTTTACCTGTAATATGGGTATAAAAAATAGTACCTCCCGCATAATCTTCTTTTGAGGATTAAATTGTGGCTATAAACTGATATTATTTTAATTCTGACCAATATATTCATCACCCCCCCTCATTGAACTGCATTGCATATAGAAAGACTCAAATAATTTTACTTTTCTTGAGCTTTGAATTACCAGTGAATTCCATGTATTCCTCATACATTACATAATTTCTATATCACAAGTATTTGTTTCATGATTTTGTTCAGTACACCAATCAGACGTATTTGGTATTCAATAACAGAGATTAATCTAATAAATAGCAATTCTTTAAAAACATATCTTTTGATAATTTAAAACTATTATAGGTACAGGAGGCAAGGATGGGTAAGTGAGATGTTATGTCTCAGCCCAATTATCTTAGAATGTGCTGGGAAATAATGCTGCAATGAACACAGGGGTGCATATATTCTTTCAAAGTGGTGTTTCAAGTTTCTTCGGATATATTCTCAGAAGTGGAATAGCTGGCTCATAAAGCAGTTCCATTTTGAATTTTTGGGGGAAACGCCATACTGTTTTCCATAGTAACTGCACCAGTCTGCATTCCCATCAACAGTGCATGAGGGTTACCTTTTCTCCACAGCCTCACCAATACTTGTTGTGTGTTGATTTATTGATGACAGCCATTCTGACAGGTGTGAGATGATATCTCATTGTGCTTTTAATTTGCATTTATCTGATGATTAGTTATGTTGAACATTTTTTCATGTGTATGTCCTCTTTGGAGAAGTGTCTATTCAGGCCCTTTGCCCGTTTTTTTAATTGGATTGTTTGGGGGTTTTTTGTACTGAGGTTTACAAGTTCTTTATAAATTTTGAATATTAATCCCTTATCAGATGTATCTTTGGCAAATATGTTCTCCCAGTCAGTGTATTTTATTTTCATCTTGTTGATGGTTTCTTTTGCTGGGAAAAAACTTTTTAGTTTGATGTAGTCCTGCTTGTTTATTTTTTCGTTTGTTTCTCTTAGCCAAGTAGATATATCTGAAAACATATTGCTACAAGAAATGTCTGAGAACTTATAGCCAAGATTTGGAAGCAGCCCAAGTGCCCATCAGTAGATTAGTGGATTAAAAAAAAGCTGTGGTACCTTTACACACTGCTGCAAAAAAAGAAAGAAATCTTACCTTTTGCTACAGCATGGATGGACCTGGAGAATATTATGGTAAGTGAAATAAGCCAGTCAGAGAAAGACAACTACCATATGGTTTCACTTATATATGGAACCTAATAAACAAAATAAACTAACAAACAAAATAGAAACAGATTTACAAATACAGAGAACAGACTGGCAGCTGTCAGAGGGGGGGAAGTTGGGGATTGGCTAAAAAAAAGTGAAGAGATAAAGCAAAAGAAAAAACTCATAGACACAGACAGCAGTATGGTGATTACCAGAGGGAAAAGCGGGTGGGGGAGGTAGAGGAGAGTAAAAGGGGGATAAATGGTGATGGAAAGAGACTTGACTTGGGGTGGTGAACACATAATATAATATACAGATGATGTATTATAGAATTGTACACCTGAAACCTATTGAATTTTATTAACCAATGTGACCCCAACAAATTAAAAAAATTAAAGAGAGAGAAAAGAGGGGAATGTATGAGGTAAATAGAAGCACAGATGAGGTAGGCTAACTCCTTGAGGGAAAGACATTTAGATAACTTTTCACAGAGGAAATAAGGTTTTAACTGAGTGTAGTAGTTCCAGGTAATTAGGAAGATGAGATAAAAGATTTTGCTGACAGAGGGAATAGCTTTTACAAAATCATGGCACTGTATGAATGCATAGAAGTCTGAAAGAACTAACAGTAGAGTGGTGCGTGTAGAGCAAAAGATATGTGAGGGCATGTGGGGGAGGTGAGGTAAGAGAAGTAGGGACAAATTGCAATATCTCAAATACATATTAAAAACATTCACATCGCCCGTCTGGTGTGGCTCAGCAGTTGAGCATCAACCCAGGAACCAAAAGGTCTTAGGTTCAATTCCCAGTCAGGGCATGGGCTGTGGTTGCGAGCTCAATACCCAATAGGGGGCATGCAGGAGGCAGTCGATGGATGATGTTCCTCTCTCATGGATGTTTCTATCTTTCTATCCCTCGTCTTTCCTCTCTCTCTCTAAAAATCAATAAAAACATATTTTAAAAGACAAACAACACATTTACATTTATCAATCATCATCAGTATGAACAATAATTGTTCATGACATTAAGCTGAGTGTTCAATGGCATTAGTAAGTTATTAAAATCCTCTGTGTATGTTTCCATTGCAAAGAACTATGAAAAAAAAAAAAAAGGACCAGATGATGTCTGGCACCGCTTCTTTGCAAAAAAGAAATTTTATTCTCCAAACACAAAAGTTGTACTAAAACTACAGAGAAACTTAAAAGATGGACTCATTTATTACTTGAGCAAAATGCGTAATACTTAGTGTGTACCTCCATGGGGACTGGAATCACAGACACTTAAGTAATAAATAGTCTAGCTGGGTAGACAGGTAAATGAACAGATCACTATAGCACCCACTTGTCAGAATAATGTCAGAGAATGAGGCAAAGCCCTCAGTGGGGGGCCCCAAGTGATGACTTCTAAGAAGAGGTTATATGTACGCTAAGAACAAAACACTTCTTCAAAGTTCCTAGGTAAGAAAGCAAAAAAACATTTATCTGTGTTCCCATCTAGACTATTCATTCCTTATGTATTTCTAATCAATTCCCATAGGGGTCTAGGATAAGGATAATTTGTTTTACTCAGGTAATAAATGAGTCATTTTTAAAGTTTCTCTGTGGTTTGGGGCATCTGTGCAGGGGTAGCAGAAAGTGCAAACAATGGATGGTTAGAGAATCTGGAGTGTTCATGGACCTATAAGGTTCTAGGTAGGGCTGGATCAGAGGGAATAAGGGGGCATAAAAAATTGAGTCTAAGGCTAGTGAGGACCAGTTCACAAAAGGTCATGTAAGTCATTCTCAAGCAATAAATTTATTCCAGAGGTCATGGCTTGCCATGGAAGGATTTTTAAGTATAAAGTGACCAGATTTGCATTTTAGAAAGCACACTGGTGAACAGTGAAGAGAATGTATGCTAAAGGGACAAGGAATGAGTGTCAGCATGTGTGGAACTTCAGGTAGAAATTGTGGGAGCTAGTACTAAGATAATAATAGAGAAAATGGAAAATAAAAATGAAAGAAACACATTGTGTTTCAAGTTTAAGAGTATTTACATGGTAGAAGAGTCTAGATGTGGTATCTGATGGCATGCAGGAAAAGGTATATATGTATCTAGTATTCTTAATTTTAAGATACTAGTGAAATTAGAAGTGTTGCATAACCAACAGAAGGAACATGATATCAATTTTTTAAAAATTGAGTAGCAATGATGGCCTGGTTGAGGTTAGAGAGTATGACTTTTATTTGAAACTAATTTCCTTTTGTGACTTTATGGCTTGGTAGGTGGGTACTGTAAATATCAGGGGAACACTTTGTAAAGTATATGATTGTCTAACCACCATACTGTACACCTGAAACTAATACAAAATATTATTGAATGTAAAGTGTAATAGAAAGAAATAATAAAAAATGGTGACTTGGAAGCAATAATAAATAAAATATATTATGGGAGTGAGCTAGAATTAGAAATTTATCAGCAGAAATTCTAGAAGGTGATGAATTACTGGATGATGACCACATTGAAATGGATGAAAGCACTGTCTATATGTTTTTTGTGTTCATACACAAAAATATTTAGGGGCAAACGAGTAGAGAGAATAATTTTACAGGTGCAAAACATGGGATAAAAGACTAAGAGACAAAAAGGAGAGATGAGAAAGGAAATGGGCAAAATGAGAAAATAGGAAGTTGTGTTTCATTTAGGGACATCAAAGATGCAACTTAGGTCAAATAAATAACTCAGTGAATATTTAACATTGGGATCCTCATCAGGCTTTAATTCATAGGCCATCTGTTCTTTAAGGACTCTTTTTTTCTTTTTTAAATATATTTTTATTGATTATTAGAGAGAGAGGAAGGGAGAGGGATAGAGAGATAGAAAAATCCATTAGAAAAAAACCTCATCAATCAGCTGCTTCCTGCATACCCACTGCTGGGGGTTGAGCCTGAAACTGGGGCATGTGTCCTGACTGGGAATTGAACCAGTGACCTCTTGGTTCATGGGTTAACACTCAACCACTGAGCACACTGGCTAGGTAAGGACTCTTTTTGACTGTGGGGATGGGATGCTTTGTTCATTTTACACAAAGGACCTAATTCACTATTTTATAGCAAAGATAATAATTTTTATGTCATTTTCAAGTGTGACTGTCTCCAATATTCAATGCCAAAATTCTTACTTTGAAAATAACATGTTTGCAGATGGCTTGTTGCGCATGACTGTTTTATTAGTATTCAAATAGCTAGTGCAGTTTTTAATCCAAAAAAGGGGCACAGCTTCTTGCTTGCTATAGGAAAGAAAGGGAATCTTGATCTGTGGTAATAGGTTTGCTAAAGCATCTGAGGGTAATTCCATTGCACGAATTATAGAAGTATCATTTAGATTTTGCTCTTCAAATATAGATGCAGCTACATTGGCAATACTGTTTTCCTTCCAGCCATATACAGATGCAGGATGCTATAGGCAATTTGAGACTAACATTCTCAATATTTCTGGCATGGTCTTTACATTGTTCACAAATGGCCTTAGGCAGGGATGAAATGTACCCCTAAATGTGGCGATATATTTCTTGTGACTTTCTTGCTTCTCTCTACTTCCCAAGAATCCAGTTGAAAGACTAAATAACTCTAAAATAGCAATAGGTAGACAAAAGCCATCCTACATATTTGGTAAACATCCATTTGGTTTCCATTCTATCAACTATTCTACTAATTTAATATTCCAAGTTCAATGAACTCTCAATATCAAAATTCAAATAAACCAGGGATCACCTATGAAATCAATGATGTTGAAATGTCTTTATTTCATTTTTGTCATTTTAATTATCATAAACCTGTGTAGATACCCAGGCTCAGACTGGTGAAGAATGTATAATAGAATCTTCAATATGCTATTAAAATTGCACAATGTTTAATTTTTTAAGTGGAGTAACAAATCTCTAGATAAATCAGGGGCTTTGAGCACATAATTAATTCTATTTGAGACTATATTATGAATTGATTGCTAAGAAACTTGAATACTAACTAAATACAGTCAGAGTTTTTCTTGACAGTCATGGTGATAATCAAAATAATAAGATAGCAATGTCTAAAGTAAAAAAAATAATTGTTTTAAGATATAAATTAGGATAAAGTATAAAATACGGTTTAATTCAACCTCTTCTGAAAATGCCAGTGTTCAAACTAAGTACTGATTTTTCTTTTAGAGAGACTCAACAGCAAGTTGGGAGGCAGATAAATTAATTATGAAATATTAAAATGAGGTTACCAAAAAAAGTGCTATGGTCAGCTGAGTGTAAGACATATATTGCTAAAAGGATAGAAGCATACACTTTGAAATCAAAACACCTAGTTTGGAATCCAACTCCAGAAGATTGTACCTGTAAAACCCTTAACAAGTGACTTAACCACTGTGCCTTGGTTTCCCTGTTTGTAAAATGAAGGTGACTTAGTATCTACCTCTTCAGGTTGTTATGAGGATTAAATTAACCACTGCATGTAAAAATTTACAGCAGTTTAAGTGCCATAGGATTACTTGACATTATTATTCTTACGCCCTGGCCAGAAATTGGTTGCCCACAGGATAGAGTATCGGCCCATGCACCAAAGGGTGGTGGGTTCAATTCCTGGTCAAGGGTACATATCTGGGTTGCAGGTTCCACCCCCAGACTCGGTTGGGAGGCATGCGGGAGGCAACCAATCAATGTGTCTGTCTCACATCTATGTTTCTCTCTCTCTCTCTCTCTCTCTCTCTCTCTTCCTCCCTCTGTCCCTCTCTCTCTCCTCACTACCCTCTATTCTCTCTAAAAATCAATGAAAAAAATATCCTTGGGTGAGGAGGATAACAAAAAAAAAATTTGGCAATACCAATATTGTACCCACTGAAATTTGTCTATTTTGAGACAAGTTTCAAATTTTCTGTTGTGAGACGTGTTTCTGGCTTTCAATATGAAAAAGCCAGAAGATAGTATGTGATCCAACTGTTTGAACTGGGGTAGAATTATCTGCCTGTGCAATCGTAAGGGGATTTTGTCTGCCAATTTCCTTCCTGAGGAACCAGTGAGGTGTGAATGGGCAAGAAGATGCAAACATTTCATCACAGATTTTTGTATCTGATGGAGACAGAGCTTTATATAAATGACATGAGCCATAATGTAGATTTGAAGAGACCCAGGTATGAGAAAAAAAGCTTTCCCTGTCTGACTCTCCATTTACCTTAGGTAAGTCATCATTTCTCAGTTTTTTGACTGATTATTTACTCCCATTTCTGAATGTCCAACCTGCCAACAGCAGATAGAAATGCCAAGAATCTAACACAGTACAATGTGAGGAAAAGGGCAATGACCTACCAGGTGGCAAGTTGATTATAAGTAATTCTTTACATCATTAGGGAGCAGTGATTTGTACTTCTACCATTACCACCATCAGTGGACTTACAGAATCCATCATTGATCAACATGGTATCCACACACACACACACACACACACACACACACACACACACACTGTAATATCTATTTCATAGCAAAGAAAGTAAAGGAATTTCATTCTGCACATTCACTGATTTTTACCATGTTCCACAACACACAGAAATAGGCCAAACTGTGGAAGGCCTATTGAAGGCTCAGTGTGGTGCCATTGATTGCAAGACATTGTGAGTTTGGATATCTGCATTTAAAGGCCCAGTATATGCTCTGAACCAATGACCAATATATGTTTGTTTCATAGCCATAATACACAAGGTAATGTATCAGGAGGTAGCTGTGCCTTTAATTATTACCAGTGATAATACATGAATGACAATGTGGATTCCAGCCATAGTAACTTTGTGCTTTCCTGGTGTAGGGTGTTAGTTCCCAACTCCAAAAAGAATGACTTCCGCTAGGGTCACAAGAATTCTCCTATAAAGTTAAAGCTGAAATTGCCAGCTTTCTTATTTAAAATTCAGTCTTCCTGTTAAAAGGAATACAAAAAAAATTACTCTATTGGTTGTGTTAATTGATTCTGATTATTAAGAGGAAACAGAGTGACTGCTGCACAGCTGGATCAAAATGGATATGTATTAAGTATGAAATTCACGTGATTCTCTGGAGGACTCCTTTGCAATTCTGAGTCTAAAAGTTGATGGAAGGTATAGCAACCCTATACAGGCAGAACTCTAAGGATTTCTACCCTTAGGAGTCCTTAACTTGGTCACATCTCCAGTTAAACAATTATGATAGACTAGAGAAGCAAAGGAAATATTGACTAAGAAAGGAATAATAAATTTATAAATGCCAACTGTTACATTGTGACCAATTACAGAAATTAAGACTTTATAATCTAAGCAAGTTTTTCATGCTTGCCTTAATATATATATATATATGTATAATTATGCTTTTATATATTATATATACCTATACATATTCATAACATAATAAGTAGCATAATCATCAGCACATTTGTGTCAGTTCTCCTTACCCCAATTTCTACAAGGCAACACAGATTAGCCCAGATAGATGTCTGCACATACAGTGGGTTGCATTTCAGAAGAACAACCCTGAAGTTAATGGACCTGAACATTTTTATAATAGACAGTAAGAATGACTTCCCTTTGATCCAGATGAAGATGTTGTCTTGACAATAGTGGGAAGTAAGAGAGCCTGCCCTTTGATCCATTGGGAGACACAATATCTATCTTCCAAGACTGATAAGTATACAAACATCCTTGAAGAAATAGTTCAGAAAAGAATACAGTGCATTAGCTCATAAGATGTCTAGGCACATGAGAATTTCAGGGAAAATTGTCTCTCAACAGACGGGCTTTGCAGTCTAAGGCTTATTATCTCTTTGTGATTTGCTCCCCACTGCCTGGGAAATGCATTATCAGTGTACTGTCTCCCGGGGTATTTTTTACTCAAAGTCTTTAGGTTATGGATGAAAAAAAGGGCCACATGCTAACCTGACTAACTGTGTGGCAGCCTTGCAAACTCAGAGACCTAAAGTAACTACAAAGGATGGTCTTTAATTAAAACCTTTAATTAAAAAGCAGTTTATAGGGGGAAATCATGTCCTAGGCGAGAATCTTCCTTGACAAAGATCAACTTCGATCTTTACTGAGCCTATTGTCTTTTTGTATCTAAGATAGCATACCTGTGAAATGTCAGGGTAACTTGTAACTTTCCTTTTACTGATGTTAACGTAAAAAACCATTGAAACCTGTAAAGAAGTTTTTCTTTACAGGTGAGTTTATTTGAGCCAAACTGTTGACATATGCTGGGAAGCAGAACCTCAGTGAATTGAGATAATGCTCCGGAGAATGGCGGGTTACAACTGTATTTATACATTGTAATCAAAGGAAAGGGACATAGATGGGTTACATGAAATCCATTGGTGATAGACTAGAGAGGCAGAAGAAAGCAAAGCAAGGAAACCCCTGGGATTGGATAAAAAGTAAAATGATAGACACATACTTAGGTGGGTGCAGGAATAATTAATAATGATAACAAGGAATTGTGGTATCTGTCCTGGCGCCCAAGCACATTGGGTTGTGCCCAAAGGGGTCCAGAAAAAGGGAAGTTACAAGTTACCCAGACATTTCCAAGGGTATGTTATTATAGATGCAAAAAGACAGATAGGCTCAGTTAAGGTAAAGTTGACCTTGTCAGTGAAGATACTGGCCTAGGATGTAACTACCCACCATAACTGCTTTTAGTTAAAGTTTAATTTCAGACTACCCTTTGTGGTTACTTTAGGTCTCTGAGTTTGCAAGACTGCCATGCAGGCCTCCCCTGAACTTGTCAGGTTAATATGTGGCCCCTTTTGTCCACATCAGACCACTCAGGGCACAACCTGTGAGAAATTGCTCACCTGTCCAAATTTCAAATAATGGACTAAGAAACAAAAGCATGGTGAAAATGAGACTTTTAATAACACTCTTGAGAGTGGGCACCCATTGTACAGGTACACACATGGAGCAGGGGACATAGCCTATTTATTTAGACCTTCTTCCAGTTCCTCATAGGCTGAGTACTATTTGGCACCTATTTCCTAAAAGGTCACCTAGGTCTTGCTGTCTCCCATTGGGTTATTTAAAAAAATCAGCTGGGGCCTTTTCTAGGGGAATCTTCCTAGGACATGTGCTATCAGCCACATGTACAGCTCTCATCCTCTCTCCCCACCCTCTCATCCTGTTTGTTCTAGGCAAATTCAGTAGCCACCTGGCCACATGGTGTTTCTTTTCTATGAAGATAAATCAGAGGCATGTTTCTTACACAACCAAAGGTGCCTGGGTGCCAGGATGGAGATCACAAATTCCTTGATTATTATTATTATCACTAGTGTCCCGGTGCATGAAATTCGTGCACATTAAAAGGGGATTAATTAGAGGAAATATTTTAATATTGCTATTTGCCCTTTCTATATAATAGCAGTGTCAGAGATGAAAGAAAATTAGTAAAATGTATTTGAAAATCTTCCTCCTGTCAGAGTCTGGGGCACGCCACAGGACCCAGAGTCAAGTCCCCGCACACCCGCAGTGCTTCAAAATCATGCAAGACTCAGACCCGGCTGCCCCCCCAACACACAATTGGGCTAGATCTAGACCCAGCTGGTCCCACCCTTGTCAAGCCCTACTGGGCGGGGAGCACAGCCTCAGGTCTCCTGGCCTGGCACCGGGGCAGAGGGTGCACCTTGAGGTCCCCCATTAAGCCCCGTTGGGTGGAGGACATGGCCTGAGATCCTCTGTGAAGCCCCGCTGGGCAGGGGCCATGGCCTGAGGTCCCCCATCAAGCCCTGCTGGGCCAAGGACACAGCCTCAGGTCCCCCAGCCTGGTGCCGGGAGGAGAGCGCAGCCTTGTGTCCCACATGAAACCCCACTGGGAGGGGGAGCACAGCCTCAGGTCCCCCGTCAAGCCCTGCTGGGTGGGATTGAAGCCTAAGGTCCCCTGTCCTGGTGCTGGGGCAGGCAGTGCAGCCTCAGGTCCTCTGGCCCGGTGTCAGGGCAGGGTCGTGGCCTGAGGTCCCCCATCAAGACCCGCCAGGCAGCAGGCATGACCTGAGGTCCCCCAGCCTGGCACCGGGGTGAGGGGCATGGCCTGAGGTCCCCCATCAAGCCCTGCCGGGCAGGGACCACAGCCTGAGGTCCCCCGCTCTGGCGCCGGGGTGAAGGGTGTGGTCTAAGGTCCTCTGGACTGGTGCCAAGGTGGGGGCGTGGCCTGAAGTCCATCATCAAGCCCTGCTGGGTATGGGGCACAGCCTGAGGTCCCCTGTCAAGCCCTTCAGGGGCGGGGGGGGGCACAGCCTCATGTCCCTGCTGATTGCTCGTTAAGGCTCATTACAGGAACTCGGCCTCCGCTTTGGGTGCAGCCATCTTGTGTTACAGAAACCCCGCCTCCGCTGTGGGCTCAGCCATCTTCGTGGCAGAGTGATGGTCAATTTGCATATTCCCTCTTTATTATATAGGATGTTAATTATTGACTGTTAACTATCCTGTACCCACCTAGGTAAAAGCTTTTTATCCAACCCCAGAAGTACTCCCCTTCCCCTCTCCCCCACTTTGCTTTCTCCTGCTAATGGATTTCATGTAACCCACTTACATCTCCTCCTTTGCTCCTTTGCTTGTAATGTATAAAACAAGGTGAAAAACTGCCATTCTCTGGAGCATTATCTCAATATGTTGAGATTCTGCTTCCTGGCAATTGTCGACAGTTTGGCTCAAATAAACTCACAAAAATTACTTACAGGTTTGAGTGAATTTTTACGTTAACACTATAAACCAGGAGGTTATGGTTCAATTCCAGGTCAGGGCACATGCCTGGGTCGCAGGCTTAATCCCCAGTAGGGGGCGTGCAGGAGGCAGCTGATCAATAATTCTCTTTCGTCATTGATGTTTCTATCTCTCTATCCCTCTGCCTTCTCTCTGAAATCAATAAAAAAAAATTTTAAAAAGAGGGGGATACATATTTTGTCCCAGGAGAGGGAAGGGTTGTGGGGTGGGAAAGAGAAACAGAAAAGGAAAGAAAAAAGAGAGACCAAACAATGCGTAATCTTGAGGAAAAATATGCACAGACTTGATATACCTGGGTTTTAATCATAGTTCTGCTCCTTACTGGCCATATGCCTTGTATAAATTGAGATTCTCTGAGCTTCAGTTTTCTTGTTTTTAAAATACAGTGCTGTCAATAAATTAGAAATAATTTATGTGACGTACTTAGCACATGCTTGTTATTCCATTTGGAGTTAGCTATTCATTACAGGGAGTTGGTAATATGAAACTGGGGAAGAAGTCTGGTTAAAGAACTGAGATTCACCCTCAAAAGATGATATATAAGTTGTGGAAGTTTATGAGCTCTCCAAGGAAGAAAATATAAATGGATCAGCATTGCCAGTCCCCAAAGATTAAACAAGGACATTGAGACATAGAAACATGGAACAGACTGTGGAATCTTAGAGGGAAGGCGGGGGAGGGTGGGTGGAAGGGAAGAGATCAACCAAAGAACTTGTATGCATATATGCATGGTCACAGACAATAGGATGGCCAAGGCCTGGAACTGGGGGTGCGGGGGGGGCAGGCTAGAAGAGGTCAATGGGGGAAAGAGGGGGACATATATAATACTTTCAACAATAAAGATTCAATTTTTTTAAAAAAAGACTTTGAGCTGGCAATAGATATTGGCTTTCTCCAATTAATTCACAACCTTGGCAGTCTTCTCCCTTTTAATCAGACCTGGGATGGTTTCTTATTTCAACCAATAGAATGCAACAGAAGTAATGCTATTCCAGCTTTGAGCCTAAGACTTAAAAGCTACTGGAAGCTTCTGCTTTTGTGCTTGTGGACATCCTGGGAAGGAGTCATATGGAGAGAACATGTAGAGAAAACATGTGAAGAAACAGCACAACAAGTTTCAAGTGAGGCCAGAAAAAGAACTGTCCCGCCAAGTTCCAATAATCCACAGAACTGTGAGAAATATTAAAATAACTGTTTTTTTAAGCCAGTCAGTTTTGGAGTAGTTGGATACATATCAACAGATAACCAAGAGAGATATTAAGATGCTATATTAAATTTGTCTGTAGCCCATCTGGCCCCAGTGTTTTTTCTATAGCAAGGGACATATTTAGAACCATGATAATCCTGTCTGTAATATTATTCTCACAAATAAATGGTATGTTAGCATCTTCAATTTCCCTATCATGGATCTGTGATTTGCAATTTATCTAAATCATCCTTGAATGTACAGATGGTCCCTGACTTACCATGCTTGGATTTACAATTTTTTCACGATGATACAAAAGCAATACATATTTATTAGAAATCATATTTTAAATTTTGATTTTTGCCAGGCTAGCAACATGTGGTTCATACTCTCTTGTGATGCTGAGCAGTGGCAGCAAGCCTCAGATCTCATTCAGGCACATGATCATGAGAGTAAACAACCACTACTCTACAGTGTACTGTGTTGTCAGTGTTTTTGGATATTGTGTCCTAAACACACTTAAAGTTAGTTAGGCTACTCCAAGATATTCAGTACGTTAGGTGTATTAAATGCATCTGTATTTCTCTTTTATATACATAACTCTGGGACATAACTGTTATATATGCTTAAAATCTATCATGTCCTGTACATTCTACAAATTGTTCTCACATAAATTATTTTGTGTCCAACAATAATTCCATTTTGCCTTGTAAGCAAACAGTCTCCAAAGGAAAACCAAGGGAGTGATTGAAACAAAATTAGACAATGTATCTATAACATTTCACTACAATATCTTATGAATTATACATCTGAATTTAGCTCAATTTCTTACCAACCTTCTAGAATTCACATAATAATATCCATGATGAAAGGGGGTTGCTTAGTCTTTGAAGAAGTTCTCAATCTGTGTATTTAGCATAATGTTATTGGTAAATGCCATCTAAAATTAATTTAATTTATATAAATTTTATCAGCTCTTAATCCTCTGGTTCTAACTTTAGGGAAGGGAAGCTTCTTCCCATTTACAGGCATCCATAGTATTGCAGAGATGTAGGTTTTTATTTCATGATTTGTTTGACTCTTGTTTTCAAACCTTTATTAAATATGTGCTGGAGATTGGGAGAATCAGAATGAGAGAATAAAAGGGGAGGGGGGATGAGGATACTAAGAAAAGTTAATTTTGTCCTGAAATTTACTGAGAATGGTATATGCTGAGAAGGAAGGATGTGACTTGGTGCAGGGCAGTTTGAAGGAAAAGCTGGAACTTCCATGGCCCAGCTATACATATGAACCAAAGAGAGGTTGAAGGAAGAGACCAGAAGCCTGGTGGACAATCAGTGAGGCAATGGGGGCATATGTGATGTCATGGAAGAATGCAAGTAGTGAGTCAAAGACCAAACCCATTGATTTGGATGTCCATGAGAAAGTCTACCAAAAAATAAGGGGTAGCTGATAGTCATTGATGGCGACAGTCAGGAGATTAGTAGAAATCAAAAGAAAGAATAAAATAACATAAAATAAAATTAACCAGGGAAGATCATGCAAGAACAGAGACAGCTTCCCTCCTAAACCTCCTGGTTCTCAACCTGTTCTCTTGTTAGTTCTGGGCCGGAGCACAAATCCCCCTTTTGACTTTATAAAGGCGGTGAGGTATGACTCAGTCTCTCACATACTTTGTTCAGTTTTTATTGTAATAGACACTGAGAACTGGAATACCCTGTCAAGTACTTATTTAAAAGATATACATACAATGGAATATTTGTTGGCCATAATAATGAACAAAATCTTAGCATTTGCAACAGCATGAATGGACCCAGAGGGTCAGAGAAAGACAAATACCATATGTTTCCATTCATATGTGGAATCTAAAGAATAAAATAAGCAAAGAAACAAAACAAAAACAGTCATAGATACAGCAAACATACTGACAGCTGTCAGAGGGAAAGGGGTTGGGAGGCTGAATGAAACAGGTGAAAGCATTGAAATAAAAACCTACATCTCTGCAGACTGATAGTTGCAAAATAGTCATGGGGATGTACAGAAAAGGAAATATAGTCAATAATATTGCAATAACTATGTATGGTGCCAGGTGGGTACTGGAAATATCAAGGAGGACACTTTGCAAAGTACATGATTGTCTGACTACGACGCTGCACACCTGAAACTAATACCAAGTAATATTGAATGTAAACTGTAATTGAAAAAAAACAAACACACCTAAACAATAGAGAATACTGCTGGTGGACAAAGCAAGGTCATGAAAGCAACTGCTCTCCCTGCTCAGTCTCAGCAGAAAAAATCATCCTTGGTTCTTGCCAAAACAAGAGTAAATGGTGTTATGCTTTACACTCGATCAGAAAAGGAAATTAAATCACAACAAAAAAAGTATCACATAATAAGCTAGAGGTGCAATCTGAAGTCAGGTCTCAAGATTTGTTCCTTTTAATAAGTGAGAAAAACTACATTGCAACAGCTGTTGCAGACTCAGTGACCCAAGCATGACAAATGTGGGAAGGGAGGTCATTTTTTAGTTTTAAGCACATAGCTTGGCTGAAAGGCTGGACTCCTCCAAGGAGTTACACATGTGGAGGAAGAGACTGTGCATATTATGTGCCACATCTTGAAGTGTGCCCGGAGTGAAGTTAGATGGTCACCATGACAACTGCTAGTTGAGGAAAATGTTTGATAGTGAGCGTGCAGAAATCATTAAACACCACAAGAATGTGGTCATCTTGGTCCTGGGGCCAAGCGGATCTAAAGAAGCATGGCTTCATTTATTCCCATGGTGAAACCTTTTTATCTAAGTCTTATAATAAATGTCAAGAGCAAAGAGCTCAATGGCAGTTTCTATACAAGTATCTTTGTAGATAATCTTGCCTTATTCTTTCCCCAGCTACCAACAAATGCATCAATTGGGGCTTTGCAGAAGTCAGCATAATTAAGAAAAACACATAACTTATTAGTGCAAAACCAGTTTGCATCTCCCCCTTCAAAAGTGTTTTTTCCTACCAGTTTGCATTTCCTTTCTCTTAAGGAAGGTGTCAGTATCACATTTCAGAGTGGTTTCCTTGTTTGACAAAAGGTAAATAGTAAAGAGACTTTCTTTACTTATTGATCCAGCTGCTGACAGACTGAGAGAAATGGAGAGAGAGCAGTATGGATGATGTTGATACCCTTTTTGTTTTAATCCTCATCCGAGGATATGTTTTTTAATTGATTTTTTAGAGAGAGAGGAAGGGAGAGAGAGAAAGAGAGAGAGAGAGAGAGAGAGATAGAGAGATTGACTGGTTGCCTCCCGTGCATGCCCCAACCAGAAATCGAACCCAAAACCTAGGTATGTGCCTGATCAGGAATCAAACCTGCAATCTTTTGGTGTGCGGGGTGGCACTCCAACTGAGCCACCCGGCCAGAGCAATGTAGGTGCTCTTTTTTTTTTAAATATACTTTATTGATTTTTTACAGAGAGGAAGGGAGAGGGATAGAGAGGCAGAAGCATCGATGAGAGAGAAACATCGATCAGCTGCCTCCTGCACACCTCCTACTAGGGATGTGCCCGCAACCAAGGTACATGCCCTTGACCAGAATCGAATCTGGGACCTTTCAGTCTGCAGGCCGACGCTCTAGCCACGGAGCCAAACCGGTTAGGCAATGTTGGTACTCTTAATGATTTCATTAGAAGCCCTTCTTTAGAAGTAAAAATCCATATGCAAAAAAAAAAAGCCCAAACACCTGATAGAAATTAATTCTGAATGCTATATATCAAATTCCAAAACACTGGTGAGTCATTGTCATTTTCCTCCAAGAATGCTATTGATATTGGACTCCCAAATCTCTAAACACCATTCTATTATGAGTTATGTATATACTACATGTACTTTTGTAACTTTTTAATAAAGTATACTTCACAACCTCCTCCATGTTACTCTTAGTTAACACCCAGTCTCAGCTGGGAGGAACAGTAACTAGGTATGCTGGTTGATGGGTGGATTCCATATAAGCTGGAGCAATCTCCATCTCCCCTTCCTTGTGTACCAGCCTCTCTCCACTTCACTGTGGAATACACTATGAGATTTTATTTTCTGAGATATGGATGCTAACCCTACATTCCTGTCTTATGCTTATGTCAAGAAAAGAAGCTTTGTACTAGAAGTACTGAAGGAGGGGTAGCAAGCAGGGTGATGTCCCAAAAGAGATGCTGGAATTCTCTGCATGGCAGACTGGATGAGAGGATAGAGTTGAGCCTTTGAATAGGAGATGACAGAGAATTGGAATAAGGGCCAAGATTGAGCTTTTATGGAATCTGTAACCAGTTAACTAGAGAGGGAGTGATGAGGTTAGTGAGAAGGATATTAAGAAGGATATCTGAGTATAGAGATGGGAGCCAACTGGAGGCTCACATGCCTAGGCCAGTGGAGGAGACAGTTTAGAGGTGTATAGGTTAAGTCTAGCAGACAGAATCCTTTTAAACAAAAGCCAAAATAAAATGATTGCAGCTCACACACAAAAAAGACCTTTATTTTCCAGGGACTATGAAGGTTGTATTGGATTGACTGGTAATTATCAAGGTAGGACCATTATCATTAAAGGACTGGATTACTGACAGAGTGTTGCTCCTTCAGATGAAAGCAGCTGCAAAGAAAAGGCATTTTGTTAAATTCATTATTTGAATAATATGAGACAGCTACAGTTATGCACCTATTCTGAGTTGTTAAATTCCTAGTGTTTTGTGCTGTTATGAATTATACATTTTCAGCAGCTGTCAGTGATTAATGTCAGTGGAAATTACAAGGAATGAGATCCAGTGACAATCAGCTGATTAAGAGAGCATCAGGCTTCACTGTTGCTTGAATATCCCATATATAAAAGCCCAGCGACCAAAACAGTGGAACAACCAGAACGACCAGAGACCAGAATGACTGCTTCCCCTCCCCCCTGCCGGTCCCA
>NW_005371454.1:293165-299560 GCF_000412655.1 Myotis brandtii | reverse complement strand
CCACCCCCCCAGCGAGGACCCCACCCCAATTGGGAGCATGGCCAGCCTGCAAACCCCCCACAGCCCCTCACCCCTGCTGGTTCCACTCCCCAGAAGGGACCCCCACCCCAATCCAGGGTCCCTATCAGGGCAGGCCAGCCAGCCCCCACCCAGGGACCAGGCCTGTATCCTATATAATAAAAGGGTAATATGAAAATTGACCCTAATGGCAGAACAACTAGAACAACCACTTAACCAGTCACTATAAGGGGCACTGATCACTTCTCGGTCCCTTCCCCCAGCCAACAGGCTCCAATCACCCAATGGCAAATGGGGAACCGGGGGTGGGTGGTGGGGGATGCTGGTGGAGCCAGGCCAAGGCCCCCACCGCGGGTTGCCCTCTGTGTGTGTGGCGACTGGTGGGGCGAGGGCGGGACTGGCGAGCTGGCAGGAACGACCAACCTCTTGGTCTCTTCCCCAGGACGTCAGGCTCAGATTGCCCAATGGCAAACAGGGAACCAAGGTGGGTGGCGGCAGGGGGCAGGGCCAGCTGCGGGCAGCCGAGGAAGATGGCTCTGATGGCAGGCCAGGCCTAGGGATCATACCCATGCATGTATTTCATGCACCAGGCCTCTCGTTATCTATAATATGCAATGGCCCCAGTGAACTGACAACACCCATAGACTCATCGGCCAGGCCATGATTCATCTTTCTGATTCCCCATGGTGCTCATGAAGCTATCTGCTCCTGGACTTGAAATATCAGACTGACTTTACATGTTCCCATCTCCAATATTATGAAGGGCTTAATCTGAATTTCTAGGCCCTTCATGATATTGCATCAGCCTCCTCTCACAGTAATTATCACTATTATCATCATCATCATTGCTAACAGTTATTTAGCATTTATTATGCACCAGACTCCTTTGTATAATGTCCTTATTCATCATAGCAGTGCTAGAAGGAAGGCTATATTATTGTCCTTATTTACCAATAGGGGCTTAGTGACATTAAAAAGCTTCCTCCAAACTGCACAGACATGGTGTAGTGGAGCTGGGATGTATACCTATGTCAGTCAGTTTTGAAATCTAGAAGAATTATTGGAAGTGTATTAAAACACAAGGATAACCTTTATAATACATTTATATATCTAACCAATTTTTTAAGCAATAGGAACTAAGGAGTACTGCAGAACATTATTCTTGAAAATTATAGACAAACATATACATACATCAGAACATTCTGATATAAAATAATCTTGCACAAAGACAGAAGGAAGGTGCACAAAGAAAGGACTTTTCAGGGACCGTGGTACCAAAATGTTGTTTTGTGGTGCATGTAGTTCCAACCCAAATCCTAAGAATACAAATGGTTTCTGACCTGCAAAAGAGCTTTTCAAATCAGAAATTTACTTTGAACCTCATTTCCCTATACGGCATCTGAAAAAATTCTCTTCAGTTGATAATAGATGTGTCTGAGAGCTCCTAACCTCATATTCACTCTTCTTCCTGCCCTTTCCTTCTAGGAACCCAACCTAAATATTTCACTTGACCTTTCTTGGGGCTGTTTCCCTGAGTGCACACGTACAGGATATGTGCCATCTTCACGTCTTAGGAATCTAGATTAGGACCCCATTCAATTGGCTTTTTTAAAAACTTTTCCCCAAAGAGTACACATTCAGGCATCTTCCTATCCCTAAATCTTAGGAACCTTGCATAGGATGCCCATTCACCATGCTTTCTCTCATCTGTGATTCCTTGAGTGCACTTAAGCTGGCCACTTCCTGTATACTCCTCTTAGGAATCCAGTGGAAGATTCCATTTCACTTGGTTTTCTCTGGGGACTAATTCCTTGAGTGCATACTTGCAGACCCACTCAATCACTTTTATGGATCCCGCACAGGACTTTCTCCCACTTGCCCTCTCTTGGAACTAATTCAGTTGCTGAGACTCATCTCCATAATGGCATGGAGAAGAGAGAACTTGGCATACAATTCATGAATTGTTGTTTTACTGTAAACTAGAATTGTTTCCATAGAAAATCTGGTGGCTTTTTGCAAAGGGAGGAATCCCATTGTCTTTTTGTTTTTTTAGTCCTTGGGTTTGTGATAAAAACGTGTTCTCCTTCTTAAAAACAACTTATTTTATCCACGAAGGTCTAGAGCTCAGGCTGTGGGGAACAACCCTCTGTTACTTTAATGCAGTAGCAATTGGCATCTCATTCTGAAAATTTGAGATCTGGATTTCTCTTGTTTGGTTAAGAACCCATCTAATTTCCCTCTTTTTGCATCTCTGCGTTAGGAATACTTCCAAAATTCAATGCCATGTCTAGAACTCAAATTCTGGAACCTGATTTCTAATTCTACACAGTCTACAATGTCTACTGATGTCAACAAGTCTCAGAGGTCGAACACAAGGAATAGCTCACTATAATAAATCAGTGCAGTCTCCTGAGCATCTGTTGAGGTCTGAGCAGGCTAATAAGTTGAGAAGTTTGGTTCTATAGAAATAGAGATCCTTATCCCCAAAAGTCAAGGATTTACAAACCTGGTCTAGATTACAGAAGACACAACCTAGAACATGTGCATCACAGTTGAAGGACCCCCTGTGAGTCAGGCTCTTATTCAGTCACATCGAGCACAGATAGAATTTCCCGTATTTGCTGTGGAAAAATATAAGTAGAAGATTCTGGGAAAAGAGAAACCAGAATATACAAATAAAAACTGACATTAGCCAGATTTATTCCAGGAGACTACTAGCTCATCATTCTTCAATTACATGGCCCTGGTAGCCTGTGAGACAATCAGAACAAGAAGGGCTGAAATGAAGCAATGTCTCTAATGCACAGGAAACAAACCCTGCCATTTGTAAAGTGGTGCCTTCTTGATTCAGAGTATTTTTCTTTATCTTTTTTTCTCTGTATTCTTCCAAAGACATTTCTGAAGCAAATGGATAGCTTGTTTCAACAAGAAATGGGATCATTACTTTGCTAGCTGATCACTATGTTCAAGGTCAGTTTCTCTCTGAGTAAAAGAAAATCAGGCCCTGCAGATGTCTGTGTAACGCTTCAGAGGACTCAG
This sequence comes from Myotis brandtii, assembly GCF_000412655.1. NCBI lineage: Eukaryota > Metazoa > Chordata > Mammalia > Chiroptera > Vespertilionidae > Myotis > Myotis brandtii. The sequence continues at coordinate 296,503 of NW_005371454.1, read as the reverse complement.
AAGTTATGAGGGAATCACCATCCTGCCAAAAAGACATGCAAACTGTGGAAGTGCACAGCTACATCATTCTGGGAATAAAACTGGGGTTTATTTTGCAATAATCAATTTCCTTCTCCACATAACAGGCAGCGATATTATTTTTTCTAATTTTAACTGGAACAGAAAAAAAGCCCTCATTACATGCTAGACATGCAGATAAGGTCACAAGGATTTTAATATTAATGTCAGCATTTGTATGAGTTCTCATATCAGCACTGCAAGACTACACACCCCTCCCCCCACAGGGCTCATCCCCAGCATCATCCTACTCCTGGTATATGGTCGAAGAGCACTCTACTGGACTGGTGTGTTCTGTGGGAACTACCCCACATCTGGAGTTGAAACACAAATATAAATTGAGGAATTCTGCATCCACCCCTGGAAGCAGATGCCAGACAGCTCACGGTGAAACCAGAGACTAACACCCATGCACAGAAATCTGGGGAGACCATTTCCAAACCTCTACTGCCCTTTTTAATGTGACTCACCATCAGTAGAACCCACAGAGCCAAAGTTGACTCCACACTACCCCTACCTCACAGTGTCATTGTTAAGACCCAAGTGATTTCAACAGTCCCAGGTCATTCCTGTTTATTGATACAGTAAACCTTTGCTGGTACAGGCTTTCTTTTGATTCCTGTTGTTATTTGGAGATTGAGAGTTGAGAAGTGTATAAGAGTGTAGAGATAAAATACTCTCTATCCTTCCACAGTCACAATCAGCTATGACTACCATTTACCACCACAGGTCATTAAAAAGTACATTATGATCTGTTGTTTTACCATTAATATGCAGCCATTAATCTCAAAGCCACCCCATAGTGTTTGAGTTATGTAATCATAGGAAATTTTGACATTCAACCTGTTTTTCTTGGAACCCCAGGCATCAGAGATACTGGCTGGTTGTTTACCAAACCCATTTCCTTATATTTACACACACCTTTTCCCACCTCCCTTGCAGCAGATGGGACCATGTGGATGGATATGATAAACACCACTTCAGATCCAATACAGCAAAATATCTCTTGCAGTCTCCTGCACTTTATTCTGGCAGACAGAAAAAGAAAACCAGCAGGAGGTAGCAGCCCTATGAGAAAGAGGAGGCTAATCCTTGCATCATTCCACCAAAGCCATCCACCAAATACCCACATTGAACTATTGCATGAGCCAGCGTTATGTTTGAGTTACATTAAGCCAATAACATCTGGGGGCTGATCATTACAGTGGTTAAACGTCCTACTTTTATATACCCTGGTAGTTTAAAGCTTTATTTAGACTTTAGTTTTCACTCCAAATTCCTCCCTACTGCTGCTCTCTAACCAGTTCATTTATAAAAGGTTTCTATGAATGTGGAACTCCAAATGGGAAAGGAGTTAGATGCCATGTAGAGCTTTTCTCTGAAGATTATTTGGCTTTTTTGTTCATTTGTCTGCTATGTCTTTCTTGACAAACAGCCTCTTCCTTCAAGAATAATACTAGCTGTAATTCTCATAATTTCTGTGGCTGAATTTCTCTTTACTTAGCAGAAGTAAAGGAAATTCTCTCTGGAAAATTGTACTTTGAAGTCCAAAATTACTCCAGTTAAATTTGCATGATATATAAGATCACAATAACACATACGTAGATACACACACAGAAGCTATCACAAATGAATGTTGATAAAAAACATTAAAATAAAAAATATCAGATCTACAAACATTGCATATGTTAGAATCACCAGACATATGTTTGATATAATAAAAGAAATAGAGTATCATGAATATGACTATGACAAATGATATTATTATTATTTAGCAAATATTTATCTCGCACCCCTATGTGTGAATGTATATGAGAACATTAGTTGTCCCTGAGATAGGCTATGGAATATGGCTGAGAATTTTGACTGGTTCCTCCTTGAGACTTAGATTTAGTCATGTGACTTACTTTGTCCAATAGAAAATGGGTGGAAATGACAAATTGTCACTTCCAAAACTATCTCTTCAGAGGCATTGTGTGTTTCCACCTGACCTTTGGGAAAATTTAGATTTCTGCCACGAGAAGAATATGTACTAGGTAGCCATTGCCCCTACACCTGTGTTCAAAAAAAAATGAGACACAAGGGAAAACCTGAATTTGACACAGCCTGAAGCAGAACCTTTTCTAATCACAAAAAAAGCATTTGGCTAGCAATTGTACTATTCACTTAATTTTTCTTTAAATATGTTTGTGTCATTTTATCTGTGTAATATGTGATGATACTGATAATAATAATAAAAGCAAACATTCTTACATGTTTCAATAGCTAAATTATTCCCATTCTTTTATCAGTGCACAGAATTTGAGGCATTTTAGGCTGACTAACTTGACACTATGCCAGTCAGTGTCAACAGCTATTTAATCAAAAGGAGTAGAAAGGAACATGCTATTTCTGTGTGCTATTTCCTATCAAGGAAAGGATGAAAATGACTATGATCGTGCCAACACAGCTCTGAGTTTAGCAGTGAAAATCTGTCCCTTTGGTGAGACTATTCTAGTCAGTTGTAATTTTAGAGTGCATGTTCCAAAAACAATGTAAATAAAGGTGTCTGTGGTACTCTTGGGTCAGTGTTCTAAGAACGAAAAAATAAGTATATTTCCAATGCTTGATTAAAATAAATAGAATGTATGTGTTCCTGTGTGTATGGGAATACATATGTGGACATTTGCTGTCTCTGAGCTAGGCTAATGAAATATGGCTGACAGTGTTTACTGGTTCCTCCCTTAAACACTTTCAGCTGAGTCTTTTTAGAAACTGAAGAATCAGCATTACAGTCTGAAAATAAATATTTTTCTGGAACACTTTCAGGAAAAGGAGGAAATTTGATGACCCAATTTTTGCCTACACAGCATTGCTGGGTAGTGCCTTTCTCCTGAAAGTGCAAGTCAGCCAAACCCTAATTACACTGAACCATTCACACTGGAGGCCCTTAGTGGCTGGTTCTCATTTCTTCTCATACCAGTTCTCTGACTCCAAAATTGAAAAGTTTATCTTCCTCTAGTTAAAAGCTAACTTTCTTGACTTGATACAGGAACATCCATGGTTCCAAAACTGATTAGGAAAATCTAGGAAATAAGTGACAAACTACATTTATTCTACAGGTCTCTAAACACACAACACAGCCCTAACAGGTTTGGCTCAGTGGATAGAGCGTCGGCTTGCGGACTGAAAGTTCCCAGGTTTGATTCCGGTCAAGGGCATGTACCTTGGTTGCAGGCACATCCCCAGTAGGGGGTGTGCAGGAGGCAGCTGATCAATGTTTCTCTCTCATTGATGTTTCT
>NW_005371454.1:289724-291203 GCF_000412655.1 Myotis brandtii | reverse complement strand
ATCAACCAAAGGACTTGTATGCATGCATATAAGCATAACCAATGGACATAAGACACTGGGGGGTAGGGGAGGCCAGGGGATTGTCAAGGGCGGGGGAAAAAAAAGGAGACATATGTAATACTCTTTGTAATAATTTAAACAATAAAAAAAATTATAAAAATAAATAAATAAACACACAACACATAATATAATGCCATATATTTACCTTTGCACTTGGCAAGGATATGTTTGCCTTACCATGCATGGTCTGTCTTCTGAGTGTACACAAAAGTTAGCTTTGCAACTATCAGTGGGTTTGTATCATCATAAGTATAAGTTGCTAAGTGAAACTTAATTCTTCAAGAACAAAACTTAATGAGTATTGTCTCATTACAATTAGTTTATAGCATAATTCTGAAACCAGCAGGGAAAGCTGTAATTGATGAATGCATGGTATAGCCTTGGAGATCTAGATCACTTGTGATTATTTTTTAAAATTCAGCATCAATTTGAATATAATGCAGTTGTTATAATTTTATAAATATATTTTTAGTTATTTCAGAGAGGGAGAGAGAGATAGGAACATCAATGATGAGAGAGAATCATTGATCAGCTGCCTCCTGCATGCCCCACACTGGGGATTGAGCCCGCAACCCAGGCATATGCCCTAACTGGGAATCGAACCGTGACCTCCTGATTCATAGGTTAATGCTCAACCATTAAACCACACTGGCCAAGCAATTTTTTTATTAAAAATATAGCTAATAAAATTTATTATTTTAACCATTTTTGAGTGTACAGTTCAAAAGAAGTAATTGCATTCACATTTTTGTGCAAACATTATCACTATCTCAAGAACTTTTTTCATCTTTCCAAACTGAAACTCTGTATCCATTAAACATTGACTCCCCATTCACTCCTCCCCACAAACTTTGGCCACCACAATTCTACTTTCTGTCTCTATGAATTTCATTATTCTAGGTGTCCCATATAAATGGGAAAAAATACATATTTGACCTTTGTGACTAGTTTATGCACTTAGCATAGTGTTTTCAAAGTTCATTCATCTAAGTTCTAGCATGTGTCAGAACCTCATTCCTTTTTGAGGCTGAATATTATTCCACTGTACATATGGACTGCATTTTATTTATCTATTCAACCACTGATGCACATTTAGGCTATTTTCACCTTTTGGTTATTGTTAATAATGCTGATATGAACATAGTTATACAAATATATGTTCAGTCCTGTTTTCAATTCTTTGGGGTATATATCCAGAAGTGGGACAACAGGATTACATGATAATTCTATGTTTAATATTTTGAGGGACTGCCATACTGTTTTCTATAGTGGCTACACAATTTTATATTTCCATCAGCAATGCATAAGAATTCCAATTTCTCTACATACTCACCAATACTGTTTCTTCTCCTTCCTTCCTTCCTTCCTTCCTTCCTTCCTTCCTTCCTTCCTCCCTCCCTCCCTCCCTCCCTCCTTTCC
>NW_005371454.1:265055-289711 GCF_000412655.1 Myotis brandtii | reverse complement strand
TCCTTCCTTCCTTCCTTCCTTCCTTCCTTCCTTCCTTCCTTCCTTCCTTCCTTCCTTTCTCTTTTTTATAATGCAACCAATCCTAATGGGTGGGAAGTGGCATCTCATAGTAGAGTTGATTTACATTTCCCTAATAATTAATTTTGCTGGGCACCTTTTCTTGTGCTCATTGATTATGAATATCTTTAAATCATCTTTGAAGAAATGTCTATTAAAATCCTTTGTCCATCATGTTTAATTCGGTTGTTTGGGAGGTTAATTTTGTGGGTTTTTTTAAAAATTTATCTTTATTGTTGAAAGTGTTACAGATGTCCCCCTTTTTTTCCCCATTGACCCCCATCCACCCACACCCACCCCTCCCAGGCCTTCACCACACTATTGCCCCAGACCCCCCACCCCCTGAAACTTGTCAGTCTGTTCCATACTTCTATGTCTCTGGATCTATATTGTTTATTAGATTCCACATATGAGTGAGATCATGTGATACTTATCTTTCTCCAATTGGCTTATTTCATTAACATAATACTCTCCAGGTCCCTCCATGCTCTCTCCAAGGATAGGAGATCATTCTTTTATACAGCTGCATAGTATTCCACGATGTAAATGTCCCACAGCTTTTTTATCCACTCATCTACTGATGGGCACTTGGGCTGTTTCCAGATCTTAGCTATTGTAAAGTGTGCTGCTATGAACATAGGGGTGCATACATTCTTTCTGATTGGTATTTCTGTTTTCTTAGGATATATTCCTAGAAGTGGGATCACTGGGTCAAACGGCAGTTCCATTTTTAATTTTTTGAGAAAACTCCACACTGTTTTCCACAGTGGCTGCACCAAGTCTGCATTCCTACCAGCAGTGCACTAGGGTTCCTTTTTCCCCACAACCTCACGGTTATTTGGTTGTTTGGGGTTTTCTGTTGTTGTTGTTGTTGCTAAATTGTGGGAGGCATATATTCTGGATGTTAATCCATTTACCACATAAATGGCTTGTAAATATTTTCTCCCACTCTGAGGTGCATTTTCACTCTGATGATAATGTCCTTTGATGCATAATTTTTTTATGAAGTCCAGTTATTTTTTTTCTTTTGTGGTCTGTGCTTTTGGTGTCATATCAAAGAAATAATTGCCTAACCTATTCACTTGAAAAAATTTCCCCATTATTTCTTCTAAAAATATTATAGTTTTAGCTCTTATATTTAGGTCTTTGTTCCATTTTGAGTTAATTTTTCTATATGATGTAAGGTAAGTGTCCATCCTCATTCTTTTTCATGTGCATGTTCAGTTTTCCCAATAGTATTTGCTGAAAGCGTTCTTTTTCCTGTTGAATGATCATGAACCCTTGTGGAAATCATTTGACCATACATGTAAGGGTTTATTTCTAGGCTCTCTATTCTATTTCATCAGTCTATATGTCTGTATTTATGGTAGTACTACACTGTCTTAATTACTGTAGTAAGTTTTGAAAATAGTAAGTTTGAGTCCCCCAACTTTGTTCTTTTTAAAGATTGTTTTAGCTATCCTGTGTCCCTTGAGGTTCCATATAAATTTAAAATGAATTTCTCTATTTCTTTAAAAAATATCATTGCAATTTTGATATGAATTACATTGAATCTCTAGGTTGCTTGGGTAGTGTTAACATCTTAACAATATTAAGTCTTGCAATTCACTAATACAGGATATATTTCCATGTAATTATGTCTCATTTAATTTCTTTCATCAATTATTTTTAGTGTTCAGTGTCTAATTCTTTGGCTTCCTCAGTTAAGTTTATTCCTGGGCATTTTATTCTTTTTGATGCTATTGCAAATGGGATTCTTTTCTTAATTTACTTTTAGGATTGTTCACTATTGTTGTAGAAGGAAAAAAACAACAACTAATTTTTGCCCTAGCTGGTTTGGCTCAGTGGATAGAGCGTTGGCTTGCAGACCAAAGGGTCCCGGGTTCGATTCCAGTCGGGGGCATGTACCTTGGTTGCAGGCTCTTCCCCAGCCAGGGCCCTGGTCAGGGTGCGTGCAATCAATATGTTTCTCTCACATCGATCTTTCCCTCTCTCTTCCACTCTCTCTAAAAGATCAATGGAAAAATACCCTCGGGTGAGGATTAAAACAAACAAACAAAAACACAACTAATTTTTCTGTGTTGATTTGGGGACCTGGAACTTCGATGAATTCATTTATTTTGTTTGTGTGTATGCATAACCATTATGATCTTGTATATATAAGATCATGTCATCTATGAAGAAAGGTAATTTTACTTCTTCCTATTCAATTTGATTTTTTAAAATTTCTTTCTCTTTCCTAATTGCTCTGGATAGAACTTCAAATATTATTTTGAATAGAACAGAGGCTAATGCAGTTTTAACATAGACTAATATTTATTTTCACTGAAGATCAAATCTACAGTTTCAGTTTACATCAACTCACATTAATTCATGTAAAAGAAAATAATTTAGGAATATTAACTTTCCTTCCACTAAATAAAGTTGAGAGGCCAACAGAAATGAAATAAGATAGTTGGGATGGAGAAAAGGTCTGAAAACAAATAGTAGAATGTAGAGCAGAAGCTAAGAGGTCAATAGCAGTGGCAGCTCCGGATTTTGTGGGATCTGAAGCTTATGCAATTTTGGGGTGCTCCTTTAAGGAAAAATACAAAGCATAGTAGGATATTGAATACTTATGTAAAATGAGAAGAGAAATGACAACAAATGTCTGTTGTCTTGGAAATTCAGATACTGTTCTCTGAGAAACTTTAGGAAGTTTGTCAGCAATGATGATTTAGACAGGTTTTCTGATTTCAATCTGTTTTTTTCTTCCCTTCTAGAATACTCTATAACTTATAGAAACTCCCAACATGTAACTAAAGGGCCCTGGTGATGCTGAAGCATCATTTGTTTCTTGGGGTGTCCATCATTTGATCAGTAGAATGCTTGAATACTACCACGACTGACCAACAGACCCTGAGCGATGGATGGACGGATTACTCTGACACACGTTTCTGTGAAAGAGAGGCCAAGGGGCTGCTTGACAGGAAGCACCTAAACAGCCCCAATTGCCTGCCTCATTAGGCTTTTATTGTAACAACAGCTTGAACTAAAATTAACCTCTAGATACAATCAGCAGGGTAGGTATCCTTGAGAAAGCACGTGCTTCTACAAGGTCGGGTCTGAAAGACTAAACATAGAGATTCCAGCAAAACACCCGGGGGCTTGGACTTGTTTGGAAAAGTCAAGGCAGGGGCTGCCACCTTTGGCAAGGTCTCCCTAAAAGGCCCCTGACCTTTTGGAGAATCCTCCTTACAGACTTTCCAACCAAGTCCTGTGCGCTTCCCCACAGAATACATGTATCCCCCAAGTGTTGGCTGTGAGGGGTAAGTCTGCAAAAAGTTACATTGCATTATTTTGTATAATTGCTCCAGGTCTAAAACTGGGAATACTTGTATCTGTATTCAATTTTAGCCAGGAAGGGACAGAATTTGCAGCTTTATTATAATGCCAGGCAATAAAAAGCATGACTTATTAAACCAATTTGTCTTTATAATTTTTGCCAAGAAAGTTTGATTACTAAAAATTTTAGAAGGATTTGCTGACCACTCAGAATCATCCATAGTAAAATCTCTAGAATCATACATCTCAACATTGTCTGTGGAAAATTTATACTATTATTCCCATTTACATATGAGAAAGCTGAGGCACAGAGAGGATTATTAATTTTCCCAAGGAAACAAATCTAATAAGGTGTGTGTAGGCTCTGGAGATGATGAGCTTAATTGCAACATTTCACTATCTCATCAGGCTTCATCTTCTACTGATAAGCAGGTGGTATTTATTTGTGAGGGTATTCTTTCACCCCCAGTGGAAGACCAATTATTTCACATCCTATCATGGCAGACATAAGAGCATGAAGTTGAAAGTATATTTACTTTTTGATCTCTTGCTAATCTGTTTTCTGGGAAATTTTCTCTAGCTTGTGTATTAAGACTCAACTGTCTTTTTTTAGTTTCATTTTGTTTCTCCAGTCAGTGGCTTAAGAATTCCCAGAGCTCCTCTTGGAGTCATAGGAACTGACTGGCCCATTGGAACAATCAACCCAGAGGAGAGACTGGAGGTATGGAGGCCAGAAGGGAGATACTATATTCCTTCTCTGTAGGATGGAGTGATCCTGGGTAAAGCTGATCCTCACCTGAGTATCACCCAAATCACCCACATACCAGTAACAGCAGACAGAATGAAACCAAATCAAAGCAAGACATGGGGCTCCAAAAGGTAGCAATTATATCCAAATATTTGTATATTTCTGTCTCCCCTCCCTATTTCAGAGGAGCTACATGTGTAAGAGCAAGATAGCGAGAGTATCCCAAACCCAGAACCCACCAACACACACATACAAAGCTACAGTGAGGGCAAGAGGTCTGAGAAGGGGAACAGATTACCTGTCACTTCAGTCCCCTTTAGACACAAACCCAGCATCCTAATATATAAAAACCCTGGGTCCTAAGGACCAGTAAAGACCAAGGCTCTACCAACCAGAAGTCAGTCCTGCAGTCAGCTCTGGGTTGCCACGACAACCCAGCGCTAACTGCTTATGCTGCAAGCCCCGTGCCCAGCACTGACTGCTGAGGGGGCTGCAAATCAGGGCCAGAGAGAGGCCTGAAGAGAGAAGCAGGGACTGATCCGTTGCCTCTGTGGCAGCTTTTGATCAGCACTTGCCTCTCTCTTTCTCTCCCAATCTGGCCAGCAGCCACGCCTCCATTTCTCTCCAGGCCTCCACAGGGTTTGCTGATCAGCCCCGCCTTTCTGATCAGGCCCCGTTGATAGGCCCAGAGATGCTGACTGGCATAGGAACTGACCAATCAGAACCAAATATGGGTGCTTTGAAGAACCAATGGCTGCCTAGGAGGCAGAGCTTCTGACGTTGATTGGCATAGCAACCAAACAATCAGAACCAAATCTGGGTGCTGTGGGGAGCCAATGGCTGCCTAGGAGGCAGAGCTTCTGACACTGACTGGCATAGAAACCGACCAATCAGAACCAAATACGAGTGCTGTGGGGAGCCAATGGCTGCCTAGGAGATGAAACTTTTGACACTGACTAGCATAGAAACTGACCAATCAGAACCAAATCTGGGTGCTGTGGGGAGCCAATGGCTGCCTAGGAGGCAGAGCTTCTGACACTGACTGGCATAGAAACCGACCAATCAGAACCAAATTGGTCAGCAGAGGAGGGCAGTTGGGGGCAAGATCAGTCCAGCAGGGGAGGGCAGTTGGGGGTAACCAGGCCGCCAGGGGAGGGCAGTCAGAGGTGATCAGGCAGGCAGGCGAGCAGTTAGGAGCCAACGGTCCCACAGAGATCGGGCCTAAACCAGCAGTCGGACATCTCCCAAGGGGTCCCCAATTGGAGAGAGTGCAGGCTGGGCTGAGGGAACCCCCCTTCTGTGCACAAATTTCATGCACCAGGTCTCTAGTTAACTAAAGAACTTTAGAATAATACATGTTATATAAGAGTTTTAAATAGGACTATGCAAAATTTTAATATTCCAAAATAAAGGTTTTGCCCAATATTTTATGAAAGGGAGAATTTAAGATTTCATGGTTGAAAGCAGTTAAAATGAAAACCCTTTCACATTTATAATTTAAATAGCTCACAATGGCATATCAAGGCCAAGGGTGAGGGATGGGTGGGGGGGGCATACCACTTTGACAGGGAAAACTATTTTATTACTGACATTGTTTAAAATTACTGGGCCCATGCTGATAACAACAAGTATACAAATTTTTGGTTGATTTTATTTTTTTTAACTATCCAGAGACAGTGTACTCCTTACTGCTTGCATATGGGTCAGTCTCTACCAAATTTCACTTGTTAAAAGACTGCTAATTGAGACACCCCTGAACAACACTTACAATGACTTAGTGATCTGCTCAAAGAAAAAAAACTTATTTTCCTAGGGAAAGAAAATTTATTGGGGGTAAATAACTTTGCAGACATTTTATAATTCCTTGCCTTGATTTAAAATCATTTCTATTTTTCTTTAAATTAGTTGCAGGTATAGGCAGACACAGTGGGTCATTGGGGTCCTTTGGGAAACAGACATGGAGACAGAGTTATGAATACAACAAGCTTTATTGTGGAGTATTATCTGAGGGGGAAAAAAGGGAAAAGGGAGCAGGATTGGGCTGAGACAACCTCTGTCCATGATGAGGACAGTTTTAGCCAACTCAGTAAGGAGCTGGAGAATGAGGATTGCTTGTTAGACCCCTACATAGAGCAGCAATGACCAGGCTTTAGAAATCACACAATCATTGACTAGGAGCTATTCAGGAAAAGCATGGCATCTTCTGGAAAGTTGAGAGGGACCCTGAAGGCAATGCAGCTGGAGGATGTCAACTGCACCCCTTACTGAACAGCTAATTCTTTCTTGAAAGGAGACCTAAGCCGGTATATCCCTGGCTTCCACACCTGATTGCACAATAAATTTCTGCATCCCCAGTTTGTCTATTAATTTTAAAAGTGTAATAAGTGTTTTGTGATGCCTCATTAGATACGCACAACCACTTCTATACAACCACATAATGTGTGGATACCCAGCATGTGAAGCTGTTAAGAACAGTCCATTTAGTAAACATAGAATTGGAATGTGTGACTTGACTCAGTTCTGTGCCACATTTCAGCTTATTTGTGATCAAATAAAGTGCAAATTCTCTGACAAAGAGGACTATTTTTTATTCATATTTATATCTTCTCATTCTACACCCCCACACACACACACAAATAGAGTCTGGCAAGACACCTGCTGTCAAGGAGGGTCACAGTAAATGGTGTGTTTAATAGAATGACTGATAACAGAATGTTTTACCTTCTTCCCTTCATATTCATATAAACAACCTTTGTGTCAATTGCTATTGGTGGTTCTGAGTTTGGTTTTGAAATCAATATATGTGTCTATTTTCTCCTTTATAAAAAAAGGAATAAAACCCCACCCAATGGTAACAGACAATACAAATGCAATAATGCTGAAAAGAAGAAATTCTATATTAAAATATTGCATAACTGTTTACTGACATCTACTACTCCAGTGACATCTAAAGTAAGGTAATCTCCTTTCCAGCACACCAGAGAGCAAGACTGGGGACAAGATGTGTTATATATAGAGGGAGTCAAGCAGTCATATGCCAAAACAAAGGGGAGAAGGAAGAAAGAAAGGGGAAAAAGGAGGAAGGTTATAGAAACTGTTTACAAAAATATGAAGATTGGGAGGTGCCTCTGTGTAAATTTAATAACAACTTTCATTTTGTCAGTGGACTGAGGACAATTTTATGATAGAGGAAGCTTGCTTTCAGAGTAAGGACATACAAATATACGAGGTCCAGCTCATAGCTGGAATGCACCATGGATGTCAGGAAGCCTCAGTAGTTGCCAAGGAAAAACCAGTCCTTTGCAAATGATCACTGTCAGTCTGTAGCATCCTCTGTGGGTGTAAGTCCAGCAAGTCAGGAGGCTGACATTAAATCATAAATAAATAAACAAATGAATAAAATAAGAGCCATTATTTTCAAAGTCTGCGGCTTCATTTGCAAAGGCATCTACTAATAGCCACTTTTCAGTGCTAGGAGACAAGCCATTGACTCCTGACTTTCTGAAAGTACCCCTGGAGAGCTGCAAATGGGGAGGCTAACACAAAGCCACATGAGGTCTTCCTAAAAGGCTCTTTGATGCAACTGATTATGATGTGTTGTTGGATAATTTACTTGTTTCAAGTGCATGATTGATGGAATTATTATTCATAATTAGGAGATGCCTAGAGAGCAAAGAACACAAACTGTTCTGAGTAGCTGTCAGTAATTGTCAGGTTCACACTAATACTGCCCAGGAAAAAAGGCTCTGGCATTTTCCTTTAATTTTATTTAGGAATGTCATTTCCTAATAGTAATCAAGTGCTGTGTGCAGTGTACAAGCATTCCTTGGAAATATTGTGGGTTCTATTCCAGACCACTGTAATAAAGCAAATATTGCAATAAAGCAAGTCACATGAATTTTTGGTTTCCCAGTGCATAAAAAAGTTATGTTTACACTAACCTGTAGTATATTAAGTGTGCAATAGCATTGCGTCTAAAAAAAACAATGCACATACATAATTTAAAAATACTTTATTGCTAAAAAATGCTGTCACCTGAGCCTTCAGAGAGTTGTAATCTTTTGCTGGTGGAGGGTCTTGCCTCAATGTTGATGGCTACTGACTGATCAAGGTGGTGGTTGCTGAAGATGGGGGTGGCTGCGAAAATTTCTTAAAATATTACAATAAAATTTCCCCCATGGACCGACTTTCTTTTTTAAAAAAATATATTTTATTGATTTCATAGAAGAAAGGAGAGGGAGAGAGATAGAAACATCAATGATGAGAGAGAATCATTGGTTGACTGCCTCTTGCACACCCCCCACTGGGAATCAAGTCCACAACCCAGGCATGTGTCCTGACTGGAATTGAACTGTGACTTCCTGGTTCATAGGTCGACTCTCAACCACTGAGCCATGCTGGTCAGGCTGGACTCTTTCTTTCACAAACAATTTCTCTGCAGAATGCAATGCTGTTTGATAGCATTTTACGCACATTAGAACTTCTTTTAAAATTGGAGTCAATCCTCTAAAACCCTGCTCCTGCTTTATCAACTAAGTTTATAAAATATTTGAAATCCTTTGTTATTATTTCAATAATCTTCACAACATCTTCACCAGGAGTAGATTCCATCTCAAGAAACCACTTTCTTTGCTCATCCATAAGAAGCAATTCCTCATCCATTCAAGTTTTACCATGAGAGTATAGCAATTCAATCACATCTTTAGGATCCACTTCTAATTCTAATTATCTTGCTATATTCACCACATCTGCAGTTACTTCCTCCAATGAAGTCTTGAACCTCTCAGAATCATCCATGAATGTTGGAATTAACTTCTTTCAACTCCTGTTAATGTTGATATTTTGACCTCTTCTTAAATGTTCTTAATGGCATCTAGAATGCTCAATCCTTTCCAGAAAGTTTTCCATCTTCTCTGTCCAGATCCATCAAAGAAACACTATCTATGGAAGTTACTGCCTTAAAATTTTATTTCTCAAATAAGACTTGAAAGTCCATATTACTCTTAAATATATGGGCTACAGAATGACTATTGTGTTTGCAGGCATGAAAATAATGTTAGTCTTATTGTACATATCCATCAGAGCTCGTGAGTGACAAGGTGTAATATATTTTTAAATATATATTTTATTGATTTCAGAGAGGAGAGTAGAAGGAGGGAGAGATAGAAACATCAATGATGAGAGAGAATCATTGACCGGCTGCCTCCTGCACGCCCCACACTGGGAATTGAGCCTGCAACCGGGGCATGTGCCCTGACTGGGAATCGAACCATGACCTCCTGGTTCATAGGTCAACACTCAACCACTGAGCCATGCCAGCCAGGACAAGGTGTAATATTTTGAGTGGTAATATATGAAAGGAAATTTTTTCTCTGAGCAGTAGGTCTCAATGATGGACTTAAAATTTTCAGTAAACCATATTGTAAAAATGTGTGCTGTCATCTAGGTTTTTTTGTTCCATTTACAAGCACAGGCAAAGTTGATTTAGCATCATTTGAAAGTGCCCTAGGATTTTTGTAATGCTAAATGAGCATTGGCTTTAATATAAGTCATCAGCTGCATTAGCCCCTAACGAGAGAGCCAGTCTATCCTTTGAAACATTGAAGCCAGGCATTGACTTTCCTCTCTAGCTATGAGTCCTAGATGGCATAAGAAAGTTCTAGATGTCATCTTCTTCTAATATAAAACTGTTTCATTGACATGGAAAAATCTGTTGTTTAGTGAAGCCACCTTCATTAATTACCTGAGCTAGATCTCCTGGATAAATTGCTGCAGCTTCTACATCAGCAATTGCTGCTTCACCTTGCACTTTTATGTTATACCAGTAGATATGGATTTCCCCCCCCTAAATCTTATAAAACAACCTCTGCTAGCTTCAAACCTTTCTTCTGAAGCTTCCTCACCTCTCTCAGCCTTCATAGAATTGAAGAGATTCAGGGTCTTGTTTTAGATTAGGCTTTGGCTTAAGAGAATGTTGTGGCTGGTTTGACCATCTATCCAGACCACTAACACTTTCTCCATATCAGCAAGAATGCTGTTTCATTTCTTATCATTTGTGTGTTCACTAGAGTAGCACTTTTAATTTCTTTCAATAACTTTTCCATTGCATTCACAACTTGGTTAATAGTTGGCCATTGTATTAATTAACCTAACTTCAGTATTGTTGTGTCCCAGGAAATAGAGAGGCCCAAGGAGAGGGAGTGAGGTGAGGGAATGGCTAGTTGATGGAGCTATCAGAACATATACAGCATTTATTGATTAAGTTCATCCTCTTATACGGGCATGATTTGTGGCACCCCAAAAAAATTACAATGGGAACATTAAAGATCTCTGATCACAAATCTCCATAATAAATATGATAAAAAAGAAAAAGTGTGAAATGTTGTGAGAATTACCAAAATGAGATACAGAGACACAAAGTGAGCAAATGCTGTTGGGAAAAAATGGTGCCCATAGACTTGCTCGAACCAGGGTTACCACAAACCTTCAATTTTAAAAAAATGCAATATCTGTGAAGCATAATAAAGAAGAAAAGCACAATAAAACAAGATGTGTCTGTATGGGGGAAATTTCCATTTATTCCAGTGGTGTCTATATTTTTATTCCAGGCTTACACTGCCATACTTAAGATAAGCAGTGACATTCTTCTTACTTCATAATCAATACAGGTTTTTTTATGGATATAATTACAACTTTGATTCAGAAATCTCTAGTCATTATCACCAAATTTAGGAAGGACTCAACTGAACACTGAATAGTTTTGCCTGATTTTGAGGCTGTCAGAGACAAGTAGATTCCAGTTAATATTAAATTCAAGGGTATTTGCAAATACTTTGTGAGTCAATATTTTACAGCTCATATTTCTGTCTTCTTCTGTAATTGGTGTATGTAGTCAAGTTCACTGTGAATTGAAAGCTCACACCTAGCTGAAAATGATCTACATGCAAGAATCTTGATCTTTGTCCAAAATACCCCAAGAAACCTTAGAAGTTGAGTTGAAATAACTTAAACAATTGAAGTCATTATCAACTCAACCAGAAACAGGCAAGTATGGGAATGAATCACTTGAGCTGGACATGGTCTGCATTGGATTATTAAAGGTTGTTCATGCCCAGAGACATTTGCATCCCAAATATTTTAAAGGTCCCTTTAGCAAGGTTAACTATTTGAGATATTATTTGTATATCACAAATCCTGCTGCTTTCTTTTGGGAATACAGAATAAAGTCCTTCAGGAGAGAAGTAGCTGGACATTCTTGCTAGAGAAGATAATGATCACTATCTCTATTACAGCAAATGTATATTTCCAAATATTAAAAATTATAAACCTTAAAGTAACACACATGGCCAATCCACCTATGAAGAAATGACAGGATAAAAAGACTGAAAAGTAATACTATCGTATTTAATCAGATTCATAGACATAACAATGCCATTTCCACCTCTGAGTATTATGAATTTAATTCCAGAATATTCTTATAACAAAATCATTTGTATTTTAGAGGTCTTTTGCCTTTCAGTTGATGTAGTAGTTTCAACTACATAACTTTAATAGGCTCATGAAGATTATTTCATCCTTGTTTTTCAGATGACAATAATGGAAGTCATAAATAAAATAACTTGCCTAATGCCTAATAACTAGTGAGCTGAAGCCCTGTTTTTGTTGGTCCAGTATGCCTTCTTCCATTCTCAGGTGCCTTCATTTGAAAGTACAAAGTAGAGTTCTGGAGGGAAGAGGTATCTGGAAATTCTTACTAAACATGATGATAAACTCTACTACAGCAAATATTAATATTTATTTCTATCTATGTCTTCTTTATTGGATGGTAATCTTCTTAAAGAATATATATTAAATCTGTGTCTCTCATACCTTGTACAGTATCTATGTAGTCGCTATTAGAAATGTTGAACTAAAAAGGCTTAACAAATATGAATGCAAGACTTTCTCTCAGGGACAGTTTGTCCTATCATTAAGAACAGAGATACTTCTCCAAACCTAGAAAAATGCAAGAAAGCACATGGGAACTGAAGAAAGGATAGATTCATCAATTCATTCATTCAAAAACTTCTTAATGAGAATCTACTATGTGCCAGGTACTATGCTAGGCAGAGGCATAGTAATGCGGAAGACAGACATGATGCCTATACTCACAAAGCACCCATGAATTTGGACCTATTCTTTAAAGTCCTGTTACAAATCTTAGCTATTGTAAATTGTGCTGCTATGAACATAGGGGTGCATATATTATTTCTGATATAATATACAATAGCTAAGATTTGGAAACACCCCAAAGGCCCATTAGCAGATGAGTGGATAAAAAAGCTGTGGTACATTTACACAATGGAATACTACGCAGGTGTAAAGAGAAAGAACTCTTACCATTTGGATGAACCTGGAGAGTATTATGCCAAGCAAAATAAGCCAGTCACATAAGATAAGTACCACATGATCTCACTCATATGTGGATTCTAATGAATAAACTGATGAACAAGTAAAACTGATGAACAAAATAGATCCAGAGACATAGAAGTATGGAACAGATTTAAATGTCAGAGGGAAGGCGGGGGAGGGTGGAAAGAGATTAACCAAAAAACTTGTATGCACATATGCATAACCCATGAACACAGAAAATAGGATAGTGAAGAGGGTGAGAGTGGGCTAGAGGAGATCAATGGGAGAAAAGGAGGACATATGTAATACTTTGAACAATAAAGATTTTGTTTAAAAGTATAGATGACTCTCCAGAGAATTATGTGGAGTGAAAGTACCAATCTCAAAAGGTTACATGCTGTGTGATTCTGTTACAAAGTATGAACCAGTGCTTCTCAAATTGAATGTGTGAATAATTTACCCAGGGATTTACCATGATTCAGTAGGTTTGGGATAGGTCCAAAGAGTCTACATCTCTCACAAGCTTCCAGTTGATGCTAATTATGCTGGTACCAGATTCATCCTTTGAATAGTTAAGACCAAAATTATAAAATTTTATTCCCTTAAAATACTACCTTATATTCCTTTCTCCTCCCCAAGACTTCCCCAGTGTTACTTGCCCTCATTTGTGGGTGTTTCTATGCAATTTCATCACATTTGTAGGTTTGTATATGCACCATCACAGTAAAGATACAGAACCATTTCATCATTCCCAATCCCCCTCCCCACAACATTGTTAACTCCTGGCAACCCCAAATCTGTTAACCTCTCTATAATTTTGTCATTTCGAGAGTGTTATATAAATAGAATCACACAGTATGTAACCTTTTGAGATTGGTACTTTCACTCCACATAGTTCTCTGGAGAGTCATCCAGGGTTTTGCCTCTATCAATAGATTATTCCTTTTTATTGGAGAGTGTTCAGTGGTATGAAAGGGCCACAGTTTAGCCACTCAGCAATTGAAGGACATCTGGGTTGTTTCTATTTTCAGTTATTTCAATTAAAGCTGCTGTAAACTTTTTAGTACAGATTTTTTTGTAAACATAAGTTTTCATTTCTTTGGGATGAATAACCAAGATTGCAACTGCAGGGCAAATGGCAGTTTCATGTGTAGTTTTATAATAGGCTGCCAAACTGTTACCCATTGTGGCTGTACAATTTTACATTCCCACGAGCAAAATTTGAGTATTCCAGTTGCTCCTCATACTTTCCAGCTTTTGGTGTTACCACTATTTTTTTTTTAATTTTAGAGAATCTCATAGCTATATATAGCACTATCTCAATGTGGTTTTAATTTTCATTTCCCTAATGGCTAATAATAATGTCAAACAGCTTTCCTGCATTTCTTTACCATTTATTTGATACTAGAGGCCAGGTGCACGAAATTCGTGCACTGGGAGGGGGAGGGTGTCCTTCAGCTCAGGCTGCACCCTCCCCAATCTGGGACCCCGCTGGGGATGTCTGATTGGCAGTCAGACATCCCTCTCACAATCCAGGACTGCTGGCTCCCAACTGCTTGCCTGCCTGCCTGCCTGATTGCCCCTAACTGCTTCTGCCTGCCAGCTTGATCACCCCCTAACCACTCCCCTGCCAGCCTAATTGATGCTAAGTGCTCCCCTGCCAGCCTGATAGCACAAACTTGCCCTCCCCTGCCACCCGATTGCCCCAAACTGCCCTCCACTGCTGGCCTGATCACCCCCAACTGCCCTCGCCTTCTGGCCCAATCGCCCCAACCTGCCCTATCCTGCCACCTGATCGCCCCAAACTGCCCTATCCTGTTGGCCTATTTGCCCCAAACAGCGCTCACCTGCCAGCCCGATCAAGCCCAAATGCCCTCCCCTGCCGGACCAATCACCCCCACTGCCCTCCCCTGCCAGCCCGATCTCCCCCAATTGCCTTCCCCTGCAGGCCCGATCATTTCCAACTGCCCTCCCCTGCTGGCCTGGTTGCCTCTAACTGCCCTCCACTATAGGCCTGGTACCCCCAACTGCCCTCCCCAGATGGCCTTGTTGCCCGCAACTGCCCTCCCCTGCCACCTGGTCACCACTAACTGCACTGCCCTGCAGGCCTGGTTGCCCCCAACTGCCTTCCATTGCCCGCCTGATTGCCCCAAACTGCCCTCCCCTGCCTGCCCGGTCATCCCTTAATGCCATCTCCTGCAGGCCTGGTCACCCCCAACAACCTTCCCCTGCAGGCCTGGTTGCCCCTAACTGCCCTCCCGTGCTAGCCTGGTTGCACCAACTGCCATCCCCTGACAGCCCGGTAGTCCCTTAATGCCCTTCCCTGCAAGCCTGGTTCCCCCAACCATCCTCCTCTGCCGGCCCGGTCGTCCTTTAATGACCTTCCCTGCAGGCCTGGTCCCCCCCTCAACTGCCCTTCTCTGCTAACCTGGTTCCCCGAAACTGCCCTCCCCTGCCAGCCTGGTCACCCCCAACCACCCTCCCCTGCTGGCCTGGTTGCCTGCAACTGCCCTCCCTTGCATGCCTGGTTCCCCCCAACCACCCTCCCCTGCCGGCCCGGTTGTCCCTTATTGCCCTCCCCTGCTGGCCTGGTCGTCCCCAACTGCCCTCCCCTACCGGCCCAGTCATCCCCAGTTGCCCTCCCCTGCCCCTAAACTGCCCTCCCCTGCCAGCCTTGTCCCCCAATTCATGCCCTTCCCTGCAGGCCTGGCCCCCCCAACTGCCCTCTCCTAATAGCCTTCCCCCCCAACTGCCCTCCTCTGCCACCTGGTCACCCCTAACTGTCCTCCCCTGCAGGCCTGGTCACCCCTAAATTGCCTTCTCTGATGGCCTGTTTGCCCCCAACTGCCCCAAGTGCCCTTCCCTGCTGGCCTGGTACCCCCCAAGTGACTTCCCCTGCAGGCCTGGTTGCCCTTAAATGCCTTCCCCTGTAGGCCTAGCTCCCCCCCCAACTGCCCTCCCCTACAGGCCTGGTTGCCCGCAATTGCCCTCCCCTGCTGGCCTTGGCTCCCCCAACTACCCTCCCCTGCTGCCTGGTCACCCCTAACTGCCCTCCCCTGCCAGCCTGGTCACCCCTAACTGTCCTCCCCTGCAGGCCTGGTTGCCCTTAAATGCCTTCCCCTGTAGGTCTAGCTCCCCCCCCAACTGCCCTCCCCTCCCAGCCTGGTATCCTCCAACTGCCCTCCCCTACAGGCCTGGTTGCCCGCAATTGCCCTCCCCTGCTGGCCTTGGCTCCCCCAACTACCCTCCCCTGCTGCCTGGTCACCCCTAACTGTCCTCCCCTGCAGGCCTGGTTGCCCTTAAATGCCTTCCCCTGTAGGTCTAGCTCCCCCCCCAACTGCCCTCCCCTCCCAGCCTGGTATCCTCCAACTGCCCTCCCCTACAGGCCTGGTTGCCCGCAATTGCCCTCCCCTGCTGGCCTTGGCTCCCCCAACTACCCTCCCCTGCTGCCTGGTCACCCCTAACTGTCCTCCCCTGCAGGCCTGGTTGCCCTTAAATGCCTTCCCCTGTAGGTCTAGCTCCCCCCCCAACTGCCCTCCCCTCCCAGCCTGGTATCCTCCAACTGCCCTCCCCTACAGGCCTGGTTGCCCGCAATTGCCCTCCCCTGCTGGCCTTGGCTCCCCCAACTACCCTCCCCTACTGGCCTGATCACCCACAACTGCCCTCCCCTGCCAGCATTCTTGTGACCACATGGGGTGGCCATCTTGTGACCACATGTGGGTGGCCATCTTGTGTGAGGCCGTGACAGTCAATTTGCATATTACCTCTTTATTATATAGGATTCTTTTTGGGTAAATATCTATTTCAGTTTTATCCCAATTTCTAGTTGGAATTTTTCTTATTGTTTCTGTTGAGTTTTAAGAGTTTGTCATATATTCTAGATACTACCACTTTGTCACATATGTCCTTTAAAAATATTTTCTCTTAGTCTTAAGCTTTTCTTTGATCTTCTTCACAGGGTCTTTAGCAGATCATAAGTCTTTAATTTTAGTGAGGTCCAATTTATCACTTTTTCTTTTTATGGATTGTGCTTTGGGTATCAACAACCATCAACCATTTACCTAAACCTGATCCCAAAGCTTTTCTCCTATGTTTTCTTTTCTAATAAGGGTTTTATAGTTTTAATCTTTACATTTAAACCCATGACCACTTTGAACTACTTTTTGTATAAGGTGTGACTTTTAGACTTACACCTGTTGAGGTGTAGCATGAGGTACTGGTAGGTTTTATGTTCAGTTTCTCACTGGATCCCACTGACATCACCCCTACCGAAGTGGAGCAAAGTCTTACACCTCCTCAATGTAGACAGTTGAGATGGGAGTTCAGTTAGCCCTTCCCTCTGCTGACATCTTTTCTGCAAATGTGTGACACTGACATTCACTGTCTTGATTCTGAGTGATTGTGTAAACTCAGCTCCTCATTGAATTTCTCTGAAGCTAAGGAGAAGGGAAGTGGGACATTGACATAGAATATTTTATATCTATAGGGAGGGTCATGGTAGAACCTCAGTTTCCTGATGAAAACATAGGAGGAGAGGGAAATAGAGGGTCAACCAGCTCCAGTTCTCATCATCTCATTCTACCTCATTGTTGGTGAGTTGGTGTTGGGATTCTGCTCCCCAGTGTGCTCCACTGATACAGGGAGTGGACTGTGAAGCTTAGTGGTAACTGGCTCTACCTCTTACCACCTCATTAAGTCTTGTTTCTTTTAGGAAGATATGGAGTCTGTTCACTGAGGGATGCCACTGACACTATCTTAGGTGGGAAGGAGAATGGTAATATCACCTGCTTCTGGCTCATGGGGAATGAAATATCAGATCTTTATTCAGTTTTGCCAAAACTATTCCTGCAGGAGACTGAGTACACTGCCTGCATTGCTGGTCAGAGAACAGATGACTAGCTCCCTCCTCAGCTCTGCCAATACCACCGGGCAGGGGAATCAGAGGACTGCCATCTGCTTCTGTGGTATTAGGGGGAGTGACAGAGAGGAGGATCACCTTGTGCTTGGCCTCACTGGAACTGGCCAAGAAGGGTACAGCTTTTCCATTGTTGTTTTTGGCTAATGTGGGATTGCTATTGACAAAAAGGTTTCTATTGTTAGGTTACCCATTTACTGGGGCTTTACCTAGGGGAAACAGGTTTTTTCTTTTTGTCTGTGATGTTGGCAGTTCATCAGCACAAACCAGTATTATATGAAATGTTAAAGGGTCTTCTTTAAGAAGAAGAAGAAAAAAGATAAAAATATGAATAATAATATGGCAATATATATATGTATATATACTTTAAATGCAAATGCATTAAATAGTCCAATCAAAAGACATATGGTGACTGGAAGGATAACAAAACAAGACCATTACATATGCTGTGCACAAGAGAGTCACTTCAGATCAAAAGACACATACAGACTGAAAGTAACAGGATGGAAAAATACATTTTATGAAAATGGAAACAAACAAACAAAAAGCTAGGATAGCAATACTTATACCAGAAAAATAGACTTTAAAACAAAGGCTATATAACAAGAGACAAAAAAGGACCCAGCAACTCCACTTCTGAGTATTGATCTGAAGAAACCCAGAACACTAAATTGGAAAGATATACATTCATATGTTCATTGCAGCATTATTTACAATAGCCAAGATGTGGAAGCAACCTTAGTGCCCATCAATAGATGAATGGATAAAGAAGTGGTTCATATATACAATGGGATATGACTCTGCCATAAAATAATAAAAACTTGCCATCCAAAACAACATGGATGGACTTAGAGGGTTATTGTGTTGAGTGAAATAAGTCATACAGAGGAAGACAAATATCATATGATTTCACTTATATGTGGAATCTAAAAAACAAAGTAAATGAACAAGAAGAACAGAAACAGACTCAGAGATATAGAGAACATTTTGACAGTTGCCAGATGGGAGGGGCGTTGGAGGGACAAGTGGAAATGGTGAAGGGATTAAGAAGTACAAATTGGTAGTTACAGAATAGTCATGGGGATGTAAAGTACAACATAGGGAATATAGTTAATAATATTATAATAGCTATGTATGGTGTCAGATGGGTACTAGATTTATTGGGGTGATCACTTAGTAAGTTTTATGATGTCTAATCACTTGGTTGTACACCTGAAAATAACATAATATTGTATGTCAACTATAATTAAAAAATACAAAATTACTTAGAAAATAAAATCATAATATAAACAGAGCCACTTTAAAATGGTGTCGGAGCTGCCATCCAGAAGACACAATTGTTCCCATCTCTTTCTCATTAATACCTCTTGCCTTCACCACCTATTTAGAGCACTATTTGGGTTTCTGCCTGAATCAGTTCTTCCAGAATAGCTATCCTTTTGTTTCTCAAATGAATGCTTGTCACCTCTCACTTTTGCCTTTTATGTTTAGATTAACAGGCAGAAACACTCTTAGTCCATATGAGCTGCTATAGCAGAATACCTTACACTGGATGGCTTAAACAACACTTATTCACAGTTCTGGAGTCTGGAAAGCCCAAGATGAAGATTCAAATAGATTCAGTGTCTGGTGAGAGCCCACTTCTTGAGTCATAGACAGCCATCTTATTGCTGTGTTCTCAAATGGTAGAAGGACAATGGATCCCTCTGAAATCTCTTTTGTAAGGACACTAATCCCATTCATGAGGGTTCTCCTCTCATTCATGATTTAATCACCTCTCACAGGCCCCACTTCCAAATACCATCACCTTGGGGATTGAGGTTTTTAATGTATGAATTTGGGGGAGACACAAACATTCAGTCTACAGCAAGCACATAACTGGTTGTACTTTTTTCCACACATGTAACCAGTAATTCTGACACAGTTTTATCACAAATGTCAAGTGGTTGGTGGTCCAGGAAGATTCAGACTTTGTAACGGGGTGGAGGTGGCTGCATTTTTATGATTTGCAGCATTATAATCAATATATTTTTATTGATTGCAGAGAGGAAGGGAGAGTGAGAGAAAGAAACATCAATGATGAGAGAGAATCATTGATCAGCCATCTCCTGCACACCTCCCACTAGGGATGGAGCCTACAACCTGGGCATGTGCCCTGACTGGGAATCAAACCTCGAACTTCCTGATTGAAGTGGAACTACAACCATTGAGCCACACCAGATCCAGTGGTGGCTGCATTTTTAGTCAAACTTCCAGTGGGTTAATTGTTATTAATTGCTATTAGTATGTTAATGCCACCACCTGGCTCAATATTCATGCCAGGGTATGGAGTGCTGACATCATTTGGGACATGAGTCTGAGACTTTGTCTCTTGCTTTAAGAAATGTGTCATTTATTTGCCTCCAATAAATTGTGGAGCTTAATGAACTGTCAAGGGGTTTTTAGATGAATATTCACTTACTAGAGGCCCAGTGCATGGATTCGTGCATATTGAAAGGAAATTCATTAGAAGGTGGTTGGTGGGGCGGGACTGGGCGAGACTGGCCAGACACGCCCTGGAGCCAAACTCCTGCAGTCCCTCCCCAGTTGGCTGGTTGCTTAGGCTTTTATATATAGATAGTAGCATGTGTCCTGTTCTCTGTGTTATACAGACATATTCATATATTATGAGTAAGTCATTGCAGTTATGGAAAAGTATAAAATGTGTATGTGTTTCAAATAAAGTGCCACTGAACACATCTTATGAAGTCTTATCCAATCTCCTAACCCTTATACTGCTCTAACAATTGTAACCTTTTAAAAATATTTTTTATTGATTTCAGAGAATAAGGGAGAGGGAGAGCGAGACAGAAACATCGATGATGAGAGAGAATCATCAATTGGCTGCCTCCCACATGCCTCCCACCAAGAATCGTGCCCAGAAACTGGGCATGTGCCCTGACCTGGAATTGAACTGTGACCTTCCGTTCACAGGTCAACACTCAAAACACGGAGCCACATAGGCCAGGCAACAATTATCACCTTTTAAGACATAACTTATTTCCTTAGTGTGATAATGCGCCTCACTAATTGTGACAGGCATTATACTCTGGACTTTCCATGATTAACACAGAATAAAAAGCAAAAGGTCAGAGAAGCTTTGCAGTTACAAACCTTCTTACCACTGATCTATGGCTTTAAGAAAAGTGATTCTGTTTCATTTTCTTCAAGTTTATTTATTAATTTGAGGTAATAATGACTGGTTTAAAGGAATTTTGTAAATTGGCAGTTGTTTTTGTCTAAGGTCTATGAAGAAAAATAAAAATGTCTACTTTATACTTTTTATATTAAAAGATTTGCATCCAACACAGATTGTTAACATATGAAAAGGTGCTCAACATTATTAGTCATCAGAAAATGCAAGGGCAAACTTCAATGCCATATTACTAGACTACCACCAGCATAGTTAAAATTAAAAGGACTGGCAATGCCAAGTGCTGACAAGGATGTAGACTAACTGGAACTCTTGCACATTGCTGGTTGAAGGTAAATTGATAAAAGCACTTTGGACAACTATTTAATAGAAGGTGGCAAAGTTAAAGAGCAAATATTCTAGGGTCCAGTAATTCCACTCCTGGCTATATACACAATAGAAATGTGTACAAATGTGAACCAAAATGCATGCACAAAAATGATCTTCTGCCTGGCTGGTGTGACTCAGTGTTTGAACATCGACCTATGAACTAGGAGGTCAGGGTTCAATTCCCAATCAGGGCACATGCCCGGGTTGCAGGCTCAATCCCCAGTGTGGGGCATGCAGGAGGCAGCGGATCAATGATTCTTTCTCATCATTTACTGTTTCTATCTCTCCCTCTCCCTTCCTCTCTGAAATCAATAAAAATATTTTTAAATGATTTTCCTAGCCAAAACCAGGGGACACAAATGTCCATTGACAGGTAATTGGATAAATGCATATGATACATTCAGACAATGGGATATAATTCAGCAATAAACAGAACAAATTACTGATATATGCAAATACATGGATGAAACTCACATACATAATACTGAGCAAAAGAAGGCCAAACACAAAAGAGGACAAACTGTATAATTTATTTTACATCAAGTAAAACAAAACAAAACAAAACAATGCCAGCCAAATATTTGGGAGAGTATTAACTAGGAGAGGGCTCAAAGGCGCTTCCTGGAGTCCTGGCTCCTGGCTATGTTCTGTATCTCAATGTCAATGCCAGTTTCATAGATGTAAGAATTCATCAAGCTTTACACTTAAGATCTGTTGATTTACTAAAAATGTATCTTTTAAAATAGAAATAAAAAGACTATATCTAAAATTGTCAAAATAGCCTGAAGAATTGACACTTCTGGACAGGCTGATTTCCAAGTATACCAACTTGCTTCCAGAGAGTGAAAGCTTTTCTCAGTCACCAGATCAAATTTCTGGAGGCTCCACATGGGCAATATAGTTTCAGTGCTGTGCCCAGGAACAAGATATGCTTAAATGTTAATTTTGGATCATCTCATTTTATTATAAAATGCGAGATGGAAGTGGTAACATATCATGGCTCACATGTTTTGTTTAATAGTTATCTAACTCATAATTTTCAATTCTTTTTTAAAAATATTTTTATTGATTTCATAGAGGAAGAGAGAGGGAGAGGGAGAAACATCAACAATGAGAGAGAATAATTCATCAGCTGTCTCCTGCAGGCCCTTCACTGGGGATCGAGTCCACAACAGGGACATGTGCCCTGATCAGGAATTAAACCTTGATCTCCTGGATCATAGGTGATACTCAACCACTGAGCCACACCAGTCAGGCTAATTTTCAATTCTTTTTTTAAAAAATATATTTTATTGTTTTTTTACAGAGAGGAAGAGAGAGGGATAGAGAGTCAGAAACATCGATGAGAGAGAAACATCAATCAGCTGCCTCCTGCTCACCCCCTACTGGGGATATGCCCTCAACCAAGTACATGCCCTTGACCGGAATTGAACCTGGGACCCTTCAGTCCACAGGCCAACACTCTATCCACCGAGCCAAACTGGTCAGGGCATAATTTTCAATTCTTAAACATATAAGTTAACAACTTAAAAATAATTATCAGTCTGTATATTTCTTTTGTTGCCATCATAACTTACACAACTCCTTGAAAGCAATCATTTAAGTAACTACTGATTTACTCATTCTTGGAAAAACTTGCTTAATAAGATATTCATTTTTCCTCAGATTTAGAAAAATAAATGTGTAATACATGGCTTAATTCAAAATATTTTTCAGATTTTATTTTCCACATATAGCCTATCATTGTTTCAAAGAATTAGATGCAGGAAGGGTGCAGTCCCTATTTCCAAACCATACCTTGGAAGGAACTATTTTCTATCTGAAATGGACTCTCCTACAAAGGCACATGAAATAGAAAGGTGCTCTTGATCCCGAGGAGATTCTATCCACCAAGACATCTGTTTAGGGGTAGCATTTTGGTTTTGATAAAGTTTGGTACTGTTCTCTGAGAGCATTTGTTCCAGATACAACATCACACAGGGGACTGATTCTCCAGGGATAAAGCTGAAGTCACAGGTTTTGTTTGTCATTGGAAACCTCAGAATGCTTTTTCAGCACTGACTTTCTGATATTTGAAATGGAGCAAACCCTTGTTTCCTAGGGTTCATTTTTACACCAGAGGGCCTTCTTGAATATCATTTTTCTTCAGAGAAGTGTCTGTTCCTTACACTGCAGCCTTGAGGTATCATTGAATGTGTCACCTCTCCAAATTAAAACATAGTATTACAAGCCAGGTGCTACTCTCAGCATTGCAATGGCTGAAACACAGTAGAATAAAGAAGATGTTTCATGTCCATAGAGGTAGAAAATTCATAGCACTCTTTTAAAATGAATCTTGTATGGGTCAGCAGATTTATTCAGTGTTACACAAAAAGGAGTTAACATTTCATTAGCAACTAACTTATCTGTCTCAGCAATAAGATACTCTTCAGTCATTTATTTCCATATAAGAAGTCACAGCAGAAGAAATGCAATTACTATTGAAGAGGAAAATAAATATTGAGGCAAAACTAAGACTTTTTTTTTTACAGAATTATAGATATTACACTTGATTCTAAGCTTCATTTAATCAAAGCATTTGGCTATTTTGCTTTGGTGAGTAAGTTTATGATCAGGAAAGATGAAATAATTATTTTTTGAAGAACACTAAAGCTAACATATTTTTGCAAAGTTTGTAGCAATGATTTAAATATAATTGCTTGAAGCTATTGTACAAAGAATATGGGAGATGCTGGTTGTTCAATTGGTTTTTGACAAAAAGGCAAAAGCAATTAAACGGAGAGAAAAATTACCTGTTCAATAAATGGTGCTAGAACAATTGTACATCCACAGGCAAATACATAAAATGAACTTCAAGTTCATACCATATATAAAATTTCATACCGCCCTAACCGGTTTGCCTCAGTGGATAGAGCATCGGCCTTCAAACTGAAGGGTCCCAGGTTCGATTCTGGTCAAGGGCATGTACCTTGGTTGTGGGCACATCCCCAGTAGGGGGCGTGCAGGAGGCAGCTGATCGATGCTTCTCTCTCATCGATGTTTCTAACTCTCTATCCCTCTCCCTTGCTCTCTGTAAAAAATCAAGAAAATATATATTTTTAAAAATTCATACCATATATAAAAATTTCATACCATATATAAAAATTAACTCAAAATGGATCACATATTTAAATATGAAAGTTAAAACTATAAACCTTTAAAAAAAAACAAGGGAGAAAATCTTTGGGATCTAAAGCTAGGCAAAGAGGGAGAGACACTGGAGGTTGGTCAGCACAATCCTTTAAAGAAATCCATTTTAAAACCTACTGATAACTTAGACTTCATCAAATTTAGAAACATTTGCTTTGTGAAACATTACATTAAGTGGATGAAAACACAAACTGCAGACTGAAAGAAAATAATTGTAACCAAACCATATATCTGCACAGATGACTACTATCTACAATATATTAAAAAATCTCAAACTCAACAGTAAAAAAAGCAACAACCAAAAAAAGAATCCATCTGATTAGAAAATATTAAAAGACACTAAGAGACATGCCACTGAATTGGATACATAAAGGGAAAACAAGCAGTGCCACTATTTTTTTGGGGGGGGAGGGGCCCCTAGGGCAGCTGCTGCTTGTCAGGGCTACTATGGCTGCTGCTGGTGGGGGGTA
>NW_005371454.1:260595-265028 GCF_000412655.1 Myotis brandtii | reverse complement strand
ACAGAACTACTATGATGGCTGGGACCTGGCCACTTTGGGTTGTCAGTCAGTTGCACTACTATGGCTGCAGAGAAGCAAGACACTTCAGGTTGCCTCTTGGTGGGGCTACAATGGTGGCCAGGCATGTGGCCCTTTTTGAGTCTGATGGTGGAACACTTCGGACTGCCACTGGGCGGCCTACTATTGTGGCAAGAGGCGTGGTGCTTCAGGCTCCTGCTTAGTGGGGCTACTACAGCTGCTGGGAGGGGGTGAGGTACTTCAGAAGGGGCTACTGCTAGTTGGGGTTACCATGCTGAGGGAAAGCATGGTGCTTTGGTCTGTCCATGGCAGAGGGTGGGGCACTTTGGAGAGCCACTTGGTGGAGCTACTATGGATGCTGGGACTTGGGGCGGGGGAGGGGGAGTGCTTTGAGTTGGCGCTAGGTGGGGCTACTATGGCAGTGGAAGGGGGGGCACTTGGCACAACATCAGCAATGTTGCTGGGGCCTTCCAGTGGCACTTAGTAGGGCCACTATGACAGCAGAGTGGCAGGGCACTTTGTGGTGTCCCTCAGTGAGGCTACTGTAGTGGAGGGGAGCTGGGCACTTCCAGCAACACTTGGTCAGGCTACTGTGGCTGGAGGGAACTGGGTGCTTCAGGTGGCCCTTGCATGGGCCTTCTAGGGCTGTGGGGCGCTTTGGGTGGCACTCAGCAGGGCTAGTATGGCTGTGGGTGGGGAGCTGAATGCTTCAGGCTGCTGCTCAGTGGGGCTGCTATGGTGGCCGGCAGGGCGGCTGGGCACTTCCGGCAGCACTCTCAGGGCTACTATGGTTGGGGCATGCTGCGCTTCTGGCTAGCGCTTAGTGGGGTTATTATGGCTGCTGGCAGGCAGAGTGCTTCATGATGTTCCTCAGTGGGGCTGCTATGGCTGAGGGGTGCGCTTCCTGTGGCGCTTGGGAAGGCTAGTATTGAGAATTGGGTGGGAGTGCACGAGGAGGAGGGGGGCGTTTCTCAGCGATTCAGGTGGCAGGAGGCTAGGCGCTTCAGGCTGCTACTAGGTGGGGCTATTACAATAAAAGGTGGGTGGAGCTCTTTGGACTGAGCGGGCTATTATGGCAGCGGGGGTGGGGGCACTTTGGACAGCACTTGGTGCATCTACTCTGGCTTTAAAGGAGCAGGATGATTGAGGCAGGGAGTAAGGAAGAGGCTACTATGGTGGCAGGGGCTCTGGACTCTCTGGCAGTGCTTGGCAAGGCTATATGGCAGCAGGGGTGGGGGTTAGGCGCCTCTTGCTAATGCTCAGTGAAGTTACTATGGTGAGGGGAGGGTTGGGTGCTTCTGGGTACTGCTCTGTGAGGCTACCTTGGCAGCAGGGTGCTGGGGTGTTTCTGGCTGCCTCTTGGTAGGGCTACTTGCTAGGGCAGGGAAGCAGGAGCATGATGCTTTGGGCCACGCTTGGTGGAGCAACTATAATGGGGGGGGGGGGGCTTCAAGCTGCTGCTAGGCAGCTATTGTGGGGATTATTGTGGAGGCCTCAGAGTACTTCAGGCAGTGCTCAGTGAGACAACTATGCCTGCAAGGGGTGGGACCATCCAGTAGCACTCAGCAGGGCTACAGTGGCTGTGGGACTGCAATTTAGTTGGGTTACTATGGCCTTAGGGCATGGGATGCTCTAGGTTGGTGCTCTCTGGGTCCACAGTGGGCAGGGAGGGGAAATGATCTCTGCCCCGAAGCCACACAACTCTGTCTCTGAGTTTTCTTGAATTTCACTTCAAGATCCCTTCAAGATAGTCTATAGAACAGGCTCAGGCAGACTCCTCCCCAAGGTGTGAGCTTGCGTGGCATGACAGTGGGGTTGCATGGCTGGGGTTTGTGCAGTTCTAGGCCAATGCAGATTTTGGGGGAGTGATCACCCCAGGAAATATCCACACCTGTGGGTGGTGTGGAAAAACGACTCAATAGAGATACCCTGGTGGCTGTCCCTTCAGTTCTCTTCATGTTGCCACATAGCTCAGTCTGTTTTCACAAGACTCTAGTCCCCTCCAAGCTGCTCTCCTGCGGGATCCCAGGGTGAGTGGCTGGGAAGGAAATTCTGTGCACTGGCCCTTTAAAAGGGCTCCTGGGTTTTTAGCAGACTCTCTGTCTCTCCCCAGTGGACAGAATCATTCTGATTTTTACAGCCAGATGTTATGTGGACACCACTTTTCAGCTTTGTTGCTTTGGGCTGGGGAGCCTGGCTTAGGGTTAAGAACCCACATTTTTTAGGGGTACCTTTGCAACTGAGATATCCTTCTGAATTCTCAGCTGCTGCAAGTGAGTACAAGTCCAATCCGTTTTTGCATATGCACCCTTTCTACCAATCTTGATGTGGCTTCTTCTAGAAATCCTTTGTTGTAAGATTTTTGTTCATTTAGTCTTCAGTTGGTTATTCAGGTAGATTGTTCTATAATGTAGTTGTAATTCCAGTTCGGGGATGGGAGGAGGTGAGTGTAACATCTACCTACTCTGCTGCTATCTTTTTCTCCCTCCACTATATTCCTCTTTTGATGAATCCCCTTCTGTTATACAAACTTGTCAATCATGGATGAATTATAAAAATACATAATCAAAGAAACTTCGATAAGATAAACATCTTCATAGAACAAAGATAAAACAGAAAGCTGGAATTATAAATGGGGCTGAAGATCAATATTCCAAAGCAGGCAGTGGGGGATATAAGTTTACCTCCTTTGAGAAAAGAAGGACTAGAAGGCTTCTATGTGAAATGGAAAAACGGAGTTGGCCTTGCTTCTTAAATCCAGAGGGTGTGAGTCATAAAAGTAAAGCAAAAACATTCTGACAACCACTGCCTGGGGCTACAACTAATATGGAGCTGCCAGGCAATGTAAGCCTAAGGATAGGACATAGCCTCAGGACAGGGCTGCCTGAGGCTCACTACCAGTTCTGTATATCCTTCATATCCCTACTATGGAGAAGGCCCAAACCTTAATTATGAGAACTGCTTCTCAACCAATGGCCCCAGGACATTTATGGAAGTAGCCTCATAACTTTTCTGGGAGGAAAAAGCCTAGAGAGGGAACGAAAGAGAAAACAATGTAAAGCAAAAATCTGTTCCCCTTAGATAAGTCTGTGATCCATGATTCTAAAATGCTTGAAGAAATGTAATACTAAGGAAGAGTCAAGAAAATAAACATCAAGAGTATCAAAAGAGGAGTTATTTTTTGAAGATATAAATATCATAGAATAGTTAGATGAATGTTTCAATATAACCAAGGTGGGATACTCAAAGGCATGAGGATATAACATGCATAAAAAGAACAAGAAAGTATTAAACAAGAAGTTGCATACATAAAACAAGGTTGATATGAAAAAGAATCAAATTAAAATATGTATAGCAAAAATATAATAAAAATAAAATGAATAGTATAAACTCTAAAAACCAATGAAGAGATTATTATTGATTGATAACACTGAATACTTCACCTACCACACAGCAAAAAGATAAAAAGAAGTACATGCAGGAGCAATTAAAATTCCCACAAGTTCTATTGATGATCCTTTACACTTAAACTTCAATCATCTGTTCCAGGATACTGGCAATGGCAGGGAAAGAATATCTGATAAGATATTTGTTGAGAATTGTCTGACATTAAAGAGATACATAAGAATTCAAGTTAATAGTATACTTTGAGTACCAAATAGAAAAACAACAATAAAATAATAACATAATAGATCTATACCCAGAGATATAATAGAGAAAATTTCAGAAAATCAAGGATAGAATTTTAAAAAATTAAAGTCAGAATAAAGCAAAGGTGTTTTTAATCTAATTGTTAACAGCAATTTGACAAACTGTATTTCTAATTACCAACAAGAAAACACAGAAAATGAGCCAAAAGCTTTAAATTGCTGAGAGGAAAAACAATAATGAACCGAGATTTCTATACCCTGCAAAAGTGTAATTCAAAAGAAAGAGAAAATGAAGACATTTAAAAAAAAAAACTAAATGAAGCTTCCACAAACAAACCTTATATTTTCTTCAGTTAGAAGAAAGATCTTATATATTTACCATTATTTTCTTACTGAAATTAATTTTCAATAAGCTGTTGACCGACATATTCAAACTTTCCCCAGACTCCTTACAATCCCCCTTTAACTATTTGCTTCCCAGGGGTAAATTCTCCTTGTTCTCCAGTCTGTTCAGGACCTATGCCTTACTATGGTTGGCTCAGTGGGGACAGGATCCCTGACTGGTATACCCTCACCTCTGGAGTAGGATGCAGATATTTCTTATTCTATCCAGTTTCTTCTCAGTTTACATCACCATGTCTTCTTTCTGTTCACTGCTCTTTAAAATGTTTCTGTTTTTCAGAGTTGCATTTATGCCCTTCTTTTCTTATTCAATACTAGAGGCCCGGTGCATAAAAATTTGTGCACTCGTGGGGGGGGGGGGAG
>NW_005371454.1:246525-259333 GCF_000412655.1 Myotis brandtii | reverse complement strand
GCTTCAGCGCATGGCTGCCGGCCTCCATCTTGGCTGACAGTTAATTTGCATAAGGATATGCTGATTAGCCAATGGGAAGGGTAGCGGTCGTACACTAATTACCATGTTTCTCTTTTATTAGTGTAGATTTTCTCTTAACGTGTGAACTTTTAATCACCTGGAGCACTTTTTAAATTAGATTCTTGTATCTAACCCCAAATATATTAAATCCAAAGGGAGAAGAGTGAATCTTATTACTGCATTTTTAGCAATCAACTCAAATAATTCTAATGCATACTAGAGTTTAATAACCAGTGCTTTTTACTGGTATAAGCCTTTACTAGAGGTCTGGTGCACTCGGGGGTGGGGGTGGGGGCCTCAGCCTGGCCTAGACCCTCTCTCAGTCTGGGAGCCCTCGGGGGATGTCTGACAGCCACTGAGGCAGGAGAGGTTCCTGCCACTGCTGCTGCACTCACCAGCTGTGAGCCAGGCTTCTGGCTGAGCAACACTCCCCCTACGGGAGCTCACTGACCACCAGGGGGCTACTACTGCATTGAGCGTCTGCCCCCTGGTGGTCAGTGCACATCATAGCTACCGATTGTTCCACCATAAGGCCGAAACCAGCTCTCCAACATCCCCTGAGAGGCTCCAGATTGCAAGAGGATGCAGGCCAGGCCAAGGGACCCCACTGGTACACGATCAGGGCGGGGAGAGACACAGGAGGTTGGCCAGCCAGGGAGGACCCGCAGAAGGGCTCCAGAGCATGTCTGGCCCATCTCACTCAGTCCCGATCGACCAGACCCCAGCAGCAAGCTAACCTACCGGTTGGAGCATCTGCCCCCTGGTGGTCAGTGCATGTCATAGCAACTGGTCAACAAGTCAACTGTCTCCCCACTGGTGGTCAGTGCACATCATAGCGAATGGTCAACAGGTCAAACTGTCTGCCCCCTGGTGGTTAGTGCAGATCATAGCCAGTGGTTGAGCAGCTTTAGCATATCATTAGCATATTATGCTTTGATTGGTTGAATGGTCGACTGGACAACTGGACACTTAGCATATTAGGCTTTTATTATATAGGATAGCATTATCATGTTTAGCTTCACTTTTGACTTATAACAATTCAGTGATAAGTCACAAAATTTATACCAGAATCAAACCCATGTTCTAAATTCCATATGAGTATATACAACCACCAACTGGTCATCCTATATAAAAAAAGCCTAATATGCTAAGTGTCTGACCATTTGACCGTTTGACCAGTAACTATGATGCACACTGACCATCAAAGGGCAGACGCTCTGACCGGTAGGTTAGCTTGCTGCTGTTGTCCGGCCGATCGGGACTGTGCAAGACAGGCCAGACATGCCCTGGAACTCTCCTGCGGCCCCTCCCTAACCCCAATCATGCACCTGTGGGGTCCCTCAGCCTGGCCTATGCCTTCTCACAATTCATGACCCCTCGGGGGATGTCAGACTGCCGGTTTTGGCCCAATCCCCACAAGCCAGGCCAAGGGACCCCACCAGTGCATAAATCCATGCAGTGGGCCTCTAGTTTTAATATAAATGTCCTACTTATACCAAAATATTGCATCCAAATTTGAACTTATCATTTTACCCCTTTAATTCATGTAGTCCCTGAGCTAAAAAATAAAAATAAAATAAGTGAATTACCTTAAGCTCCTCTGTTCCCACCTACATTTGCTCCCATATTTTCTATCACTCCTCAACCCATTTATCCTGAGCTCCAGTTATTGCTTACTGGGGCCTGGACATGCCCATCTGAGAGTTCACTCTCCCATTCTACACATGGAACACTCCAAATCCATTAATATTTGTTCTAATATAACTTTTTCCTTAAAGCTTTTTTCTCACTCCCCAGCCAGGTCTCCACCTCTGTTTCCAGACCAAGGTCTCAATCACAGCACTTTCCATATGATCTGGAAACTACCAGCTTATACTTGTCTGCCCTACCTGGCAGGGAGCACTTTCAGGAAAGGTCTGATCAGGGTTAATTTGCTTTTATATCTAAAAGTTGAGTATATAACTTAGCTTGGAGCAGTACTTTATACTTGTTCACTAAGTAAAAACACAAACACATAAGTGAATTGACCAATGTTCACAGAATCTACAATCAAATTCCAAATCAGCCTATGTATTTTTAAGGAATATTGTGAGCTTCCTGTGAAACTTTTAGATTCCCATAAAACCCATATTTCATTCTACAGGAAGTTTGCATACTAATGAGAAAATTGTGATCCTCAAATAAGAAAATCCAAGTAAAAGCCTTTAATGATTTTTCAAACCCATTTTTCAATATGAAACATGTTTCTTGTCCTCTAGAGATAAGGAAGAACCTTGTGGACATTGATAGACCTTTTCTCTGGTTATCCCCCTGTTCCCCATATAACTGCTCTAGTCTCTTGATTGACTTGATGCTCTTTTTGTTTAGGAGCCTTTGATATAAGTGCTGGATTAATTTATAGTGGAGAGTGCAGTAGTTTTCTCTCCCTGAATCCTTTCTTAACATCTTTGGATTCTTAGAGTTAAATAAAAAATAACAAAGACTGGTCTTGCTTGAAGAATCTTAAAGGCTTTATTGATATTATGTGGCTCCATAGATTAATCATAGGAACTAGGACCATATCTATATAAAGATAGCCATTCTGAACAATGTTTCCAATAATATCAAAAACAGAAAAACTGCCAAAGGAACCATTTAAAGTCCTGATTTAATTTTAAATCTTTTCCAATATTAAAATAATCCACAAGTGATGGAGGAATAGAGAGCATTTGACACTATGACCTTGCCCCTTTTATTTCTTGACACCTTTGATGCTATGTGACATCACTCCTTAAGTCCTGAGGAGTGAGATATTTTTTGATATCTGGCTACATTGGGGACCACTTCAGACAGATAAATTCAGATTTTTAAACTAGTGAAAATATAAATCCAAAATATTCTAAAACAAATACGGATTGAGAGTTATTTACTACACTAGAGGCCCGGTGCATGAAGGTGGGGTCCCTCAGCCTGGCCTGAGGGGATCGGGCTGAAACCAATCTCTGGGTCCGGGGTGCGGGTGAAGCAGATTTGAGGCCAACAGTGCCCCAGCAGCAAACTAACCCACGGCCAGTTCCGCGAGGAATCAGGCTCCCTCCTCTCCTGGTCAGAGCATCTGTGCCCTGGTGGTCATTGCGTGTCATAACTTTAGGCAAACGGTTGAACAGTTGGACGGTCGCTTGAGCTTTTAAATATATAGATGGTTCTGATGATGGATAGAACTTGAGGATGGCATTCGAGAATAAATATTAACTAGAATAGCTTGTATTTCAAATGCCTGCCAGTGCAGAGGAATCCAGAATCATCCTCCAAATCCAAAAGAAGTTTCTACCTTTTTTGAAATTATGGTACCGATTTACTTCAGTCCCTTACTGCCAGATGTTATTTCCATTGAAGTTGGCTAAATCTCCCCGCATCAGTCATCTCAATGGACTGTTCTGGGATGCAATAATGACCATTGCATGTTACAGAAAAAAAAAACCCACAAAAAAAGTATATTGAGTATGTAGCAATAGTGTGTGACTATTTACTTATCTTTGTATAAGGACCTTGAAAATTTGATGTACACATGTAATAAAATCACTTTTAAAAAATATACATCATAACCAATTAACCTACCCTAATATGCCATACTTTCCTCAATGCCACGTGACTGAAAATTGATTGATCACCTCATGTCTGTATAATAATTACTCCCTGGCGTGTGCATAAAAAGATTTATTCGTGTCAAATCAAAATGCAAAGACCATCGATGCTTATAGAAACAAGCAGAATTTATTGCTCTCCCGGCCTGTGCCTTGAGAGTCAGGAATGTCACTCAAGAGAGAAGTTCACAAGGTCTCACCAAGTTAAAAGTAAGACTCAATATAGCACAGAAAGAAAAAGATTTACCCAAATTAGGATTCTGAAGGTCATTATTTGAATAAATAAAAAGAGAACTTCAAAGCTTCTTTTGGAACTGGTCATTGCACTGGTTTACATCACCAAAGTGTGGGCACAGAGGTCACACATTTACATTAACAGAGATAATCATATTTTACTTGCAGGGCAGACTGCAAGTTCATGGGCCAGGACTTTGATTCAATTGGTTCCGCACACCAACATCATGCACCCTGTGTCATGTTGGATGCATAATGATCATCAAGAATAATTTCTGATTAAATGAATGCACAGAGGTTATATAGAACAACAAAACAGCCATAATTGTGCAATCCTCAGAACTCTTTGCCTCTACAAATGATTATTTCTGGGTTCAGCATAGTGCTGTGCTTTTCTATGTCAACACTTTATTTCCAGGCGATTTTCTACTTTGCTATGGGTCTTTACATGGTTTATAACTGAATCTTTGTCTTCAATTTATTTTCAGACTCTTTTCTCTCTGGACTCATATAAATCTACTACAAAAAGGTCTTTTAAATGAAAATGATGTCAAATACTGAAAGTGTCCCCTGAGGGCACACCTTTGAGTCCATTGGATTAAGGCTAGAATTTCATTTTGTTTCAATCTTTGTCTCAATTTCCACCTTGTTTCTGTTTTAGTCAAGGATGTTAAAGCTTCTTCATCTTTTTCTCACATGCTCATATTGAAAATTAAATACCCACTGTTCAACCTTTTCTCTAGACAGTTTCTGTCTATCAAACATCTGCTTAAGCAAACCAAATACTTCAGGCTACAGAGGCTAAGTACAGGCATGGTTGATCCTCTTTGGCTTAATAAGCACTTTTGATACATCAATAATTCTTAACTATGTCTCAAAAAATCATCTCATCCCCATATATGATAAGAAATTAAGATGCCTCCCTCTCCTTCATCTCTCTAAAGGAACATAGGTGTGCCTAGAGTAGACCACAGTGTAATATGGAGGAACGATGAAAACTGGAGGATGCTATCAGAAGAAGAAATCCAATCAAGAGCCAGATGAAATACCGAGTTGTCAGTCAGAAGAGACTATTCAGAGGACAGATAGGAATGGAACAGGCCTGACCGGGGGGAGGTGGGGGGCATCAGAGAATCCAAACAATAGTTGCTATTTGAATCCCTTGTACATGTAAGTGTGGGAGTGGCTGGCACTAGTTTGAAAGGGGTCATTCTCAGAGAATTGCCTGGACCACTGAGGCAGAGCTGTGGGCTCATTTCATATTGTGATTGTAGCACAGCATGACTACAATCACAAGCTGGGAAAACAGGGAACTCATTCACCACCTCCCTCCTCTGGTTGGTGACTCATTATCTATTAACTCCAATGACCTATAAGATGACATCTCTATCTTTATTTAATGTCTCTTTCTTATATTGATAATAACCTCATGCCATAGCCATATTAAATTTCCCTAATGCACAAGTTGCTTCAATTGCTCTCTATCCAAACATCTTTAATAGTTCCCCACGGCCAATAGCACCCAAAATTCAAATATGTACCTTATAGTCTGCCAGTTGAGCTTTCACATAAAATCACTGCAATTGGCCCTAACTGGTTTGGCTCAATGGACAGAATGTCAGCCTGCTGACTGAAGGGTCCCAAGTTCGATTCCGGTCAAGGGCATGTTTCTAACTCTCTATCCCTCTCCCTTCCTCTCTGTAAAAAATCAATAAAATATATATTTTTTAAAATCATTGCAATTGAACTAAACTCTTACTACTCTCCCATACATATACCCAACTAGAAATATTCACATTTTGTCATAATCACCCCATAATTTTCTTGCTTCTGTGTACACTTTCTTCTGTCTCAAATGTGTCCCTTGTTATCAATCTTTTATTCTTCAATGTTTAATTCATATTTTATCTCCTGCAGGAAGCCTGTTCCATTTCTTTCCAAACTATCAATGGCAATTTGTACCTCTCTCAATGTTGGTTATCATATTCTGCTTTGTAACTAAAGTTATTTTTCTTTTACCTTCAAACTGTAAATATATATAGGACAGTGATATTCAACTGGTATGCCACAAGAAATTTTAAAGCATGCAATACCTATTTAGACAGGGGCACTGACCTCTTTTCCCTTATGATGATAGCCAACACAACAATAGTCGTCTGGTGTGAATGAATCAAAATTATACATATTTTTTGTCAGGCAAAAAATTTAATATTTTTTGGTGTGCCCCAAACCTTTAGTAATTAATTTATGTGTGTCATGAGATGCAAAAGGTTGAAAATCACTGCTATAGGATGAGAACAATAAAAGCAATGCCTTTAGAACTGTTTCCCTATTCCAAGTTAATGTTTTAGAATTTAAACTATTTGTTTTCATAATATTTTACAGGCAGATAGGAACTTGGCAACTTCAAAAATAAGTTAGGACTACAACATTATCACTTTCATTTGTGTGTGTGTGTGTGTGGGGGGGGTGTTTTTATATGTAAATATGTTATAATCAGATTCTGAATGCCAGTTCCAAAGGTGAAGTTACATATAGTGTTTTGAACAATGTAAATGTTACCATACATGATTCCTGAGTGTACAGCAAATGGAATGTTAAAGAAGATAAAAATGATTTGCATCAAAGCTTTGAAATGAGATTATTCAAAAGTGGTTTCATTACTGAAATGAGTTGGCTTTGACAGGCAGAGGGGAAATTAGAGAAAAAGTCAGGTGAAAAAGGAGAGGCATGAGCAAAAGTGCAAGAATGAAGATAAATGGTGATTCTGGAAAGGCAAAGGAGAAACCTTGTCTGCTGACAACAGAGACTGAGTCTGAAGGGGGAGGAGTGGTAAATAATGTTGGATCGATAGTGTGAGGTCAAGTTTTAGAAGGCTCTGAAAAGCAGAAGAAAGATTTGGATATGATGTGATAATAATTGGTTATATTTATAAAATGACTTATAGTTTACAAAGCACATGGATTTTTTTTTCATTTAAACTTCAATTTGTGGCAGGCACTCTGTATTATAGATGAGGAATTAAAACCAGAGCAGTTAAGAATCTTCTGAAAATCACACAGCTGATAAAATGTAGGACACCTGACTTACTACTCAGTGTTCTTTATGCATCTACACCCTGCTATCTTCTGCATTTTTAGGCAAAAGATTGAAATTACTGGCATTTTAGGAAGTGTGTCTATCTGTGTCAGAGATAACTCTATTGGTATACAGTCTGCAATGTGGAGGGAGGCCAAAGATATTTCCCATGTCTGAAACAAAATACAGGTTAATGAGGTAGGGAAGTGAACACAAATGACATTATGAATTGCCTGAATAATATTTTCATGAGGAGTATCATTTGGCAACAAGAAATAGTTTCTTGCAATGGTTTCTTTAATGATGATGACAAAATAACATTTTTCTGCATATCACACTTAGAATGTGTAACTACATTTCCTTTCTAGAACAGTGATTAACATCAAAAGCATATAGCCTACCTTGTTAAGAAAAAAAAGATATCAGTGCCTGGGAGATAATAGCCTTACTGGAAAACCATAAAGTCAGATTTCAGTAGAGATTTAACAGAGCATTGATCAAAAATAAAGAAAAATATTCCTGAAATATATTTAGACTTTTGCTGGAGTAAAATGTGTTTCTCTATTTTCCAAAAGACAAAAGAATTTTCCTGCAAAACGCTGAGTCTAATGTGAGTAATAAGTAGATGGAATATGAAAAGAGGCCAAGTGGGGGACAGGGTGCTCTGGGAATCATAAATGAGTCAATTTTTGCACAACAATAACATTGCTACCACTGACAATAAACAGAATGTGCCAGGGGACTAAACTGCCAGCCCTATGCTCATAGTTCCTGTCAGAGAGTTGCAAAGTGGGTTAATAAATAAAACTAAACAAGATAAAAAGATGATAGTCCAGTTCCTCTAGAACAGGGGTTCTCAACCTGTGGGTCGCGACCCCTTTGGGGGTCGAACGACCCTTTCACAGGGGTTGCCTAAGACCATCGGAAAACACATATATAATTACATATTGTTTTTGTGATTAACCACTATGCTTTAATTATGTTCAATTTGTAACAATGAAATTGGGGGTCACCACAACATGAGGAACTGTATTAAAGGGTCGCGGCATTAGGAAGGTTGAGAACCACTTCTCTAGAATATATGACTGGGTTTGTTTATTTGCTTGGCAATTTTGGTTTTTCTTTTACTTGTTAGTTTTTTTAAATTTTTATACATGTCTAAAGAATAAAATTCAATGAATAGTAAAATGATTATAGGGAATAGGGGATTTGAAGTTACTATTACAGGCCAGTTTTTTAAAAGTAAGAACATAATAGTGGTGCACTGTGTGCTTGTGTTCAGATCAATAATTTCATTTTCTAATTCCTTTTTCAAAAGATGGGGATTGCATAAATATCTGTATTTAAAACTTTCTGAGGATTTATCAAATGTGACAGCAATAATAAGGCCACTTCTGATACATTTTAATAGGCAGAAGAAGAATCAAGGTGGAAAAACAGCTAGGCAGTTTTGAGATCCTTCAAAGGGTAAACATTGGCATGAAATTCTATGGACTAACTACTGTCAGCTGCTATGCACCAAGTTACTATGCATTCATAGCATTTTGTGCAACTAATTTCTCTGCAAATTAATCCAATTTATGAATAGCCATTCTTAGCTTATTATTTTGGCTGAGAATGAGTAGAAGCAAAGATGATATGTGGTAGGATAAAGAAAGATACTTTTCAACATTTGATTCAAACATGTCAGAAGGACCAATAACTACAATCTCTGAGTGAGTTCATGTACATCTCTTCTGGGTCCTAAAGTACAAGCTAAGACAGTTTCATGATTACATTTTTTTCTAAATTTGTAAGCTGTTTGGCATGGGAGTGGAGGAGAAGAATACAGCAGAT
The DNA here is from genome assembly GCF_000412655.1 of Myotis brandtii. Lineage (NCBI taxonomy): Eukaryota > Metazoa > Chordata > Mammalia > Chiroptera > Vespertilionidae > Myotis > Myotis brandtii. The sequence continues at coordinate 250,502 of NW_005371454.1, read as the reverse complement.
GGTTGGGGGTTTTTTGTGTGTGTGTGCATGTGGTTCTTGTTGTTATTTATTTATTTATTTATTTAAATTTAAATCTGTTATTGTTGAAAGTCTTACATATGTCTCCTTTTCCCCCCATTGACCTCTCCCTACCCACTTCCACCCCCCTCGCAGCACATGCCCTCGCCCCCTTACTGTCTGTGTTCATTGGTTATGCTTATATGCATGCACAGAAGTCCTTTGGTTGATCTCTTACCCGGCCCTTCCCCTAACTTCCCTCTGAGGTTTGTTGGTCTGTTTGATGCCTCTATGTTTCTGGATCTATTTTTGTTCATCAGTTTATGTTTCATTATATTCCACAAATGAGTGAGATCATGTGATATTTATCTTTCTCTGACTGGCTTACTTCACTTAGCATAATGCTCTCCAGGTCCAGCCATGCTGTTGCAAATGGCAAGAGTTCTTTCTTTTTTACATCAGTGTAGTATTCCATCGTGTAGATTACCACAGATTTTAATCCACTCATCTGCTGATGGGCACTTAGGCTGTTTCCAAATCTTAGCTATTGTAAATTGTGCTGCTATGAACATAGGGGTGCATATGTCCTTTCTGATTGGTGTTTCTGATTTCCTTGGATATATTCCTAGAAGTGGGTTCACTGGGTCAAATGGGAGTTCCATTTTTAATTTTTGAGAAAATTCCATATTGTTTTCCACAGTGAGAACTGCCTGGTACTAGCACAAGAATAGACATATAGACCAAATGGAACAGAACAGAGAACCCAGAAATCTACCCAAGTCATTATGCTCAAGTAATATTTGACAAAAGGAGGCAAGAGCATACAATAGAGTCAAGACCAGGGGTGGGCAAACTTTTTGACTCAAGGGCCACAATGGGTTCTTAAACTGGACCGGAGGGCCGGAACAAAAGCATGGATGTAGTGTTTTTGTGAACTAATATAAATTCAAAGTAAAAGATACATGTAAAAAAATGAAACTAGACCACCAACTTACACCATACACAAAAATAAACTCAAAATGGATAAAGAACTTAAACATAAGATGAAAAACTATAGAAATATTAGAAAAATCCATAGGCAGCAAAATATCAGACATATCTTGTAGCAATATCTCTACCAATAGATCTCCTAGGACAATGGAAACTAAGGGGAAAATATAAAAATGGGACTACATCAAAATAAAAAGCTTCTGCACATCCCTAACCGGTTTGGCTCAGTGGATAGAGCATCAGCCTGCGGACTCAAGGATCCCAGGTTCGATTCCGGTCAAGGGCATGTACCTTGGTTGTGGGCACATCTCCAGTAGAGGGTGTGCAAGAAGCAGCTGATCAATGTTTCTCTCTCATTGATGTTTCTAACTCTCTAACCCTCTCCCTTCCTCTCTGTAAAAAATCAATAAAATATATTTTTTTAAAAAGCTTCTGCACAGCAAAATAAAGCATCAACAAAACAACAAAAAAGACCACTGCATGGGAGAACATATTTGCCAATGTTATCTCCAATAAGAGTTTAATCTCCAACATTTACAGGGCACTCATACAACTTAACAAAAGGAAGATAATCCAATCAAAAAATGATCAAAGGACTTAAATAGACACTTTTCGAAAGTGGACATACAGAAGGCCAAGAGACATATGAAAACATGCTCAAAGTTACTGATCATCTGAGAGATGCAACTCAAAACAACAATGAGGTATCATCTCACACCTGTCAGAATGGCTATCATCAACAAATCAACAAATGACAAATGCTGATAAGAATGTGGAGAAAAAGAAACCCTGGTTCACTGCTGGTGGGAATGTTCTTGTTGTTTTCCAGAGAGAGAGGAAGGGAGAGGGAGAAAGAGAAACATCAATGTGAGAGTGCAACATCAATGGGCTACCTCCTGCATGCTCCCTACCAGGGATCAAACCCCAAACCCAGGCATGTATCCTGGTGGGGGACAACACCCAACCAACTGAGCCACACCAACCAGGGCCTGTGATTACATTTTTTATCCTGGATACCAGACATTGGCAATTTAGAAAGCAGAACCTAAAAATGGTGAATCATTGATCTTGTGGCAGTTTCATTGTCGTAAGATAAACACTATCTCTAAAGTTCTAATAAAATGTTGTTCAGAGACATAATCTCTCTACATTTCAGAAATCAATATAGACATATGAGGATAAATGGTAGGATACAGTTCCTAGCCTAATATCTTATAAAGGTTTTGGGGGTTTTATGAACTATGTTTGGGGGGGAAGAAAATTTCTGACATAAAACTAGTAGTAGCTTATGTCTCAAGAGTATAGTTGCAGGGAACATTGTGATGTGCACCCAGATATCTCTTCAATGAAGGACTTAATGTCCTAGCTACTGAAAGTGCTCTGGAAAGAATGCCTTTTACTATCAGTCCTTTAAGGAATTGCCTCAACTAAAGAGAGACACCTCCTCTAAGTTTGCATTACTTTCCAGATTGATCTATTAAATAGCAGGTCAGTATAGTAGGTGTGTAAATTCCTGGCCAGATCAGCCTTACTCCAGGCAATTCTAAAGGTATATTCTAGCAGCAAAAGAATATCTTTTATTTTGAATCTCTCTTTCTCTGAATTACTCTCTTCAGGAAATACTTGGATCCTCTTTTGAAGGGCTCCCCTGAGTAAGTCAAGTTCAGCCTAATCTCACATTTGTTTAAGTCCAAGACCGTTTATTAGGAACCTTGATTGCAACTGCAAAATCTTTTCACTTTTGCCATACCTAGTAACTTAATCAAGAAGAGAAATCTCATCATATTTACAAGTCCTGCACACACACTCAAGGGGAAGGTATTATATAAAGGGAGTGTATAGGGAGGCAGAATGGGGGATATTCAGAGTCTATATTAGAATTCTGCCTACTGTTTTTGTGTTTCTAAATACGATATTTTCATATAAATTAAATAACTTCATATTTCCACTTGTTTCAGCTCACGCTTTAAAGGTACTTCACATATATTTCTGGTGGTGTGTGTGTGTGTGTGTGTGTGTGTGTGTGTGTGTGTGTGTGTGTGAATTATCCAAAATTAGAAGAAACAAAAATTGGGAGCAAAGTGCAATGTCCTTTTGAAAGGAAGGAGTTAAAGCAGAATTAGGTAGAAAGGGAAAGGGGTGGAAGAAGGAGGAATTGTGGAGCTAGCTGAAACCACAAAATGTTTTGCAGAAAAACTGGATGGATAACAGAAAAACAGAAAAGCAGAAAAACAGGGTGTTTTGAAACAAAAATATAATCCAGAATTTACAGTTTATAACTCTATAAATTAACCAATTCTGTTTATATAATCTAGCAATTTTATATTCCTTTATAATATTATGTTCCTTTATTATATTATTTCTACATAGCTCCTCAATTTCTCTTTTATTCTCAATGTTGTACTGGTTTCCTCATAAACAAATTATTTAAAGAAATCTTTGACCTCATATATTTGTGTGAAAGTCATCCCAGTTATACAAATTACCTACTTCAATGGCTATATAATCCAGTTATTTACCTGAGACTTCAATACTTTTTATACTCTCACTGCCAAATTCAATTTAAGTTTGAACATTGTCAGTGGTGGGCAATCTTGCTATGTCCCCACGCTTCCTTTCCATTGTAAACTGACAGAAAGTTCTTCCTGTAAAGAGGGGTGACTGTAATATAAGATTATATTAATTCTAGCAGCCTATAGGATGGACCCAATGAATATTCTTGAACCAATTGATAAATTAATGAAGTGAGAGAATTAATGGTTATTTGTGGTGAAGATTTTTAAAGAATATTACATGGCAGTCTTGTAAAAGTTTTATAAAGAGATTATCTGAAAGGTTAAAAGACATTTAAGAAGTCTAGTTCAATTACCTTAATTGTCAGTAATCAATTTCCCAAAACCATATATTCTTCATGAAAATGTTAATGAAAATACACTCATAATTATTTTATTATTCCACAAATCCTTGTGTTCTGTCCCCCCCCCCGTCTG
>NW_005371454.1:242966-245415 GCF_000412655.1 Myotis brandtii | reverse complement strand
CCCCCCCCCCCCCCAGTATTTTTCTATTCTTTAGGTTGTGTGATTTTTATTGCTCTTTAAATTTAAATTCTTTCCTCTGTTGTCTTTGTCTGCAATCTGCCATTCAACCCATTCAATTATTATTCCTTTTTAAATTTCAAATAGTGTATTGTTTAGTTCTAAAATGGCCATTTAATTCTTTTTGAGTTTTACCTTTTCTGCTGATACTGTTTATCTTTTCACTTCTAAGTATGTTCACCATGACCTCATTGAACATGGTTATAATAGACAGCCTTAAGTATTTGTCTGATAATCCCACCATCTGTCTCATCTCATTGTTGGCATATACTGATGGTCTTTTTCCTGAAATTTAATTAGAATTTCCTAGTTCTTTGTATGCTGAGTAAGTTTGGGCTGTATCTTAGATATTTTTAATATTGTGCTTTGAGACTCTGAGGTCTGTTAATATCCTTTGGAGAATGTTGCTTTTGTATTTTAGAGGAAATCAACCCAGTTAGTTTCAGAATGCACCTTCTGTTTCACTGAGTGTGGGGGTTCCTGTGTCCATTACATTTTCTAAATCTTTTATGTTGTTTGCTACTCAGAGGCCAGTCAGGTGCTTAGGCAGTTGTTTATATGGTAAGTTTCTTGAAGTCTTTGGCACACTTCTTTGGATCTGTTCTGCTCATTAACAGCTTGAGTCAGCCTGGAATTTTATGTTGCTTCATATACAGGTTGAAGAGATGCTTTCCTTCATATCTCTTCTCTCTGGTATTTCTCCCACACATTCCAACTCCCTAAGCCCCTTTTGTTGATGCCTCTGGCTGGAAAATGAAATACTCTTGGAGTTCTGGACTTTCACACTGTTGTGTAATTCCTTGTGATTGAAGTCTTCAGGACAAAGTGGTGAGAAAAAAAAAGATAAAGAAAAAAATAACAAGGCTTTTCTCCACACTCTTTGGACAACAGGAGCTCCTTTTCCTGTTTCTTATGGCCAAAGAGATGGGTTTTGGTGTTTTTTGTTTGTTTGTTTGGTTGGTTTTTTGTTTGTTTTTTTGTTTTGGGGGGGTGGTAAGTACTAGTGTTGCAGCCACCATAGCCATGCACTTTTATGACTGGGGCTGTCCTCAGGAGAGTGCTGGAAGAAAAAGGGAGGAGAAAAAAGTGATTTCCCTCCTACTCTTCGATATGCAGGAAGCTGTTTTCCTTGTCCTCTGGCTAAAAACAGTTAATTTTTGTGTGAGCACACCATATACTATTTCAGAATTTGGGTGAAGCGCAGAAGATAAAAGGAAAAAATCATAATATTAATTTCCAGTATGGGTTATTATTCAGGTTTTTATTTCTGTCTTCAATCTGCCTGCTCTTGGTTACTTACATTTCAGATTCCTTAGATGGCTGCCTTCTCTGTCCAGATATTTTATTGTAATCAGTGAGAGATATGGAAAGACCAACTCGGCTGGCCTCCAATTATTTTAAATGGGCAAAATATAATATGTTGCACATTGTTGGAGTCCTTACTCCTTAATCCTGCTCAACTAAGCCAACTGTTGGGTAAGAGTCCCTCTGGCAAGAATTGAACCTCCTCAGATGCCAGGTATTAGACTGAGAAGACATGAGAAGTCATGGGTGAATAAGAGAGTCTTTACTGCAGACCTAGTAGCCATTGCTACCAAGTAGCTATCAGACAATGCAGTTCCATAAAGCAGGCAGTTGCACACTGGCTTGTCAATAACATACTTATACCAACTTAGACAAAAGAGGCTTCTTGCCCAAATAGTGACATCAGTCTTTTGGGTTATAGAAGGGCACACTTGCATAGTACAGTAAGATTGTTGTGTCCTTTCTTTTGCACCTGTGTCTGGTAAATTGTCCTTGGCCTTGAACATCTGGCGTACTCTAGACAGGGCCTCCCACACTCAAATTGGCCTTGAACAACTGGCGTACTCTGATCAAGATTCCCAACACATCTAACCCAAACTCCCAATTATATAAAATGTATTGAAACCACAAATAGATGCATAGATAGACAGATATCCTATTGCTATGTCAAATCCTGATTTTTTTACATCATCAAATAATATGGTTAATATGCCGAATGCTTGACATAGAAGTAGTAGCTTATTCTCCTTCAGTGTAATTTGTTTGCCTCTCTCTTTGTTTCCTTCCCTACAATCATGTTCAGTTAAATAAAAACAACATCTACACTAATAAAAGAGAAACATGGTAATTAGCGTACGACCGCTACCCTTCCCATTGGCTAATCAGCATATCCTTATGCAAATTAACTGTCAACCAAGATGGCGGCCGGCAGCCAGGCAGCTGGAAGCGAACATGAGGCTTGCTTCAATGACTGCAGACTCCAACGTTCCCCGCCTGACTTGCCGGCCTCTGAGCTGGCAGTTTGAAACATTCTAACAAATATAGAAGCTAAACAAAACCCCAGAAACCAGCTTTCAGCCTGCTGGGA
>NW_005371454.1:232445-241874 GCF_000412655.1 Myotis brandtii | reverse complement strand
ATCCGCCCTGCTCTGTGCATGACAGGGGGCGGCGCCCCAACTCCCCAATCGGCCCTGCTCTGAGCCTGACCAGGGGCTGCACCTAGGGATTGGGCCTGCCCTCTGCCACCCAGGAGCAGGCCTAAGCCAGCAGGTCGTTATCTCCCGAGGGGTCCCAGACTGTGAGAGGGCACAGGCTGGGCTGAGGGACCCCCCTTCCCCCCCGAGTGCACAAATTTTTGTGCACCAGGCCTCTAGTCTAAATATAATTGCTTCTGTGGATATGCTCTCATAACAAATGATTGATGACAGAGAATGGGTCACACTGAGTATGAGATTGTGATTCCACTCTTAATACCATGAATATCTAAGGAACAAATTATCTTCATTGAAATTCAATGAAGTGCTTTTATCACTCCTTTGTTTTTAATAAGAGTCAGGAACATAAATATAAAGATTGGAGAAAAATGTTATATTGAGAAGCATGTTTATTCTACAAAAGTTGATATTAAACATGAACAGGCATTATCCTGGGAGCATGCTAATTGGGAGAGATGATTTATGGGTATGCTTATCTAACAATTTTGACTTTTCTCCATAATTGCACATGAGTTAATTTGGGGACAATTACAGGGTATTTTATTGTGCACAGGTCAGAATTTTAACACTAAATTGAGAGAAAGTACAGATGCAGCTGTGAAGAGAGTCCTTGTTCTTGAAAGATATACACTGATCTGAGGTTTGGGAGAATATTTTAATTAAACTTGAAATTCAGTTTGCATGCCAGGGTCTATGATAAATTATTAATTAGAGGATAAGAAGCAACTCTTCCCATAAATATGGAATAGGGCAAAGGAAGTTCAAAACTCATTAATGGGAAGAGAAGAGGGAGAAATAAATACAGAGATTATGTGTTAAAAAAAAGAACAAGAGGGAGAGACATAGAGTCTCAGATTGGTAAATTCAACTCTGTTTTGCACATGAGAAAACCTAAATCCTAATTTGGTACAAATATTTGCTGTAGGTCACAGAAGCACTGGGAGACAGATTTTGGCAAGAAATAGGGGTCAACAAACTTTCTCTGTAAAAGGGCCAGATAGTACTAGTAAATATTAAGGCTTTGCAGGCTATATGATCTCTGCAACTGCAGTGTATGAACAGCCATAAAAAATAGGGAAATAAAAATGCATGGCTAAATGCCAATAGAAATTTGTTTTGTAACACAAGTAATGGACCAGATTTAGCAAGTGGGTTGCTGAACCCTGGTCTAGAGCACAAACCTCTTGACCACCCCCCACCTTGAATACAACTGCATACCCTTGTGCACACAAGGGGGACTTTATTTTTATAGAAGAGTACAAGGGATTAAAATTTAATATGTTCAGGGTCAATTTTTCTATTCTCTGCAACTTAATTTGTAATGTATTCAAAAATAAGATGGATTGGAGGGGACATGAATGTTATAAACAACTATGGCAAATGCTAATTATGGAATCTAAGTGATAGGTATATGTATATTCCCTGTATAATTATTTCAAGTTTTCTATATGCTTGAAAATATTAATAAGCTAATATAAACAAAATTTAATATGGGACCAAATTCAAATTATTTTAGCAAAATATTCGTATAACATATTTGATACAGGCAATTTAAAAGAATATTTTCAAAGAATTATACAACAGTTATATCTCAAAATAGCCATAGCTTTGGAACACTATATCTTTTTTTAACCCTTACTGGAGGATATTTTTCCCAATGACTTCTAGAGAGCATGGAAGGGAGGGAGGAGAGGGAGAGAGAAAGAGAGAAACATCCTGTGAGAGAGACCACATCATTTCGTTGCCTCCAACATGCACCCCTACTGGGGCTGGGGAACCAACAGCAAGGTATGTGCCCTTGGTCGGGAATTGAACCTGTGATCCTTTGGTCTGCAGGGCTACACTCTAACCACTGAGGCCACAGGCCAGGGTTGTACACTATATCTTTTTTAAAAATATTTCATTGATTTTTTTACAGAGAAGAAGGGAGAGGGATAGAGAGTTAGAAACATCGGTGAGAGAGAAACATTGATCAGCTGCCTCCTACACACTTCCTACTGGGGATGTGCTCGCAACCAAGGTACATGCCCTTGACAGGAATCAAACCTGGGACCCTTCAGTCCATAGGCCAACGCTCTATCCACTGAGCCAAACTGGTTAGGGCTGTACACTATATCTTGATGTGATTTTTTTCCCACTTATTACAGAGCTAAGTTTGTTGCCAAAAAAAAGGCCACAGATGATTAAATTAAGTTACATAAATTTGGCTCCCAATCTAGTTTGTTAGATCTGTTTTATTCAGTCATATAAACACTCATTTTATCTGGAGTTTAAAGGAAAGTCATATTGTGATTTTTATTCAAACTTCTAATAAGAATAAGGTTATGGGAAATTACAACATTACTTGGTACACATACATTGAAAAATTAAGACAACCCAATCCAGGGGTAATTAACTGTTGCATTCACATATTTCTCCTGAACTATATATAACTTTTTTTCTCAGAAGAGTAAGCTAAATGAAATTACAAAATGACTTCTTACCACTCACTCTGTTGTAATAGTATAGCTAATTTGAAAGTTATTACTGCTGTTGTTATGATGTAATCTCATTAAAAGCAAATTGTGCATTACTTTTTTTTTAGCAAATCTTCAGCCAAACATTCTTCTTAATGATACCAACCATTAAAATCTATACAGATTTTCATAGCATTTGCCTTTTTTAAAATATATATTTTTTAATTGATTTCAGAGAGGAAGGGATAGGGAGAGAGACATAAAATAGAAAACATCAATGATGACAAAGAATCACTGATTGGCTGCCTCCTGCATGCAGGACACTGGGGATCAAACCCACAACCCAGGCATGTGCATTGACCGGGAATTGAACTGTGATCTCCTGGTTCATAGTTCAAGGCTCAACCACTGAGCCACGCCAGCCAGGCAGCATTTGTCTTTAAGTAAGTGTATATACAGTGTATTGTTTACCAGTATAAATATTTTTATCAATATGTGGAATATGAAAAGAGTTTATTGATGGCTCTTATTTTCATATCTTGCTATCTCAAAGAGTCAATGAGAAATTGAGCCATGGAGTGTCAAAAAGTGTTAACCAATCTTGAAGAAAATCACTCCCATTTTCTCCATTATAACTTTCACACTTAGATGTGGTGTAGACATATCACTGATAATGCCCTTGGATACAAACACAAGAAAGTAGTTCCAAAGCCTTAGATACACAAGCATCTCTAAAAAATTTCAAGCTGTGCAAATATTAATAATAGCAATGATTGTCAAAATTTCTGTATATCTTAACAGTACTAAAATCAAGCCAAAAGCATCTTTATTTTACCTGGGATGCTCAGGTAGTCAACTCCTCACATTTGAATTAATAGCTCATGATTTTGAGCCTTCTTCTTCTTCTTTTTTTGAATGGCAGGATAGCAAGTAAAAAAGGAACAATAGAGCAAAGTAACAAATAATATTCACTCATAAACAGTTAATGAAATTAAAATTCCAAGGATGGAATCAGACCACTTTTTAACCATTGAATCAATAGTGACCAGAGTTGCATTTGATCAAAACCTAGTACAGCTCAGGTTTTCACAGTTAGTCTTCTCTGAATGTTTACTTAGCCACCTCATTAAGAAAAGCAAAGTGTATATAGTCAAGTGGAGTTCAAGTACACTTGAAAAGTTATGCTCAGTGACACTTTTGGACCAAAACTTATAAATTACTAACATGTAAACAATCTAAAAGAGATTGCATAATCTTACTATAGGCCTAGAACTATGTATTTGGAAGGCATGCAAAAGAAGTTTAAAGAAAATAATCTGTCTGAGAGAAATGAAAAGTGACAACTTAAACACGACACTGTTTGATGTTGATACAACTACAATTGAATTTATGTTTATTTAATATATCCTCCTAATTAAGTGGATTTTAAAACATACTGAGCATGATACAAGCAATAATGTTTCTAGTTTTTTTAAAATTCTTTTTAAATTTTGTATTTTTTATTATATAAATAAAGCTTTAATATTTGTAGTTTGGTTTTTTCTCTCATTTAGTAATTCACTGGAACAAACAGATGTCAGAATAAGGAGACAAGGAGAGCATTGAAGCAACCTTTAAAAATTCACATCCATGTTATTTGCATGGTATTTGTGAAGCAATAGCACCAGTTGGATCTACCATACATTCTCACGTTTGTTCTTAGGTTGATAATAACCATGTATGTTGTAATAAACTCTGATTTAAGAGTCATATAGGCCTCAGTTAAAATCCCTGCTCTGCTACTCACAAGCACTGTGATAATAGAAAAACTACTTTACTTCTTTGAGCCAGTTCTTTCCTTCAGGGTAAATGACATCTATTTTTCAGGGTGAGTAAATGAGGAAATATACATTGTAGAACTCAAGTGCTTGCTAAATGGTCATTCTTTTCCTTATACCTGCTTTATCAAAAATAGGTTTAAAATATACTTACTGTTTTTCCAGCAATATGGCAGACTAGATATCCTAGAAAAAAAATTAAACATTTTATCTAAGCATCTATCAATACGTGGTTAAAAGAATGTAATAAATGCAGAGATGAACACTTTAAATAAACAGATGAAAGAATATCATAGGGAATGACAGAAATAAAAACAGAAATGGACATTAGGAAAAAAAGAGAGGTAAGCTATGGCAGATGCTAAGGCTATCTTGAGGGATATTTGCTGATCTCATAAGCAGATCCTAATGTGTGAGAATGAAAAGCAAGTCTTGACACTGGAAAAGTCAAATTTAAGGCTGTAATTTAAAGCCAAGGGTCTTGAAGAACGACAACTTCAGTGAAAGGGTAGATAAAATCAATAGGGGGAGAAGAGGGCATACATAATACTTTCAATAATAAAGATTTTAAAAAATTAATTAATTAATTAACTCATACATACAATAAAATAAAAAGGGAAAGGGTAGATACAGTCTATATGACAGAAAAAATATGATTAGGAAAATTGAAAATTTATAACCACATGTGAATCCTCATGTTGTATTGGTATTTGAATGTCCAATATCACTATGATTTAAGAAATCCCCAAACCAAGATGGTACCATAAATGTGACTCAGGTTGACATTGTTAGTAGCAAATCCCTTCTAACATGATACATTTTCAACCAGGGTCATCTAGTATTCCCACAGGTAGAGTCTTGCTGAACAGGAGATCATAAACAAAAATCATAAATACATGAGAAAACAAGCCATATGAACAAAAGTTAGAAAATTTTTAAACAGCAGAAATAAAATTTCAAAAACTACAATCACTTGGATATAGATTTTAAAATTTGGATTGCCCTAGCCTGTGTTGCTCAGTGGATAGAGCATCGGCCTGTGAACTGAAGAGCCCAGGGTTCGATTCCGGTCAAGGGCACATGCCTGGGTTGTGGGCTCATCCCCCAGTAGGGGCCATGCAAGAGGCAACTGATCACTTATTCTATCACTGATATTTCTATCTTTCTTTTCCTCTCCCTTCCTCTCTGAAATCAATAAAAATATATTTAAAAATTTTTAAAAATGTTTTGGGAATCAGTCAGTTGAAAGCTGGAAGTGTGGAATGATGTTTATTTTTATCATAAGCAAAGCATGAACAAAGCTCAGAGGAGATAAACAGGATGTTCACTTATGTTAGAAATAAGAAAAATATGTGTGTCAATCTCATCATCATCATCATCATCATGCTGATAGTGTTGTAGAGATAGTAAGTCCTGGTTCTGTCATGAACTATGGCCTTGGGAAAGCTACTTTTACTGTGTTACAATTTTCTCACTTGTAAAATGAGGATAAGAATAATATCTGAAACTAGTGTTTTTATGAGGACAGATGAGATTATAAAAGCACACATTTAGTTGTTCAATACATATCAATAAATATTCAATAGGGATATTTAAATGTATTCATATTAAAACATGCATTCAAAACTTTTCACTATGTGATGAATAAAGTGTTAAACATTGGTAAACAAACCTGGTTAAGACAAAATAAACAGTTAAGTGGGAAAATAGGCATATAAACCAGCAATTATAATGCAATGAATATTTTTGCCTTAATATAGATGCATATCAATTGAAACTAAAACCTGGAAGAATGAAAGGCAAAGATTTCATCATGATACAGTCAGCCAATGCTTCACATAAAAGGAAATATTCAAGCTGAATTGAAAATGGTTAATAAGAATTTCTTGGCAGAAAAGGAAAGGAATGGAGAAAACACTCTGGGCAAAGTAAAAAAAGAATCACAAGGTTACTTCCAGAAAATGACAGATAATAGTGCAGGGAAGGCCTAGGGAGGGGGCAGGTGCAGGATGGAGGGTGTCAATAGGGGGAAAAGGGAAATTGAATAGAAGATACAGAGATTTCCCACATAACCCCTACCCACACCCATGCATAACCTCCCCATCATCAACATCCTGTACCAGGGTGGTACCTTTGTTACAATGACAGAATCAACATTGACACATCATTATCACTCAAAGTCCATAGTTTACATTAGCATTCATTATTGGTGGTGTACATTCCATGGGTTTGGACAAATATAAAATGACATGTATCTACCCTTTCAGTATAGTACAGAATCGTTTTCACTGCCCTAAAAAATCTGTGTTCTGCCTAGTCATCCCTCTGTCCCTCCTAAACTGACAAACATTGATCTTTTTACTGTATCTTTAGTTTTGTCATATAGATGGAATCATACAATATACTTTCTTTTCAGGTTGACTTCTTGTACTTAATAGTATGCATTTAAGTTTCCTTCATGTCTTCTCTTGGCTTGATAGCTCATTTCCTTTTAGTGCTTAATAATAATCCATTCTCTCCATGTTTATCTATTCACCTACTGAAGAACATCTTGGTTGCTTCTAAGTTTGGGCAATTATGAATTAAGCTTATTATAAACATGCAGGGTTTTTTTGTGAACATACCTTTTTCATTCCTTTGGGTAAATAGCAAGAAGCACGATTGGTGGATCACATGATAAGAGTATGTATAGTTTTGTAAGAAACTGCCAACTGTATTCCAAAGTGGCTGTACCATTTTGCATTCCTATCAGTAATGAATGAGAGTTCCTTTTGCCCACATCATGGCCAGCATTTGTTTTCAGTGTTCTGGACTTTGGCCATTCTAAAAGGTAGATAGTAGTATCTCGTTGTTGTTTTTCCCCTAGCTTTATTGAGATATAATTGAAATATAACATTGTGTAAGTTTTAAATGTACAAGGTGATGATTTGATACATGTATGTATTCTGAAATCATTGCCACAATTAGATTAGTAAACATCTCTGTAACTTCACATAATTACTATTTTTTGAGGAAGTGAGAACATTCAAGATCTCTTCTCTTAGCAACTTTCAGGTACATGAAACAGTATTGTTAACTATCATCACCATGCTGTATATTGGATCCCCAGAATGTATTCATCTTATACCTTTGTACCCTTCTCCCCATTTACCCCACCTTCCAGCCCCTGACAACCACCAAACTACTCTGTTTCTATGAGTTTGGCTTTTAGAGATTCCACATATAAGTGACATCATACCTCATTTATCTTTCTTTGTCCAATGTATTTTACTTAGCATAATGTACTCAGGGTCCATCCATGTTGCCACAAATTGCCTTCTTTTTATGGCAGAATAAAATTCTATCTATAATAATAAAAGCATAATATGCTAATTAGACAAAGCCGCAGTGGGCAGGGGCCATGGCGGAGGCAGCAGAGGTCCCCTGGACACGGTGGCGATGGCGGGTGGGTACTTTAACAGAAAGTGATACACAATTGAGTAAAAATAAAAAAAGATCAAGCAACCCTGATATTTGTGAAATTAAATGATTTTGATATAATATGTGTTATGTAAATGTTTGGCACTATTGTTTTCATGTAATACGTATTGTCGCTTTCATTTTAGTGAAAAGTAGTAAGTTATTTAAAAATAAATCAATTAAAGTAGTAAGTTATTTAAAAAGTAGTAAGTTATTTAAAAATAAATCAATTAAAGAGTTAACATATGCTATCTAAAGCACAATGGTTATATTTTAAATTATTTATGAACTAAAAAATAATTTCCAAGAAGAGACCATGTTATCAATATATTTTGACTTTTAGAAAAATAACAGTAAAGTCCTTTAAAGTAAATTAAATAACTGAGTTTAAACATTTGCCACAGTGATCTTTATGATTCTAGACTTATTAAATGCACCAATAGCATTCATTTAGACTTGCATACTGTCCATTTATCTATCTTTCTATCTATACTGTAGCTAAAATAACATCTGCTCTTAATCACATAGATAAGAACCAGTTTTAAATTCCAGAACAATCACTTGCTATGTGAAAATGAAAAGCAATTTGTTTCTTTAAACCTTATTTATTCATCTAAAAGTGACTAGTAATACCAGCTCCCTCCTAGAGCTATTGTGAGGATTCAATCAGGAGCTAAATGAAGGGACCAACATCCACACCTGGCATTTAGTTGCTATAAATGAGTGAGATACGGGAGAAGACCTGTATCCATGCCTGAAACTTAGTAGTTCAAATGAGTGAGCTGCTAAATCTGACACGCACAGCGTAACAGGAAGCAATACAAGGCGATCATTATTCTCGCAGTTTAATAGCCATGTTACCTTGGTGCAGAGTGACTATTGTCTTTGGTGTAAACAACATTATTGCTTGGGTCATGTCATTTTGGTCACCAGTAATGACCAAAATTTAAGGATGAAGATAAATACATTAGAAACTACTGCCCTCTTTAATGTTTGTCCATTAAAATAGTTTATTTATTCCTATGAGTTCAGCAAATCTCAACTTTTCAAATAGATCATATCATTAGGAATTGTTTTATAATTAGCAATCACCAAAACATGCCAATTATTTTTAAATGATTACATGTTATGTACTAATATATATTGAACTAATTGTCAAATACAAATTTCTATTAAATCGGTTTTGTATAATTTTATAGTGAGAACATTATGTATATGAAATTGTGTATACCAAAAATCTTATCTAATAAAGAGGGAATATGCAAATTGACCGTCACACCCTAAAGATCAAGATGGTGGTGCTCACAGTAGAGGCAGGGATTCCGTAACACAAAGATGGCTGTGCCCACAGTGGAAACGGGGTTTCTGTAACACAAGATGGCTGCACCCACAGCGGAGGCCGACTTCCTGTAACGAGCCTTAACGAGCAATCAGCAGGGACCTGAGGCTGTGCCCCCTTGCCTGATGGGGCTTGACAGTGGACCTCAGGTTATGGCCCCCGCCCTGGTGCTGGGCTGGGGACTCAGGCTGTGCTGCGCACCCCCGCCTGGCAGGGCTTGATGGGGGAACCTCAGGCCAAGCCCCCCGCCCCGGTGCCAGGCTGGAGTCCCCAGGCCATG
>NW_005371454.1:231272-232412 GCF_000412655.1 Myotis brandtii | reverse complement strand
AGTCCTCAGGCCCTGCCGCCCACCTGGCAGGGCTTGACGGGGGACCTCAGGCCATGCCCCCCGTCCCAGCACCGGGCTGGGGGACCTCAGGCCGCGTCCCCTTGCAGTTTGCCGATCACGGGACTAGGGTCACTTCATTGTGGTCTGTCTGCCTACCTATTTTCCAGTGCACAGATAAGCAAGACACCTTCTGAATTCCTTAGCAAACGGTGCTGGATCACACAAATCCCACAGAGGCATTTTTGTTCATGGGTGGATGTTTAATAGTAGAGGAGGTGGGAGGAAGCACAGGTTAGACTTTCTTAATAAGACGTCATTGAAGGGAAAGTTATGGAGCTTACTGATGTAATTATAAAAATGTGTGGTAATATTTAATTAAACTCTATTTTAAAAATGCCATTTTCCAAGTACTACACAATAAAATTAATCTATGCTTTCTTGGTTTTGTAAATTTTAATTAACGCTTAAAATGAACAATTTAAAATAAGGATTATACTATGTAGAATAATATTTATTAGATAATGATTTAACTTTTTTAAATAAATCTTTATTGTTCAGATTATTACAGATGTTCCTCTTTTTTCCCCCCATAGCTCCCCTCCATCTGGTTCCCACCCCACCCCATGCCCTCACCACCCCACTCTCTCCACCCATAGGCACTGCATACCTGCATATAAGATCTTTGTCCAATCTCTTCCTGCACCCTCCCCACATCCCCTTCCCCCAAGAATTGTCAGTCTAGTCCATTTCCTTGCCCCTGATTCTATTCCATTCACCAGTTTTCATCAGATTTTTTATTCATTTGATTTTTAGATTCACTTGTTGATAGATATGTATTTATTGTCACTTTGTTGTTCATAATTTTTTATCTTTACCTCCTCCTTCTTCTTCTTCTTCTTCTTCTTCTTCTTCTTCTTCTTCTTCTTCTTCTTCTTCTTCTTCTTCTTCTTCTTCTTCTTCTTCTTCTTCTTCTTCTTCTTCTTCTTCTTCTTCTTCTTCTTCTTCTTCTTCTTCTTCTTCTTCTTCTTCTTCTTCTTCTTCTTCTTCTTCTTCTTCTTCTTCTTCTTCTTCTTCTTCTTCTTCTTCTTCTTCTTCTTCTTCTTCTTCTTCTTCTTCTTCTTCTTCTTCTTCTTCTTCTTC
>NW_005371454.1:225720-230825 GCF_000412655.1 Myotis brandtii | reverse complement strand
CAGTAGTTTGCTTTCCTCCATTTCTTTCATTTGTGACATGTTTCTTTGTCACTACATTTTGGCTGACTGCAAGGACCTGTTGTGTCTATAGTGGAAGAACTGCTGTGCTGGAGACACCCTTATGGGGCAGGACTTGGTTTCAGTGGGGCTTTGGTGCTCACTGAGTCTGCCTCTTGAGTGTGTCCCTTATGGATGTGAGGAGTTTAAATATGGTATCTGACCACTGGGTACCCTGGCTCCTGGATCTCCAAGTCAACCACTGTGTGAGTCCACCCAGCAGGAGCTACAGCGATATCAGCAGATTTCTCCTCTTTGTTTGGGGTTTGGAAGTTTTGGAGCTCTCTGACCCAGCTGCAGTTTGTTAGGTTAGGCTGCAAAAGGACAGGTGGTTCCTTTGCCCTGCTGTGCACAGCTTGGGTGGGGATGTAACTTGAGTGGGGTGGGGTCTCAGAGAATCACCAGTGCGGAGCAAACAGCAATGGCTGTCATCAGCCATCTCCGGGACTCCTCGTGTCTCTGTGTCTCGGTGTCTCTGTGTCCCCGAGTCCCGTGCCCCCACAGTAACAATGATCCCTGCGAGCAGCTCTGCGAGAAAGCCACCCTCGCTTTCCGACCTGCTGCAAGACAGATCAGTTTCTCTCCATAGGAGTCTGGGTCCCCAGAGTCTCGCCGTAAATGAGTTCAGTGCTTTCGGGAGCTTGTATCCGCCTCCGATTGTCAAAAACTGCGCACCCAGTTGCAGCCTGCCTCGTGTGTGCCTTCATACCTCTGCTCTTGGTGCCTCTGCACCTCCTACCCAGTCTCAATGCGCTTTTTTTCTTTCCTTCTAGTTATACAACTTCCACTCGGTCAGCTTTCCCGTGGTTATGGGTGATAGCTGTTTTGTCTTTTAGTTGTAGTTTTAAGGTGGTTGTGGGGGGCAGCACGTACAGGTTTATACTTTATGCTGCCATCTTGGTTCTCCATGATTTAACTTTTAAACGTGTCTTATTTGTCATGTGAGACAGAATGGTATTGTTAAAAGCAGACTTTGGGGAAAGACAGAGAAGTTTTGAACCCTGACTTTGTGATTCTTGATTTTGATATATGCAATAAGTTGAATGAATCTCAAGGGCATTGTGCTTAATGTCTATCTCAAAAGGTTATATAGTACATGATTACAGTTATACGACCTCCTCAAAATGACAAGGATATAGAGATGGAGAACAGATTAATGGTTGCCAGGGATAGGCTAGGAGTTATGGGATTGGATTGGATTGGATTGGATTGGATTGGATTGGACTATAAAGGATTAGTACAAGAGAGTTCCTCTGTGGTGATGGAATAGTTCTGTATCTTGATTGTGGTTGTTATTAAACAAATCCATACATGGGTTCAAATAAGTCTATACTTATTTTAAAATAAAAATTAAGAAATATGAGAATTATAAAACTATTGGAAATTTGAACACAAAAATGAATATATGTGTTGATATTAAGGAATTATTGTTAACTTTACATATGATAGTGATAGAAATTATTTTCAGATTAGAATGTCTGGGATTTTCTTCAAAAAATAAGGAAGATGGGCCCTAGCTGGTTTGGTTTAATGGCTACAGCATTGGCCTGCGAACCAAAGGGTTCTGGGTTAGATTCCAGTCAAGGGCATGTACCTTGGTTGCAGGCTCCTCCCTGGCCTGAGCCTGGTCAGGGCTCTTGCAGAAGGCAAACAGTCAAAGTGTTTCTCTTACATCAATGTTTCTCTCTGTCTTTCCCTCTCTCTTCTACTCTCCCTAGAAATCAATGGAAAAATATCCTGGGGTGATGATTACAAAAACAAAACAAAACAAACAACAACAACAACAAAAAACACAAGAAAGGTGGGAAGCAGAACAGGCCATGAATGGATGTGTTCATACTGGATGATGAGTGCATGGAGAGTAATTATTCCATTTCTGCACACATTTGGAGTTTCCCATAATAAAAAGAGAATCACTCATGTAAACATTAAGTCTGTTGTAACTTTGCTAAGTATTTCTACTTTTGTTATTTATTAGTGGTATATTTGTGTGTGTGTGTCTGAAGTATCAAATCGTGTGGCTATTTAAAAATAAAATACTGAGAGAGAGAGAGAGAGAGAGAGAGAGAGAGAGAGAGAGAGAGAAAGAGAGAGAGAATAAACAAAATAGTGATTCTCCTTGTAATACTTTTAAAAATTTTACCACTTCAGACTAACTGCAAATGTCATGTTCTCAGTCAATACCAGATACCAATTATTTCTCCTACATAAAAACTTCAGTTCTGCTGTCAGTGATTTAAATGACAAATTAATACAGAGGAAACAGGCAGAGATTTTGTTGAGAAAACATCCTAAGAATTTAAATTTAGAAATGTCCACTGTACACTAGATAAAATGAACACCATTTTAATTTGCAAATCTATTTTTAAAGATGTCATTTAAGTCTCTTAGAACAAAAGTACATCCTTATATATAAAAACCCAGGGTCCGTAACAACTGAAGGCTCCACTGACCTGAAGTCAGACCTGCAGTCAGTGCTGGGCTGCCTCCCAGCACTAACTGCTGCTGCTGCAGGCATGGCAACCCAGCACTGACTGCTGAGGGGTCTGCGGATCAGGCCCAGAAAGAGACCTGAAGAGAGAGGCAGGGTCTGATCCACAGTCTCTATGGCAGCTGTTGATCAGCTGTTGCCTCTCTCTTTCTCTCTGGGCTTCGCCAGCAGCCTCCCCTCTGTTTCTCTCCAGGCCTCCATGAGGGCTGCTGATCAGCCCTGCCTCTCTGATCAGGCCCGGAGATAGGCCTGGAGACGCTGACTAACATAGAAACTGACCAATTAGAACCAAATCTGGGTGAAGTGTGAGGAACCAATGACTGTGAACTGTGAAAACAGAACCTAAGGTGAGGGCTGAGGAGGGGTTTTAAGGGCAACAGCTGTTTGGTGTAAGGTGTAAGATAACAGTTCAATTTTTTAATGACCGGTTTGACAGTATAGTGCATATGGCTGGCTATCAGTCCAGATATAGGGGTTATGTATTTTTGTCTGCCAAGAGCATCTCCTCCAGATGAAAAAGGCTTTCCCCACCCCCATTTAAGCAATCCTATCCTATATAATCTATCTATACTAATAAAAGGGTAATATGCTAATTAGACCGGGTCGACCAGCCATCTTCCGGATGTCTGACTTCCTTCCAGACAAAGCCATGGTGGTGGGGGCTGAGGCAGAGAGGGAAGTTGGGGGCGAGATCAGGCCTGCAGGGGAGGGCAGTTAGGGGTGAACAGGCAGGCAGAGGCAGTTAGGGGCAATCAAGCCAGCAGGGTAGAACAGTTGGGGGCAAGATCAGGCTGGCAGGGATAGGCCGTTGGGGGCAACCAGGTCAGAAGGGGAGGGCAGTTGGGGGTGAGATCAGGCTGTCAGGGAAGGGCAGTTAGGGGAGATCAGAAAGGCAGAGGCAGTTAGGGATGATCAGGCTGGCAGGGGAGGTCAGTTGGGGGCGAGATCAGGCTGGCAGGGGATAGAAGTTAGGGGTTATCAGGCAGGAGAGGCAGTTGGGGGCAAGATCAAGTCAGCAGGCAGGTCAGCGGTTAGGAGCCAGCAGTCCCAGATTGCGAGAGGGATTTCCATCTGCCAGTTTAGGCACAATCCCACAGGGCCTAAACCGGCAGGGGGACATCCCTCAAAGGGTCCCCAATTGGAGAGGGTACAGGCTGGGCTGAGGGAAACCCCCCCATGCACAAATTTCATGCACTGGGCCAGTAGTTTCTTAATAAACAAATTCAACATGATCACTTTAAATAAAGTATCAATGCAGGCAAAGGGCTACTAGTATGTGAAACAAGGCTCCAGACCTTTTAGATTTTTATTACCTGTGTTGTAAGAACTTTCAGAAAAATTAAAAACATAATTTTCTCAAACTATATTCAACACTTTTCTTTGTTTATTAAAATAGTAACAACTCATTTTCCTGCTGACTAATCAGTGTCTGATTTAAGAGTCTAATAATCACTTTGGCAGCAAGAGTTGTGTCTTCAAACATGTCCTTTGTGCCTCTGTTACTGAAAATAGACATGGCAATAGACCTCTTTTCTGAAATAATTTGAAAACTTTCTTTAATCTAAAAGTTCTTAATAGAATGAAATAAGTGTGAAACTTTATAGAGAAATTTTGCCTCCCTGTGAAATTTGCAAAATTGTATTTATATTTGTTATTAATGAAATTATAATTTTAATAGACTTTTATATATTAACCCTCTTGCAATCTGGTACCGCTGGATCCTAACCACTCACCAACCTGTCTGCCTGATCTCCCCTAACTGCCTCTGCCTGCCTGTCTGATTGCCCCTAACCTCTCTGCCTGCCTGCCTGATTGCCCCTAACTGCCCTTCCCTGCTGGCCTGATCTCACCCCTAACTGCTCTCTCCTGCCAGCCTGATCATCCCTAACTGCCTCTGCCAGCCTGATTTCTCCCCCAACTGTCCTCCCCTGCTGGCCTAATCTCACCCTCAACTGCTCTCCACTGTAGGCCTGATCTCCCCTAATTGCCTCTGCCTGCCTGATTGCCCTAACTGCCCTCCCCTGCTGGCCTGATCTCACCCCCAATGGCCCTCCCATGCTGATTGCCCCTAACTGCTTCTGCCTGCCTAATCGCCCCTAACTGCCCTCCCCTGCCAGCTTGATCTCGCCCCCAACTTCTCTCTCTGCCTCTGTCCCCACCACCATGGCTTTGTCTGGAAGGAAGTTGGACATCTGGAAGATGGCTGGTTGACCCGGTCTAATTAGCATATTACCCTTTTATTAGTATAGATCAGCCGTGGGCAAACTACGGCCCGCGGGCCGGATCTGGCCCGTTTGAAATGAATAAAACTAAAAAAAAAACACACCGTACCCTTTTATGTAATGACTAGAGGCCCGGTGCACAAAAATTTGTGCACTTGGGGGGGGGGTCTCTCAGCCCGGCCTGCGCCCATTTGCAGTCCAGGACCCCTTGGGGGATGTCCCCCTGTTGACTTAGGCCCATCCCCTGAGGGCTCCCTGGCTACCAGAAGGATGTCTGACAACCCCGGCCCCAGTGGGGTCCGGGGTTGCTGCCTGGCCTGCACCTGGGTCCTCCT
>NW_005371454.1:206211-224216 GCF_000412655.1 Myotis brandtii | reverse complement strand
GGGCCTGATCAGAGAGGCAGGGCTGATCAGCAGCCCCATGTGGAGGCCTGGAGAGAAACAGAGGTGTGGCTGCTGGCAAAGCCCAGAGAGAAAGAGAGAGGCAACAGCTGATCAACAGCTGCCATGGAGACTGTGGATCAGACCCTGCCTCTCTCTTCAGGCCTCTCTCCGGGCCTGATTCGCAGCCGCCTTGGCAGTCAGTGCTGGGTCACTGTGCCTGCAGCAGCAGCGGTCAGTGCTAGGTCACCACCACAACCCAGCACTGACTGCAGGACTGGTTGGTCCAGCCTTCGGACGTTATGGACCCTGGGTTTTTATATATTAGGATGGTCCATTTTATACATTATTATTTCAATCCCAAACCACTTTTTAATATATATTTTTATTGCTGATAGCATTACAGATGTTTCCATTTTCTTAATCTTGTATTTACTTTTCTTCAACAGTTCAGACTCAATTGTTTTATTTATAATATCTATTGCCTAATACACTTCCAAAATTTCTAGCTCAAATTACCTGCACTTAATAAAGTCTTTGAAAAAATATATAATGGAGAATACTATTTTAATATCAAAATCAATGTATAGTCATTATTTGTTTCTTCCACATTTCCTTAATGTGGAAGGAAAGCAATTTCTTACTTTCCACTGGTGTTGACAACCTTTTTGTTATATTCTATAATTAAAACTTCTTGCTGAAAAGGATTTGAAGTAAGTTGACTTTTGCAAGGTAATCTTCTTATTAGTTATCTATGATCATTGGTAGAATCTTTTCTCCTTAGTTCATTTAATGCCTTTAGTGACATCAAACATCCTTGACTATTGCCTTTATACACCTCACCTGTATTAC
This sequence comes from Myotis brandtii, assembly GCF_000412655.1. Taxonomy (NCBI): domain Eukaryota; kingdom Metazoa; phylum Chordata; class Mammalia; order Chiroptera; family Vespertilionidae; genus Myotis; species Myotis brandtii. The sequence goes on along the minus strand of NW_005371454.1, from coordinate 223,367 downwards.
TAGTGTTGCTTTACATTTCCTGCTTATATTTGGGGTTTAAATACCACAATGAGAGTTCCATCAGTGTCAAATGGAAAAAGTTCTCCAACCTGAGGTTTTATCAAAAACTCCAGATCATCCCTGGCCAGTGTGGCTAAGTTGATTGGAGCATTGTCCAGTGCACTGAAAGGTTGCTGGTTCAATTCTGGTCAGGGCACTTACCTAGGTTGTGAGTTCAATCCCTAGTGGGGGGCACCTGCGGGCTGGCCAGCAATCAATGATGTTCTTATACATCGATGTTCTCTCTTTTTCTCCTTTGCCCTCTCTCTAAAATTACTAAAAGCATATCACCCAGTGAGGATCAAAAAACAACAACAAAAAAAACAAACAAACTTCAGATCACTCACTGCCAGGTAGAAAGTTTGTGGGAAATGGCTTAGCATATCTGGGGGGAAATTGTAAATATCAACCTATTAAATTTGATCATTATCCCAATCTCTTTGTGAGACCTCAATGACTAGAGACTATCTGTTGCAATGACATGACAGGTAAACACTAATGCTGCCATTCAGCTATGAGTTTGATACCTGTTACTTTACGAAGTGCTTAAAGAATAATAATCAGAAGGAATTTTTAAAATTGCTGGAGTGTCATTTTTCCCAAGGTGACAAAATGAAATCCTGAAGACTTTTTTCAATCACATCTTATATGTACACTGTACTAAGAAAAAAAATGCAGTCTTTATAAAAATTGAAAGAACTCAATGTTCTAAATGAAAATCAGTTATTTGTAAATTCATATGTAAAATGACTTACCACACAGCACAGCTATCAAAAGGTCTTTGGTTTATACAACTATTCCATTGTGATATTTATTCCCCTTCAGCTTTTTGCTTGCTAACTGCAATGAAAGCACTTTACAGGCAAGTATTCTTGGGCCTGAAGATGGGTTGCAAGATCTGAAGTAAATTGAGTGACAATTAAAACTCCAGGGATCATCTTCCTGTCAAAGTTGATTACATTTGTGATGAATGCTATGAAAGAAGTTGAGGAACTCCTTGGTAGAATAAAGCAGGAGAAAGGTACAGTACATGGGAGGTTCTACATGAGACACTTAATATCCAAACTGACGGGAGATGCAGGTAGAAGGCAAAGTGCAGCCCCTTGAACAGGTCCAACAGTGAAACATAGAAAAGGAGACAGGGCACTCAATGATCCAGGCAAATATGTATTGACAGGATTTGAAAGTGGATTGTGCAATGATCCTATATAATAAAGAGGTAATATGCAAATTAACCCTCATGCCATCACAAGATGGCTGCCTATGACCAGGCCGGCAGGGGGGTTAGTGAGGGATGACCAAATGACTGAACAGCAGGCTGCGTGGGGTGACCAGGCCGGCGGGGGGACCATGAGGGGCAGGTGAGTGAGTGATTAGGAGCCAGCGGTCCAAGATTGTGAAAGGGATATCCAACTGCCAGTTTAGACTTGATCCCGGGATTGGAGAAGGTACAGGCTGGGCTGAGGAAACTCCCCCCCCCCGTGCACAAATTTCATGCACTGGGCCTCCTCAAGTATTGTAATAACTATGTATGGTGCCAGGTGGGTACTGGAAATATCAGGAAGAACACTTTCTGAAGTATATGATTGTCTAAAGTATATGCTGTAAACCTGAAATCAACACAAATAATATTAAATGTAAACTGTAATTGAAATATAAAATTAAAAAAAACAACAAAGTGGAATGTGGATGTGGATGGCCCAGATTGGAATTTTAGTTCTATCAAGGTGCATGTCATCAGGCCATTTATTTATCCTTTCTGCACTTCATCTGTTCAATGAACTTAATAACCCTATAAAACCATCAGATCAGTGTTTGACATGTGGAAAGTGTCAAGGTTTAACCAATATTACTATGGTCATCATTATATCATTGCTGTTTTTGTTTTAACATTAGTACCAGTGCTAGGCAATGATGTGTGATCAAATAACTGAGAGATGAATAAGATAGTGTCCATTCTCAAGAAGCTCACACTAGTGCAGTGTTTTTAAATCACTGATTTAAAGGCAGCATACCATTAAAAACCACCTTAAAATATTTTTTTCAATAAATGAATTGTTACCATTAAAGTTGTAATAGAGGACCAATCAGGATAGTGTGCTGTTGTAATGTTAGTTCTTTGGATTGTAATTATCTAGTCATTAAGAATTGAGTGTGTAGCTTGGGATAACCCAATGCTTCCTAGTATTTTGCTGGGATGTTCTCATAATCAGAGTGTTATGTTCTCATTATCAGAAAGTTTCATGTCTTTGAACCAATTTCATTATCTGTGATTTTGAGGTTTTTTTACAATCTAATATAAAAATATGCAAAATATCCATGAAACTTAAACAAAAAAATAAAATCTGAACTACAAAACTTTGGAAACTAAAAAGTCCCAAATATTTAGAACATATGCATTAGTGACATAAGAATTACAGATATAATAACTTTATTCAGATACCTGTGGGCTATATAGCATATCTCTATAATAGGTTCATGAATAATAAGGCTTCTATATTAAAAGTTTAAAAATTAATGTGCTATTAAAAATCTTTATGGTATTTACAGCAGAAGTGTATAATTTAGTATAATGCTAAAAAAAACAACTGTTTTTAGAAAACTATGACCCACTCCTCTTTATTTCTTAATGTTGAGACACAGAACCCAAGTCTGGGATCTTCAGGAAAAAAATGTTTATGGACATCAGGGAGCTACACAATTTGTTCTTCCTTAATACATGCTGCTGTTTTTGCAAACGAAATCCAAACAGATCATTAAGGCTATGCCTGGAACTGAGAAAAAATATCATTGATGAATGGCTCTATGCATGGATAATAAAAGCAACAGCCATCATTTATTAAACTTCTGCCACATCCGATTTCAATAAAATCTCTTAAATGATCTTGGGAGAAAACTTTAGCCAGAAATAGGGAGGATTTTGACTGCTTTCCAGGAGGAAGCATGGCAGATAGGAGCCTGGAGCCTAAAATTGTATTTCTTGGGTGAATAGGGACTTGGGATCCATTATGGAGGAAGAAACTGTAAGTACTGCTCTCTTGATTTGAGTGAGAGGGGCTGATGGATCAGGAGATTTACTCCCCAAGATATGGTGTTGTCAGCCCTTGACGCACAACAGTACCAGCTGCTTGTGAAAGTAGTCATCACAACTTGGCACAATATCATTACCTAACAACAGTAATACAGTGCCCCACTCCTGTCTCCTCTGTGATTATGCATGTATGCAAGCTTCTCCAGGCTCCACTGGAATCCTGGGCCCCTGCCAAATAAAGCAAAAGCCTAAGTAGAGGCTGCATTGACCTTGAGGAAGATGGAAACATGAGTGGACAAAGGTTCTTTGGGAAGCTCATGAGGCCTTGGTAGAGCCATGTCAGTCAGGCAAAGGCAGCATGAGAAGTAGAAGAAGATGGCATGTATGAGGCACTCCTGAAACCCCTTTCCTTTTAGAGCTGGAGAGAAGAAACAGGAGGAGCCCAGACTCAGAAAAATGGATGTGTTGTAAATGTATATCCAAGCTGTAATCTTAAATTCAGGCTTTGCCCAAATCCCTGTCACACAGCTACCAGTGAATTATTTATTACTAGAGGCCCAGGGCACGAAATTCGTGCACTCAGGGGGTGGGGGTAGGATCCCTCAGCTTGGCCTGTGCCCTCTTGCAGTTCGGGAGCCCTCGGGGGGCAGTCGGACATTTTAGCACTGCTGCAGAGCGGGAAAGGCTCCCGCCACCGCCGCTGCATTTGCCAGCCATGAGCCCAGCTCAGGGCTTCTGGCTAAGTGGCACTCTCCCTGTGGGAGCACACTGACCACCAGGGGGCAGCTCCTGCGTTGAGTGTCTGCCCCCTAGTGGTCAGTGTGCGTCATAGCGACCATTCGTTCTGCCATTTGGTCAATTTGCATATTAGCCTTTTATTATATAGGATTATAGTCTTGTCATTATTATGTTCAGACCCGGTTGTTTAATAAAATAATGATCTAGATTTCCTTTGTAAGATAAATCTTTTTAAATGCCTTATATTAAACGGAATTCCTGCCCTGGCCAGTATGGTTCAGTTGGCTGGGTGTTGTCCCATGCACTGAAATGTTGCCAGTTTGATTCCTGATCAGGGCACATGCCCAGGTTGTGGGCTAGATCTATTGTAGGGGGCATGTAGGAGGCAGCCAATCAATGTTTCACTCTCACGTCGATGTTTTTCTCTCTCTATTTCACTTTTTCTCTCAAAATTTTTAAAAAATTTATAAACTGACTTCCCAATTACACACCTTTCTTCCCTTGTACTGACAGATATGGCTTGTGTAGTCTCAAGCATTCATGAGAAGCACATCACATTAAAGGAGTGATTTGTAACTACGTAGAGGCATTAATTTGAATTACACAAATTGAGGGGAAAATAGCAAGTCCCTGAGCCTGCCTTGGCCTTTACCATCCCTAGCAAAACATTGTTCTGCCCCAGTCATCCCATACACAACTATAAATCTAGTATTTTGAAAACTAGATCAAAAATTAAAATGTCAGTTGTTGCTGATGATAAAAGAATAAAAATTGGAGTAATCAGTAAAATTTATAACTTTTAGAAGGAAAAAAATGCTGGTTACATTAGAGAATGATGGTGTTAAAGCAAGTTTCAACTTGTGATTTATGATGTGAATGGACCTCCTATAAGTTACATGAGGAAACAAGAAAAAGGGTTTTCTTTTTTGAATATATATTTTTATTGATTTCTGAGAGGAAGGAAGAGGGAGAGAGATATTTCACTTTTTCTCTCAAAATTTTTAAAAAATTTATAAACTGACTTCCCAATTACACACCTTTCTTCCCTTGTACTGACAGATATGGCTTGTGTAGTCTCAAGCATTCATGAGAAGCACATCACATTAAAGGAGTGATTTGTAACTACGTAGAGGCATTAATTTGAATTACACAAATTGAGGGGAAAATAGCAAGTCCCTGAGCCTGCCTTGGCCTTTACCATCCCTAGCAAAACATTGTTCTGCCCCAGTCATCCCATACACAACTATAAATCTAGTATTTTGAAAACTAGATCAAAAATTAAAATGTCAGTTGTTGCTGATGATAAAAGAATAAAAATTGGAGTAATCAGTAAAATTTATAACTTTTAGAAGGAAAAAAATGCTGGTTACATTAGAGAATGATGGTGTTAAAGCAAGTTTCAACTTGTGATTTATGATGTGAATGGACCTCCTATAAGTTACATGAGGAAACAAGAAAAAGGGTTTTCTTTTTTGAATATATATTTTTATTGATTTCTGAGAGGAAGGAAGAGGGAGAGAGAGATAGAAACATCAACGATGAGACAGAATCATTGACTGCCTCCTGCATGCCCCATACTAGGGATCAAATTCACAACCCAAGTATGTGCCCTGACTGGGAATTGAACCGTGACTTCCTGGTTTGTAGGTTACTGAGCCATGCCAGCAGGTTGAGAAAAAGGGTTTTCTGAAATTACTTTAGTAAATACTCTGGTTTGTGCAAGATACAATAATCCAATTTAAAAAAAAAGCCATCAGAGAAAATTAGTGTCTTTTTAATTGAGGTTCAGAAAATGTGTAACTTTCAAAAGTGAAATACAATTCAAAAGATACTCAGCAGGTATTCCGTTATCATTATTACTTCCAGTTTGTTAGAGTCAGCATAGTTCATCTTTAATCTTGCTAGAATTATAATATGCTATAAGATGGGCATGATAGTAACAATATTTCTGTAGGTTTACAGAAAATTCACTTTATACTTATAGAGTCATTGAGAATTTTAAGAGATTGATTTTAATTATTCTTATACATTACCATCCTTTATGGGGAAAATTATATGCTAGAGTTATGCTCACAATATTGGAACTCCAAGTACTTAAGCCATCTCCATCTAGAATATTAAGGGCATATTTTAACTCCAGTTATTTCTTTTATTTGGCATACATACTGAGTTCCTATATTTATTACACATCCCTAATTGGGGACCCAAAGAAGTGTAACAAATGATTCCTGTATGAAATAGCTGATAATCTACTTGGGAAAATGAGCCATACAGACAACATTTATAAAAACAAAATCAATTATAGTCAACAACTAAATGAATACTGCAGAAAACAAGGATTTTAGGAACTCACAAGAGAAAGGAATCTATGAGGTTGACTGGTCAAATAAATGGTGAAAACTTATACTTTAAAATAATCACCCTGGCTTTTATTTGTCCATCTTAGTGAGGCTGCAGTGGTAGCTGCTGCTCTCTGAATTTCACTATGCTGCCCAGGACAAGAAAAAGAAGCTGGAAAGTCGACCAAGAAAGACAAAGACACAGTGAACAAATCTAAGGGCAAGGCCAAAAAGAAGTGATCCAAAGGCAAAGTTCGGGACATGCTCAATAACCTAGTCTTGTTCGACAAAGCAAAACATGACAAACTGTAAGGAAGTTCCCAACTCCAAGCTTATAACCCCAGTTGTTGTCTCTGAGAGACTGTAGATCCACAGTTCCTTGGCCAGGGTAGCCTTTCAGGAGCTCCTTAATAAAGGACTTATTAAACTAGTTTCAAAGCACAGACCTCTAGTAATTTACACCAGAAACACTGAAGGTGGAGATTCCACAGGTCCCACCAGCTGCACATTTTGAAAAGTAAAACTTTATTAAATTAAAAAATAAAGAATCAGTCTGGCTATTCTGAGAATAGACTATAGGTGGAAAAGATAAAAAGAGACTAGCTAGTAAAGAAAGTATGCAGTAATCAGGCTGAAGATCTTGGTGGTTTAAATCAAGATGGCAGTAGTAGTAACGGTGAAAAGCACTGGATTTTGTTTATATTTTGTACACTGCCTTGACAAATTTGCTAATGGGTCAGATGAGGAGTGCAATAGAAACAGAGGAATTGATATTTGCTCAAAGTTTCTTGGCCTGAAAGAATGCAAGATTATAACTATCATTTACTGAGATGTGATGATTTGAAAAAGAACCATTTTGGGGGAAAATTCAAGAATTTGTGGGGGATGTTGTGATAAAGATAGATATTAGTATACAATTAGTGATGTGGAGTAAATAATTGGTTACATGAGTCTGAAGTTTATTAAAGAGGCCTCCACTGGGAATACAATTTTTGGTTTCTTAAGAGCACAGGTTTTAAAGTCATTAGACTGCTGAAATCACCTAGAGAGAGAGTATGGATAGAAGAAAAGTCTGAGACTAAGCCCTGGGGCATTACAATGTTTAAAGATTATGAAAATGAGAAAGGACAACTGAAGGACTCTGAGAAAGAGTGGCCAGTAACAAAGGAAGAAATCTAAAAAAGTGGGATGCTCCGAGGATAATGTGAGGGCAGCGGTTCAAAAGAAAAGAAGAGGTAAACTGTCATCTGATGCACACAAGTCAAGTGAGATGAGAAGTAAGACTTGATCTTTTATTGAAAGTGTGGAAAGAGTAGAACAACGCAAGAAGCAATAGTACTGGATGCTTCATCTGAGTGGATATGGAAATCATGAAGAACCATGCTAGGGATGGTGCAGGAAAAAGTGATATTGAACTAATTGTTAAGAGGGAGCTATTACAGTATCTTTAAAATGACTGTATCAAAAAAGAGAATAGACAGGATATTCTGATGACATGAGCTTCAAAGCTGGCATTGCGCAAGGAGGGCAATGTATGATGTAGAGTGGCAATAATGAGAAAGTTCCTGCCCAACACTAGGCCCAGTGATCTGTGGATTCCTCAGGATAGCAGAAGGTTTAGTACCCCTTCTACAAGGCTTTAAAATATCTGTAATATCCAAACAAATACCACTTCCCCATGGATTTTTAAATACCCCCTACGAGGGATATTATGGGCCCTGGTTGAAAACCACTGGACCTACTTGCAAAGCTCCATTTCTTGCCCTTTGTTGGCACTGCCTCAACTATACAACTTTTTCAAACTTGTATAGTTCTATATACTTCTACATCAAGGTTAATTTTACATAACTCTGATAGTCCATTTTAATTGTGATTGGCATGGCTTCCAGGAGCTTCTTCCTCACCTAGAGATGTGCAAGACTTCTATTTTATTGTTTACATTTTTAGCCATGGACTCCTTTGCTCAAACAAGTTATATAGAAGCAAAAATGAATGAAACAAATGAAATAGAGCTTTTCTATTTAGATACCAAGGCTCTGTGTGTGCTATTTGGGGGTAGGGTAACTGTTTTTAAAAATAAACTTTAATACGAAAGGATGAAACTCTGATAGCATTCCAGACCCCAATGTGTGATGACTGGTATTTAGAGGAATTATTCCTTCCTGTACGTGGTATTCCTTAAATTGCACTGCCCAGTAGGATACCCATCCTACCAACATCTGCCAAAGCTAATGTTGAAGATAACTCTAATGGAATAGGAGTGTTTAATAGCTTTCTTGGTGCTTTTGCAATTGAAAATGTAGCTGGCATATCTGTTGTTTAGTCTACCAAAGATCAGAATGTCTAAATCTGAAATTCACAGAACATGGATGTAAACAGGGTGTCTCTATTGAAATGAACCTAGAGGGAAGTGATGAAGAGTCTCTCCTTGACCACATTTTAGACAGGTTGCTCTGTACCCTCTTCTCAGCTAGGACTTGACCTTGGACTTCCAAATCCATTCTTGCCAAATCTGGTCCTAGCAAGAATCTTGCTAAGTTGGTTTAGAGAGAATGCCCCAACCCTTTGTATCTGATCACCCTGGCCTGCATTCAGTAAGAATCCTGTTAAGTTAATTTAGCAAAAATCCCAACACTTTTCTCCTTTTACTAGTTTTCCATCCACTGACCCTTTCACCTTCCTCTTTGTCTATAAATTCCCAGTTGTCCTTGTATTTTCAATTGAGCTCAGTTCTATACTGAAGTATCTTTTTCTCTATCACAATAGTTTCTCAACAAAATCTGTCTTTACTGTTTTAACTGGTGCTTTAACAAAGGAGAGGCAGGAGCTGGGGCATTGTACCTAAATGGACACCCTGACAACTACAAACTGCTGAGTCAAGTAACTTACCTCATTCTTCACTGTGATTGTGTAAATATGTGTGCTTGTGTGTGTGTTCAAGTAAATTGAAGAGAATAACATCTACTTTATAGTATCATTATAAAAATTAGATTATTATCTATATATATAAAGATCCAGGGGCCATTGCAACTGAACGAATGACCGAACAAACAACCGAACAGGCTGAGTGGGGCAACAAGGCCAGCAGGGGGGTTAGTGAGGGATGACCAAACAACTGAGCACCAGGCTGCATGGGGCGACCAGGCCGGCAGGCGGGTTAGTGAGGGACAACCAAACGATTAAACAGCAGGCTGTGTGGGGCGACCAGACCAGCAGGGGGGCACTGAGGGGCGATCAAATGGCCAAACAGCAGGCTGTGTAGGGCAGTTGGGAGGGAGCAGGCCGGCTGGGGGGGGGGCAGTTGGGGGTGAGCAGGCTGGCACAGGGGGCAGTTGAGGTCGATCATGCTGGCAGGAGGTGGCAGTTGGAGATGAGCAGGCCGGCAGTGGGGGCAGTTGGGAGCAAGCAGGCCAGCAGGGCCTGGGCAGTTGGGGGCGAGCAGGCTGGCAAGGAGGGCAGTTGGGGGCGATCAGGCCAGCAATGGGGGGGCAGTTAGGGGTGATCAGTTCGGCAGGGGGGCAGTTGGGAGCAATCAGGCCAGCAGACAGAGTGGTTAAGGGCGATCAGGCAGGCTGGCAGGTGCGCAGTTTAGAGCCAGTGGTTCTGGATTGTGAGAGGGATGTCCAACTTCCAGTTTTTGGGGATCGGGCCTAAACCAGCAGTCGGACATCCCCTGAGGGGTCCCAGATTGGAGAGGGTGCAGCCCGGACTGAGGGAAACCCCCTTCCCCGTGCACAAATTTCATGCACCCGGCCACTAGTATAGCTATAAACGGCTAATATGCAAAGTGTCCCCTCAGGGGTTGGACTGGAGACCAGGAGTTCAATCACTCGCTATGATGTGCACTGACCACCAGAGGCCCCAACTGGCAGCTGGAAGGCCCCGATCAGCCCTGATTGCCGGCCAGGCCTACAGACCCTACCTGTACATGAATTTTGTGCACCGGGCCTCTAGTCTATAATAAACTTTAATATATACTTGGCATGTGAAGCACTTAGTTTCCAATTGCCCCAGAAATTTAACCAGTGAGGAAAAAGCAAATTCTCTCTCTTTTACAGCTTGGTTATATTACATACCATAATCTGAACCTTGTCATTTAAAGACTTCTAACTGGTAACAATATCCAGAAGGAATCTGGAAAGAGTTGATTGATATAGAAGAGGCTTAAAATACTCAAGTAACCACACTCCATTGTAGCATGCCTACACATTCTTTAACACTTTTCTCATTGAAAGGTGGTCCCTGTGTTCCCTTTCTTAATTGTAAGCAATATAATATGACTTAAGTGATGCTGCCTAACGTCTGTGTCTAGATCAGAAAATATGCTGCTTCTTTACCTGGTTCTCTTGGAATACACATCCTATGGGAAACCAGTCATCATGTAGAAAATCCAACTACCTGGGATATGCATAACATAGAGAATGCATGTAGACACTTCTGTTGACAGCACAAGCTAAACTGCCAAGCAGCAACCAGCATCAACGGCCTGTCATGAGAGTTAGCCATTTTGATTGCCCATCTTAGTCAATTGTTAAGGTAACTATGAACATGGCCAACGTGTGATTGTAACAGTAGGAGGGAACCTCAATCATTAAAATGCACCAAAAATGCACCCCAAACCTACACATCAAATGTAGTTAGTGAAGAAAATTCAATTTGCTATTAAATATTTTTTAAAAACATACCAGTATCAATATGTATACGGTTTGCATTATTACATTCTCGGAGCCAAAGTTATACAAAATTAAAGTATTTATTAAAGATTATGTTGACATTTTTTGATTACTTGGGAATTCTAAGTAATTCACTCAGTATAAGAGGATCATCAGAGTTCAGGACAGAAGAATCAAATTTTATTTCATATTTTGAATTCATTTGACATATATAATTTGATATAATAGAATTCTTGATAACTCTATTCATTCCCCTAGGAAAATATGTATTGAAAATTACTGAAGTAGGCCTATTTCATATTTATTCTGAGACTGCTTTTAAAATTAACACATGCAGAAACCCACCCAAATGAAAGATAAAAGCTGCTTCTAATTTGAAACAAACACCTAATACTATATAGAGATATTAATTAAAAATGAACTCAACCAGCCCTGGCCAGTTTGGCTCAGAGGATGGAGCGTCAGCCTGCAGACTGAAGGGTTCCAGGTTTGACTCCGGTCAAGGGCACATGCCTGGGTTGCAGGCTCAATCCCCAGTAGGGGGTGTGCAGGAGGCAGCCGATTAAACATACTCTCTCATCATTGATGTTACTATCCCTCTCTACCTCTCCCTTCCTCTTTGAAATCAATTTTAAAAAATGAACTCAGCCACTGAGTACATATAAAACAAAATTATTGCTTGTTTTTTGTTTCTTTCATACAAATATTTTGCCATGCTTGCTTCTCTCTCTCTCGTTCTTTCTCTCTCTCTCTCTCTCTCTCTCTCTCTCTCTCTCTTATTAAGTAATAGAAAATAAGGAAGCAGACCTTGTTACATTAGAAACTGAATCTTACGGCACATGTTTTCTGGTAGTAGCCATCGCCAAATAACCACTAGACATTAAAATCAAAAAGACACTCAGTAAAAACACAAAATTAAACCAAATGTCAATCTGAAAAAAAAAACATTATATCTAATTATCTTAGTATTATCTAAAGGCCTAGGGAATGTAGAAAGGTAATATGGAAGTCAACTTGGAATTGGATTGTGGATAAATGAATATATGTGGGGGGATAAAGAAAGCAAGGGTTGAGCTCCTAATTTATTACTCTGAGAAGCTGAGCAAGACTTAGGTTCAATATTGTCACTTTGGTCATAGGGAATACTTTGTTCAGCATATCTGTAAAATATTAACAATAAATCACTAATACTGCTACCACTGCTGTGGAATATACCAAGATTAGAATGATACCCTCAAAATGGAAAGAAAGTCTTATTGGTATCTGAATAAAACAGTATATTCAGTAGGATATGACATGCTCCTGCTTTTCCTTACCCTCTTTCTGACCCTAAATATGGTTCTGTTTTCTATCTCTCCCATTAACTAATTGCAGGCAGAGTTTCCAATTAGATTTAAAGCTAAATTAGACTAATGAATTTTTTTCAACTTAGCCAGAAATAATCATGATGGTATTCTTGTAGAAGACTCATACATTTCATTTTAGATCCTTATTGAGAATTTTCCTTCGTGAGCATCATCTAGAATTTTAAAACGTGTTGATTGTAATCTTTTATAACTGATGATTGAATTACTTAATTGTATCTGTCAAAAGCAATCACAAGTGAGGCAATAGAGGATGGAATTGTGTTACTTTATTAGAAATTATTTGGTTTCTCTGTTTCATTAAATTACATGCAGAATGATATTACAGGATGACTAATTAACAAGGACACAAATATAATAGCTCAATTACTCTAAACTCTATGGATTATTTTCTATAACCACAGAAGAATAAAGAAAATTTTACTAGGTTAAAGGCCCATAAAAGTTATGAAATCAGTTTAATTTATTATGTTTATGTGGAATATATCTGAAATATGTTTGGTTAATTTTCACCTACACTGGAAACTTGTGATGTGGAACATCTAAAATAGGCTCCTAGTAGCAAAGGCTCTGGGCAAACCCCAAGTGTTATGTAGTCCAGATGAACATACAGAACTGAATGAAGGAAAATCAATTTCCTACCCAAGAGGCATATTTCTCAGAGAAAACAAGCAGGATAGCACAATCTACTGCCTACCAAATAAGTAGAAATTCATTTTTGTGCTCCTGATTACAAAGGGAATACTCTCAACATGACCATGGGAAAGTTGTGGAGAACATTCCATTAATTAGTAGAGGAATTGGTCATAACTGTGCTTCTTTGGAGCATATCAACCTAATAAGAAAAATCCTTTTGTTTACAATAAGCAATTTGCTTTGAAAAGACTGTATATATGTAATGGCTTTATCCAGTAAATAAGTATAAGGATTGCTGTAACATAAATCAAATATATGGCTGCTCTTTTAAAAATGTTTTTTTTTCAAATTTTACAAGATATCTGATTAGAAATACTAATTACTTATATATGCCAGTATTCCCCAGAAACCCAAGAAATATACCAAGGCTCTCTTTTTTACCTAAGTGTACTTCAAAGCAAATTTATATTCAACAATTACTAAGGGCATCGCCAACTTCCTTGTTACTGTAGAAACAAAAGGGTTTAGGAATTTTCATTCTTTCCTGTTGTACTTATTAAGCATCTCTTACATGCTTGGCACTGTGCTGATTGCTGGAGATACAGTGGTTGAACAAGTTACCATGATTAAAATTTCACATTTATGTATGATGTATAATTAATACACTGATTGAATAAATTAATGAATGACAAAATAAAATAATGACTGAAAGCAACCTGACCCATTATTGGATGGAATGGTAACATTGTTTCTTCGATTTGAACATTCAGCTCACACAGAACAATACTTGTTTTCTTTCGTTTTGCTTTGTTTTGTTTTGTTTGCTTTTGTACAAGCTGGGTGAGCTGATTTTATATCTTCTTATTCTGATTTTCACATTTGTAGGTGCCCTAGAAGTTTATAGTGACCATTTTACAATGCAAAATTTAGAATGGATCAATTATTGATATGTCTCTGAGTAGCAATGTCTCAAAATACCCAGCTTTTTCTTTCTTAATGTTATGGTCATTTTTTTTTTCAAATACTTGTGATTTCTACATAATTCTCTTCCTTATGGATTAGAAGTAACTGCAGAAGGTAGTAAACATTCTAAGCATAAACCCATCAATGAGACATTAATTTAAGCAAGGAGACCTATACGAATAATAGTTATCACTGCTCTGTCTTGCTTCCTGCAATTTTTTATCATCAGCATAAGGGTTTTTGTCCTGCCAAGTGACCTATAATGTAATTGCTTTTCTTACTTATGAACTCAAACAAATTGAGTCCTGTTACCACACACACACACACACACACACACACACACACACACACAAATATAATATGCTTTGTATTTATTCATATATTTTGCAAGTTCTAAATATTATCTATTATTTTTGAGAAAAAACGTATCGTTTTTGCCATATGTGGTATGAACTAACACAAAGTATTTTTTGAAAAAATTAATATAATTGCTACTGCAATCTAAAACATTATTTATATCCTGTTCTTTAATAAAGGCAAAGACTAATAATTTTGAATACTTATGAAATAGATAAATGATTTTTCTTAACATTAGAGATAGGACAATCTTCCATCATAGGCTCTTGTTTTCCTTAGGTAACCACAATGATTCAAACTTGATTATACCTTTTGGGGGCATATTAGTGTTCCACACAGCTATCATATAACTACCAGCAAATTACATCCCACTGGTGAAATAGCTTCCTTCTTGTTGTTCTTCTAAAAGCACACATTTTGAAAGCTGATCACATGTTCATTCTGCTACGAAGATTTTCAAGGTACAGAGATATCTTATTCACTTATAGACTTCTCACATTTCCAAATAGTCATTTTTAATTTACAATTTATAAAATATTTTAATATAAAAATCAACAAGTACATAGGTAGACAGTAAATATCTAAAGCAGAAAGAAATAAAATATATGAAAAAAGTTATAAACCATATGATCTATGTATGTTTTCTTTTGTGATTTTTAAATACCTAATTAGGTTGGTCCTCGACAATGATCTTTTATTTTAATTTCATGATTTCACTTATGGATTCACTAATTCATATTTCCAAAATTCTAATATGTATTATTTCCTCTGCTGGGTCATATTCTTCTCAGTGAGATAAATAAATATGATAACAGGAGATATTTGCTGTAATTGTAACAAAGTCTTATGGGCATAGAGGACTGGAACAAGGATTTGGTGTAATAATTTTTTATTGAAGAATATTGTCAAAATCAGACTTTAATATCCCACTCTAAATAATGGATAGAACAATTAGAAAATCAAAGAGGAAATAGAACAACACAGTAAGCCCACTAGACCCAACCAACATCTATAGATTGCTCCATTCAACAGCAGCAGAACACATACTCATTTCAACTGTGTATGAAACATTTTTTTAATATATTTTATTGATTTTTTACAGAGAGGAAGGGAGAGAGATAGAGAGTCAGAAACATCGATGAGAGAGAAACATCGATCAGCTGCTTTCCTTCCCTTCAAATGAGAAACATGGAAGCTTCCTATCTGCCTAGGCCACAAATGACTGTCCATCACCCTTCAAAAATCAGAATAAAGTCCTGATGTTTCAAAGATTGTTTCTCATACAAAAAATATCATGAGCACCCAGCCGGCGTGGCTCAGTGGTTGAACATTGATCTATGAACCAGCAGGTCATGGTTTGATTCCTGGTCAGAGCACATGCCCGTGTTGTGGGCTCAATCCCCATTGTGGGGCAATGCAGGAGGCAGCCCATCAATGATTCTCTCTCATCATTGATGTTTCTATCTTTCTCACACTCTCCCTTCCTTTCTAAAATCAATAAAAAATATATATTTTTAAAAAAAGAAACATTCTAGGTAACATGCTAGGTTATAAAACAAGCCATAATAAATATAAAAGAATAGAAATCATACAAAGTATGTTCTTTGACCACAGTGGAATACAATTAGAAATAAATAACAAAAGAAAATGTGTGATATTCACAAATATGTCGAATTTACTGCACAATCTTAAATAACTACCAGATTTAAGAAAAAATCATTGTGGTTTTAATTTGCATCTCTCTGATGATTAGTGACAAGCATTTTTTAAATCTATAATAATAAAAGCATAATATGCTAATTAGACCGATGTCCTTCTGGATGATCTTCCAGATGAAGCCAGGGATGTTAGGGAAGCCCTGGTCCCGGATGCCTGCCAGTGGCCAGAGGGAAGCCCTGGTTCTGGGTGCCAGAAGGAAGCCAGTGCCAGCAGCTGGAGGAAGGAAGACCTGCTCTTGCACAAATTCGTGCATCGGGCCTCTAATATGTCTATAAGCCACCATAAAGAAGATTCTATTTGCTAAAATTTGGAATTGGAGAGTAATACCAACAACCTTAAATATATAAAAAGGATTTTACTACTAACAAGTGTATACCAACAAATTAGATACCCTAACCGAAATAAACTTCTACACAGACTCAAACTATTGAAACTGACTCAGGAAGAAATGGAAAATATGATTAAATCTATAACAAGTAAAAATATTTAATTTGTTAGCAAAAATATTCTCACAAAGAAAATTTTAGAACCAGATAGCTTCACTGGTGATTTCTATCAAACATTTAAAGAAGAATTAACACCAATACTTCAACCATCAACAAAACAACAAGAAAGCCCACTGCATGGGAGAACATATTTGCCAATGTTATCACCAATAAGGGTTTAATCTCCAACATTTACAGGGAACTCATACAACTCAACAAAAGAAAGATAAACAACCCTATCAAAAACTGGACAATGGACTTAAATAGATACTTTTCATAAGAGGACATATAGAAGGCCAAGAGACATATAAAAACATGCTCAAAGTCACTAATCATCTGAGAGATTCAAATCAAAATGACAATGCGGTACCATCTCACACCTGTCAGAATGGCTATCATCAACAAATCAACAAATGACAAGTGCTGGTGAGGATGCGGAGAAAAAAGAACCCTCGTGCACTGCTTATGGGAATGCAGACAGGTGCAGCCACTGTGGAGAACAGTATGGAGTTTACTCAAAAAACTAAAGTGGAACTTTCATTGGACCCAGTGATCCAACTTCTAGGACTATATCCCAAGAAACTAGGAACACCAGTCAGAAAGGATATATGCACCCCTATGTTCATAGCATCACAATTTACAATAGCTAAGATTTGGAATCAGCCTAAGTGTCCATCAGCAGATGAGTGGATTAAAAAACAGTGGTACATCTACACAATGGAATACTGCACTGCTGTAAAAAAGAAGGAACTCCTACCATTTGCAACAGCATGGATGGAACTGGAGAGCATTATGCTAAGTGAAATAAGCCA